>NC_073236.2:75510000-75827500 GCF_029281585.2 Gorilla gorilla gorilla | reverse complement strand
CTTTTCAAAAGAGGACATACATGTGGCCAACATAACTGATCATTAGAGAAATGCAAATCAAAACCACAATGAGATACCATCTCACACAAGTAAGAATGGCTATTACTAAAAAGTCAACAATAACAGGTGCTGGCAAGGTTGTAGAGAAAAGGGAACACTTATACACTGCTGATGGGAGTGTAAATTAGTTCAACCATTGTGGAAGACAGTGTAGCGATTCCTCAAAGACCTAAAGAGAGAAATATCATTCAATCCAGCAATCCCATTACTGGTCACATACCCAGAGGAATAAAAATTGTTCTATTATTAAAGACACATGCACACGTATGTCCACTGTAGCACTATTCACAATAGCAAATACATGGAATCAACCTAAATGCCCATCAATGATAGACTGGATAAAGAAAATGCGGTACACGTACACCATGGAATACTATGCAGCCATAAAAAAACAATGAGGTTATGTCCTTTGCAGGAACATGGATGGAGCTGGAGCTCATTATCCTTAGCAAACTAACACAGAAACTGAAAACCAAATACTGCATGTTCTCACTTGCAAGTGGGAGCTAAATGATGAGAACACACAGACACATAGAGGGGAACACCACACAGTGGAGACTATTGGAGAGTGGAGGGTGGGAGGAGAGAAAGGACCAGAAAAATAACTAATGGGTACCAGGCTTAATACCTGGGTGATGATATAATCTATACCAAAAAAACTCATGTCACATGTTTACTTACATAATAAACCTGCACATGAACCCCTGAACTTAAGATAAAAAAAAATTTTAAAGGCTCTTACTGGCTACAATAATTATTTTACCAGATTTTTATCTCTTATGTATCTCTCACAGTGTTTGAAAAGCTGATTACAATTAGCCAATTAAATAATTATTTCAGAGTATGTTTGAATTGTAATAATTAAAATCACCTAATATTCAAAACTGTTCAAAATCCTACACCAGAAAAGCAGAACTATAATACTTAGGAACAAGGTGTAAGCCCCATATTAAAATCCCAAAAGAAATTAGTATTAGAAGTTACATTTCCTTGTGATACATGCAACAGTTTAAAATTAAACAATAAATGCTTAGATTTGAAGTCTGGGAATTGAAACATACCAGTTTTTAGAAATTGCTTAAAATATATATACAGAAAATTGTACAAATTATGTTTACAGCTCAATATTTTTGTACAAATGGAGTACATCTGTGTAATCAGAACTCAGCTCATGAAACAACCTTGCTAATACCCAGAGCTCCTCCCCTATTCCCCTACCAGTTACTACTTCCTCCAAAAATATACTATTATCTTGATTTTTAAACCACAGAATAATTTTGCCTGCATTTGAGTTTTACATAAGTGGAATCATACAATGTATACTTTTCTGTGTCTGGTTTCTTTGGCTCCACATTATGTCTATAATATTCATTTGTTATTCTGTGTAATCTATTCATTCTCATTAATGTATAGTATTCCACTGTACAAATACATCAAAATTCTATTTATCCTTTCTACTGGTGATGGAATTTGGGCTGTTTCCAGTTTTTAAAATTACAAATAGTACTGCCAGGAACATTCTTCTGCTGTGTTTTGGTGAACTTATATACATATTTCTGTTGGGTGCATACCTAGGAATAGAAATGCTGGGTCACAACATGTATGCAAATTTGGCATTACTATATATTGCCAACAATTTTTCAAAGTGATTGTACCAATTTAAAAATAGTGTTTTAATCAGTGCTTGAAAGAGGGGATGATTATAATTTTTTTGCTTATTTAACTTTTAAACTTACTTAAACTTTAAAAACTCATATATGTACATTCAACCTAATGATAATAATCAATTAAGCCTAATAAATACCTTTAAAATCATATTATCTTTTTCATATATTAAAAAACTGAAGTTCAGTGGATAAGATTTATCTGACTAAAAAAAGTCAAAACAAAGATCAGGGAATACTGAAAAACACATGGATTCTAGTTTATAATTTCTTAGAGATTAGGATAAAAAGGAAATGAACATTTGTCTACTGCTGATGGGAGTATAAATTGGCAAATCTTTTTAAATAGGAATTCTATACATCAAATAACTTAAAAATACTTTTCACTCTCTAACCAATACTTCTAGGAATCAGTCTAAGAACAAACATTCTTAAGTACGAAAAACAAACAAAATAACTTTATACCACAGATGTCTGTCACAGTGCTATTTATTGTATTAAATGAAAAACAACCTAAATATTCAACACAGAGGAAAAGTTAAGTAGATTTAACATAATGTTAATGGGACTTTACACAATCATTAAAAATGATGTTTCTGAAAGCTTTTATAATAATATGAGAAACTGCTTATGATTGTAACTGAAATATATGTATAAAATCATATACACATAATGACAACATAAGAAAATCAGTCTACACATGGAAATATTCCTATAGCAATAATCTTTTGGCTGGTAGGGCTATGTTTTACTTTCATTTTTCTAAATTTTCAGTTTTTACATAAATGAGCTATATTACTATTACACTATATATATTATTACTAGGATAACATAAAAATAAACTTCACAAAGGTTCCAGACCAAAATATATCAAATAAAAATGCATAATTACCTGTTTAATGATATTCTTTGCTGTAATAATCATTTTTTCACCATAGATTTCTAAAAAATTAAGCTTTCTTTGTTTTAAAAGTCCAAATACAAGAGATATTAGTCTTTCCTGTTAAAATAAAATAAAAGTATGTAACTTGACATTTTAAATATGAAGTAATTTTACTTAGAGGTAGAAATATTCAGCATCAAGAGTTCTGTTTGATCCTCAGATCTCTATCCTGCACAGAGTATTTTCTAGCAGCCTGAAAACCCCTCCCACAGCAATCTTATCATGAGATTTTTGGAGTCAGTGCTGTAAAACAGATAAATCCCACCCCACCACAGTGAACCAATGAAGCTGGTTTTCGGGCAAAACAATACAAGGGTATTTTTTGTTCTAGTTTCAACAAGTAAAAAATATCCTTCTCACACCCTGATGACCAATAAATACTCCATGGGCCCTGTGGGTTTTTTTTGGTTTTTGCTTCTTTGTTTTGAGACAGGGTTCCACTCTGTTGCCAAGGCTGGAGTGTAGCGAGGTGATTACAGCTCACTGCAGCCTTGATTCCCCAGGCTCAAGTGATCCTCCCACCTCAGCCTCCCGAGTAGCTGGGACTAGAGGCATGCACCACCACACCTGGCTAATTTTTAAATTTGTTTTGTAGACTCACTGTGTTGCCCAGGCTGGTCTCAAAGTCCTGGGCTCAAACGATCCTCTAGCTTCAGGCTCCTAAAGTGCTTGGATTATAGGCCTGACCCACTGCGCCTCACCCATGCTTTGTAATGCATAGTCTAGAAGACTGAAATAATGACCTAGACTCTCACAGTGGGAAGTCAACTGCTAACATCTACAAAAGTTTCTTTACTTAGGCAGTTATCAGGGTTTCTGGGATTTTTTACTAGTTGTTGTCAGTGATTAACACTGAGAAGTTACCAGCTAAGTGAAGCCTAGATATTATGTATTTGTATATACATATATAAAAAACATGTTCATAATAGGTACTCAGTAAATTTGAATGACGGGTAATTACCATATGATAATGATCACTTTTTCGGTTTTTGTTTTTTTTTTTTTTTGAGACAGGGTCTTGCTATGTCACGATCATGGCTCACTACAGCCTCAAACTCCTGGACTCAAGTGATCCTCTCGCCTTAGCCACCCAAGTAGCTGGGACTACAGATGTTCATGCACCACTACACCCAGCTAATTTTTTTATTTTTCGTAGAGATGGAGTCTTCCTATGTTGCCAAGGCTGGTCTCAAACTCCTGGGCTCAAGCAATCTTCCCACCTCAGCCTCTCAAACTGCTGGGATTACAGGCATGGAACCAATGCGCCCAACTATGATCACTTTTTATAAAAGACAAGCTCCAGCACTCGCACACATAAACACAGAATATAAATTAATTCATCCTATATCTGTATTTTTAACTTGGTCTGTAAGCTCATTTTAACTCTAATTTCTGATTAAGCTATACAATTATTTTATTCTCTAATTCCATAGGATAGTGAACAATCATGGTGCTTGCTAAAGTCACATAGCTAGTGAAGGACTTCATAGGTCTGATAGCCCTTGAAATTTAAGATAATTTTGATTCCTATAATCTGAGAAAAATGTGTTCTAAGCCAAGACTGTTAAGCAATGGCATCAACTTCATTCCACAGTTAAAACACATACCTCTTCTAAAACTTGACAGTCATCTTCCAGTGGTCTATTTAAGTCACTGTGAGAATAAGTAGAAAATTCTGCAATCATCATTTTATCTATCAGTTTTTCTAATTCACAAAGCTGTGATCCCAAATGCCTAAAAAGGAAGAGAAAAATGTTATATTTATATTCACTAAAAACTACAAATTCGCTCCACAATCAAGGGAACTAGTAGGTAAAACTTTTTCAGTTGACAGTACTTTTTCAGTGCAATAATGCAATGTTTTCAAAAAATGAAGTCCTTTAACTTACCAAAATAACTGCAAACATTTCATCTTCTAAATTCCATTTTTCTCTTTACAGTTGACCCTTGAACAACATGGGGGTTAGAGGCACCAAACACCAGTGCAATCAGAAATCTGTGTATAACTTTTGACTCCCCAAAAATTTAACTACTAATAGCTTATGTTGACCAGAAGCCTTACCAATAACATAAAGTCAATGAACACATTCTTTTCTATATTATGTGTACCATATACTATATTCTTACAATAAAGCTAGAGAAAATATGGTACTAAGAAAATCCTATGGAAAAGAAAATACATTGACTATTGATTAACTGGAATCAGATCATCATAAAGGTTATCTTCACATTGAGTAGGCTGAGGAGGAGGAGGGAGAGGAGAGGTTGGTCTTGCTATCTTAAGGGTGGCAGAGGAGGTGGAAGTGGAGGCAGAGGAGGCAGGCACACTCAGTATAACTTTACCGAAATGCACTGTAATTTCTGACTTTACTTTTGCATTTCTCTAAAAATGTTTGTTTCTATATGGTACCAACCCTTCTTTTCCACCATTTGCTTTAGTTTCAGTGCCCATAGAAGAGTCCATGTCATAAAAGAAGTCAAAGGCAGTCTTGAATAATGGGAACTCTGCTGCCAGACTGTCTAATGTCATCTTGTTTTCTGGCACTGCTGCTTCTATCTCTTTTTCCTCATTGTCTGGCATTGGTTTGAGAACACTCATCTCCGTCAAGTCATCTTCTGTTAATTCCTCTGGTGTCGTACCTATTAGCTGTTGAATTTCTCCAAGATTCTTATCTTGAAATCCTTCATTCCTCACCCTTGTCACATCCACAATCTCTTTCGTGATTTCCTTGATTGTCTCACAGCATCTGCACACAGTTTTCTCTAACAGGAATTTATTGTTTCGGGCTTTATGGTCTTCACAACTTTTTCTATAACAATGACGGCATCTTCAATGGTGTAATCCTTCCGGAGTTTCATGATGTTCTATCAGGGTTCTCTTCCATAGCACTGATAATCCTTTCCACAGAGTAGTGTGTGTAATGAGCTGTAAAGGTACTTATGACTCTCTGATCTAGAAGCTAGATTAGAGATGTTGTGTTTGGGGCAAGGAGATCATTTTAATGCCTCTGGTGCTGAATTCATGGGGTTCTGGGTGGACAGGGGCATTGTTCAACACCAAAAGTACTTTAAAAGGCAGTCTCTTATTGGCAAGGTACTTCCTGACTTCAGAGACAAAGCATTAATGGCACCAATCCAGAAAAAGGGTTCTCATCCAGGTCTTTTGTTGTATAAGCAGAAGACTGGCAGCTGTTATTTATCTTCTCCCTTTGAAGCTTGCGGGTTAGCAGCTTTATAGATAAGGGCAGTCCTGATCAGAAACCTGACTTCATTTGCACAAAACAGTAAGAGATAGCCTATCCCTTCCTGTCTTAAATCCTGGTGCTCACTTCTCTTCCTTGCTAATAAATGTTCTTTGTGGCTTTTTTTTCCCCCCAGAGTAGGGCACTTTTGTCTGCATTAAAACCTTTCAGGTAGATATTCTTTCTCCTCCATTATTTTCTAAATGGTATCCAGGAACTCATTTGCTGCCTCTTTGTCAGCAGAAGCTGCTTCTCCTATTATCATGACATTTTTTTTAAGCCAAATCTCTAAAATTATCAAACCATCCTTTGCTGGCATTAAGTTCTCCAGCTTTAGATCCTTCACTTTCCTTATGCTTTAAATTACCACTTGATATCTTAGCTTTTTCTCAAGTAATATTAGAGTCTATAGGTATGCCTTTCTCATAGTAAGCCTGCACCTGCATAAAATCTGCATTTTCAATAATGGATAAAAAGGTACTTGCAAAAAGAAAAGGTTTTTGTAAATGCTGTTGTAGCTGGAGTGAGGACTTTACAAATTACCTGTTGTTTTTTTTTTTACAATCATGGGCTACCACAACTGCAGACCTCAATCTACTATACACATCAAGGAATTAAACTTTTTACTGTAAATGTCATGACTTCTCTCTGCTTCTTGGGAGTACTTCCAGCATCACCAGTGAACTTAGTATGGGTCCCATGGTGGTATTTAAGGTGTATAGTATGTATTAAAGACAATAAAAACCATGCAAAAACTATAAGAGATCACCTTTTACTGTGATACTCAATTTACTGGAGAGAGGAACTGCTCAAACATAGATGACTAGCATCACTTCAGCTCACCACAGTAGCAAAAGGAGGTGGTTATGAAATTATTACAGTGGTACAATATGTACCACAGTTAGTTTTCTGCAGTTATGATTTAATACTGCATGAGTGGGGCCATATACAGTCTGTGTGCAAGTTTTGATAAATTTTAACTTTTTAAATAGTGCTGTGTATATTTTATGGTAGTAAATGATAAAATAGGCTAGTACCTACATATATTTTATGCATTCATGGCATATATATTTCTAGGCTATGTGGTAAGTTTTTTCAAACTTTCACAAATCTCCAAAAACTTTTCCAATATATTTACTGAAAAAAAATCTGTGTATAAATGGACCCACAAGTCCAAACCCATGTTGTTCAAGGTCAAAGGTGTACCTTTAGCCTCCAAATAAATGTGTTCTAGAAAACCTGGTTACTGGGTATATTTATGATTGTTTTCCACAGACAAAATATTGACATTCTAAGTCCTTTCCTTATTAACTATTTACTGAATATCAATGGTGGTAGCTCCCTAGTCATTCATTTATTCAACAAACATTTGTGCCTACCCTGCGCTAGGCCCTGTTCTGGGTGCAAATAAATATCTGAAGGACTGTATGTACAGATGGACTCAATTCAATCTTTCTTATAATCAGTTTGAGTTACTGTGCAACATCCCTTAAGTCATTAAACTGAAAGTCATTGAAACACAAGACTGAAAAATGTAAGGATGAAGTACTTTCATATATGAAGGGATTTCTGCCATACTTTCAAATAGCTGTGTAAAAGCAATGAGCTAAAGAAGCCTAGATAACCTAGTTGGTCCAAAGAATTTCAAAACTTAAGTGAAAGAGTCCAATGGAAAATATGTTTATATCTCAGGGAAAAAAATGTTTTAAGCTCTATTTTGAGGGGCAGTTTTAAAACATTTAAATTTTATATTACATTAAAATTTAAAAAACATTTAAAATATATCCACACTACATTTACTTGAAAAACAAATCCTTAATATTGGCAACTGTATTTACTAAGAAAGATGAGATATAACACAATTTTTAAAAAATCAGTTAAAACCATTTGACCTTTTGGGTAGATGCATTATTCTTGTTTTATAAACAACATAGGTTAAGTAGGAGTAGTGATAATTATGAAACAAATCTGATAAGTGAAATAACATATAAGTTTGCATCTTACAACAGGAAATTATATTTCTTATAGTTAGTTAATAGACTAAAAACGTTCTCATAAATGGCATCAATATCTTACAGTAGACTAATTTAGAATATTTCCACCAGTACAAACTAAAACATTGTCACAAGAGGAATTTGGCAGTATCTAGCAAAATCACAGAGGAATTTTGACCTAGGAATCTCACTTCTTAGAATCTGTCTCAAAGATGAATGAGCAAAAATACCAAAGAACATACATTAACTGCCCTACTGTTGGTAACTGTAACAGAATAGAAACAACCCAAATGCTGACCAATGGAGAATGGTTGAATAAATCACAACGCATTTATTTTAAATAGATATTACTCACTTTTAAAAGAATTGATAAATACCTATACATACAGCTATAGAGCAGTTTTTTTTTCATTATTTCCCCTCTAGAAGCCTTTTCTAATCTCACACACACACAACCCCATGAAATTTTTAATTTTTTTTTTTTTTTTTTTTTAGACAGAGTCTCCCTCTGTTGCCTAGGCTGGAGTGTAGTGACGCAATCTCAGCTCACTGCAACCTCCACCTCCCAGGTTCAAGCAATTCTCGTGCCTCAGCCTCCCAAGTAGCTAGGAATACAGGTATGCGCCACCACACCCAGCTAATTTTTGTGTTTTTAGTAAAAGACAGGGTTTCACCATATTGGCCAGGCTGGTTTCGAGCTTCTGACCTCAAGTGGTCCACCCACCTTGGCCTCCCAAAGTGCTGGAATTATAAGCATGAGCCACGGTACCCAGCCACCCCTAGGAAACTTTAATGCCACAAATGTATTATATATCTGTTTATGTACTATGGCCCTTTGAAGGGTCAAAAACCATTGTTATATTCAAGATTTTTTTTCACCTTTCAAAAGCCAACGTTTGCCCTCTTGCGGTAGTATCTCCCATTGAGAATGCATGCTGTAGAGCATGTACAATATCCAGAGTATATTGTAAGGTAAAAACAGCAAGGTGGAGAACAGTATGTACAGTGCGCTAACGCTTATCTAAGATGAGAGACAGACAGATGGATGGATAGATACAAACTAAAACTTTTAAATGGCGACTTATGGTAGGGGTTGTGGGGGAGAAAAACTGAGGTCATACTGATACTTCCATTTAAATTCAAGACTATATGGTTTTTACTTCTTCAATCTTACATATGCGTCTTTTAATCAGGCTGAAAATTGTGATTACTAATGACACTAACATAATTCCTCATTTGTTTTATCCCACAACATACAGATTGTCTCAGAACAATATTATTAATACAAACAATATAGGACTTTTTCCTCTTCTTTTCCTTAAGATGTATCAAAGTCACTTAAAAGAGAAAATTATTTCACAGTTCTGTCCACTACAAAAGCCTAGAAATAATGGCCAATCCAGTAGCAAGAACATGCCTACTACCCATATGGATTTCTAAATACTATTTCCTACTAAAAGAAAGTAGGACTCCCTAGACAAATGGCAGATTACAAGTCTGGGGTAGGAAATGCATACTATAAACATCCTGTCATAACACAAAGTAAGAAAACTGTCAATAACTACTTAGGAAATCATCAAAAAGACTCAAGAATGAACTTGAGGAGGTTCCTACAAATGATAATTCAATTTGAACATTGATAAAAATTAAAAAGAAAGAACTTAAAACACTTTGCATATAAATCCATGTATTTATAATATCTTTAAAAATTCATCAGTTATCTTTGGAGGATGCTAGATTTCCAATTCGTTATTTTGAAAACAGCTAAATAAAGGAAAAGAATCTAGCATTTATCCTGTCTAATCTTGTAAGAATTGTCTTTCAAAGGGTGACCAAATAATTGTTATAGGGAAACATCAATTCATAGAAATATTCCAGTGAATAAGAAAGTGGGATAGAATTAGAGTATCATAATTTGTAGCCCACAATTAATGATAAATCTAGACAACAATTATTAAATGGCTGCTAATCATCAAAAGAGAGACTTTTCATGCTTCTTGACTGAAATACACACCACTGTCTATTAGGTGCTCTTGTTAAAAAGTAAAATTTAAAGCTAATCAAGCTTTTAAAACTAACTATCAATTACAGAGAATATAGATGAAAAAATAACATGCTAAACATGGAAACATAGTTTACAAAATCCAAACTATGAGAAGCACTATAAGACAACCCAGTTTCTTCGATTAGTATTTTGAAAGAAAATTAGAATGGATAACTATGGATCAAAAAACACTTGAGACATATCAACCAATTGCAATATATAGATATTATTTGGACCCTGATTACAATAAACACACCATAAGAAAGAATTTTGAGACAAACAGAAAAATCTGAACACTGACTAGCTATATTTGAAAATATAAATGACATTAGAGTTATATTTTTAAAAAATCCTTATCTTTCAAAGATACCTAATGAAGTATTTATGAATGAAACAAAATGTTCGGGGTTTGTTACAAAATAATACAGGATACAGATAAAACAAACTTGGCTTTGCATTGACAACTTAGATAAACAATTCATCTAGCTTCCTATAATTCTTTTCATATAATTTCCTTTATTGTTGTGTATGTTTGAGTATAAGTTTAAAAAAAGACAGTGACAGTGTAGGACATAAATTTAGACCTAATATTGCTTGGCTCTCAATTATTTTTATGAAGATCATTGATTCTTTTTTAATGCAGACTAGAGGTTAGCACTCAGGTATGTGTTACCTCAAGTATAAATAGTCTTCAACAAATCTCCATAAAGAATTATGGTGGGAGGTCCATATGACTGTACCTACTGATATTTGGGCATCAAAATAATAAAACTTTCCCTCATTTCGGCACAACTTAAATGCAATGTTCTATTTGACCTTAGATATTATTTTAAATAACTTGAGTAGCTTCATTTTTATGTATCCTTAAAGTAATTTTAAAGTTTAATTATCTAATACAGGCTATATAATTAATTTAATAAAGAACCTCAATACTAACACCAAACAGTACTTATTTTATAATCACAGGTATTTTATATATGCAAGAATTTGTCTACACAAATCCTTAAATGCAACTTTCAGAACTATAATATTTTACAAGTTTCACCTATTCATCCTCAATCTATTCTTTTATATTCTTGGCTACTTTGACAATAGATGCAATAATAATGATGTATGCATTATTATTAACCTTAACAAAAATATTTAAGAAATCTGCTAACACCTTGTTTTAAAAGTATGTATCCTAATAATCACATACAGTAATTTAGAGTGGTGAATCTACTGAAATGACAACTAAAATATCACTTTCTGAAAAATATACCCAGCTAAGTAAACTGAAACAATCCCAATACTTTCTACTTAGATATGCCTCAATTTGCACATTAATTCAGACCTTCTACTAAGCTGTATGTTCAATACAGTGACCTCTGTGCTGTTCTTATCAGAAAACCTTGTATATCAATAAACTCTGTAGTAATTCTAGTTTCATCAAATAGTAAGAAGTCTGATTTCTTCATCACAAAACATACAATGTGGATGTTTTCTTACTACAATATTTTAAAATCTAAATTATAGGAGATTTAAGGTCAAATAACATGTTAAATACCTTTTGATACATCCAATAATAAATATCCCTTAAATGGAATCTCACAGTGGCCACTGATCAATGAAATCATAATAAACTGGAATCTATAATAAACTGAGTGTTTTGCATCTTTTCTTTCAAAACAAAACAAAAAAAGGCTTACAAGTAGAAAACAAGCTAGCTGCAGTAATTTTTACGCCAAAATCCATTAATATGGTAGTTCCTGGCTGCTGAGCAAACCTATACCTCAATTGCCCACAGTTTGTACAATCAAATTAGTATTGATGTTCAGAGTGATCTATTTGAGGCCCCATAAGATCCTCAAACAAATATATTAAAAAGCATAGCTCTCAAGCCCAGTGAGACCCAAGTTGAATCTCTACTGTACTGTTACTTAACTTGCTATATGACCTCAGTTTTCCTATCTGTAAAGTGTGGGTAACATTCCCTATCTCACAGTTTTTTAGGGAGTGGGTGATGTCAATATACTTAGCACAGTATCTGGTACAGAATACTCAAGTATTCAATATATGTCCTCTGTTGTAGAATGGCGGTGGTAGTAATCATGGTATGAAGTAGTAGGAATAGAGTGTTAATGACAGTGATGAAAACTAAGAGTTTCTATACAAAGCTTTACAGTAAGAGCAAATAACGACACACAAATAGCACTAAGTTTCAAGGTAACTAAAGATTTTCTGTATCAAAACCTGCAAGATATCAACATTTGAATGCATTCTTGGGCTCACGAGACTTATGTACTACATCTGCTTAAGCATTTGAACGCCATTAGCCTCAGCAATACTTTTAGTTAAATTAGTATATAAATGATATATATTGTTTCAATGATTATCATTTTTATTGGTAATAGATAGCAAAATTTCATTTCACATGTAATGGTTAAAAATATTTATATCCGGGCCGGGCATGGTGGCTCACACCTGTAATCCCAGCACTTTGGGAGGCCAAGGCAGGCGGATCACGAGGTCAGGAGATCGAGGCCATCCTGGCTAACACGGTGAAACCCTGTCTCTACTAAAAACACAAAAAATTAGCCAGGTGTGGTGGCGGGCACATGTAGTCCCAGCTACTCAGGAGGCTGAGGCAGAAGAATGGCGTGAATCCGGGAGGCGGAGCTTGCAGTGAGCCAAGACTGCACCACTGCACTCCAGCCTGGGCAACAGAGCAAGACTCCATCTCAAAAAAAAAAAAAAAAATTTATGTCCTAATAATTAAAATTGCCCAATTTTGCAACAATTCAGGCAGTAAAATCATTCAAAATTTTTTAAATTTAAAAATTCTACAAATGTACAAAAGAATTATAATAATTATGAGTTATGCAATGAGTCAAAATTACCCTTCAAGTTCTGAAGAGGGGAAATCAAACTTGGAACTTATACAGATACATCATACCCCCAAATCCATTAGTAGAAACCTCTTTGAATAGAGACAGGAAGATATGTTAGTTGAAAATTTCATTTTAGAAAGAATAAATTTATGTAGGAAGATGCTACCACTTTAATTACAAATCATGAAAAAGTTGAGTATCCAATAGTAGTTATAAACCAGGCTTCTCAATTATGGTGCACGTTAGAATCTCCCAGAGAGCTTTCAAAAAAATACAGATGCTCAAGCCTTAACCTCTAGAAAGTCTGACTTAATTGGCTTGGGTGAGGTGTGGCACACTTTTTTTAAAAGCTCTTCTGGAGATTTTATTACGCAGCCAGGATTAAGAATTATAGTCATATAGATTATAAATGGGAAATTAGGGACAATGATTATAGACAGGAAAAAAAAAGAGTGGAATAAAGTGTCAAGATACATTTGGTAATATACTGAATAATTCACAGATTTCACAAATACATATTAAGATGTGTACAACATAGCTCTTGTCCAAGACATTTAAATTCAAAGCCCGATAGAAAGATTTAAAATAAAAACACAAACCATGACAAAACATGGTAGGAGACTGTAAAATTTCATTAGAGAATATAAACAAGGTGTTCTGGGAGCTCAGAGGTCACCAAAAAAGTTTACATGAAAAATAATTTCAAAGTCAAAAAATACAGAAGGAATGAGAAAAAAGAAGTCACACGTAAGCATTATTTGCTACTAATGACTAGAAAAAATGTGATGTTAGGTTAATAGTACACAGAAAAATGGCAGACAAATACAACTATTAAAATTCCTTTTTGAAAACGGAGATTTGCATTTGTGGTAATTTAACTACTGGAAAATTGTGGTATGAAAGTTCCCTTTAAAAGCAATAGAACCAGTCTGGGCAACACAGCAAGACCTTATCTCTACAAAAAAATTTAAAAATTAGTCTGGCGTGGTAGCACAGACCTATAGTCTTAGCTACCCAGGAGGCTAGGGCAGGAGGATCACTTGAGCCTAGGAGTTCAAGGCTATAGTTGAGCTATGATCGCACCATTGCACTCCAGCCTGGGTGACAGGGCAAGACTGCATATATATATTAAATAGAACGTATTAAAAAAGAAATACAAAGAACAGTATAGCCAAAAGCAAAACTTGGACTAAGATTCATAAAATGGAAAGACTATTAACAAATAAATTTAAAAGAGTCCTTTGCTTGTCCTACTGAAAGATTTCTTATTTCAAGTAAGACCCTATGGCTTAGTATATGGCCCACGAAATGACTAAAATATGGACTCTGATATAAAAAAGACAAAAACGTGTGAAATTCAAGTAGAATATTTCTTATTTCCTAATGGGAGAGTGTAATTATTTTAATAAACTAAGGAGAACAGCTTATAACCTAATGCTTATGTTACCATAAGAGATCTCTAATACATATTTTACTGGATAAAAATCAATCTATAAAGCATCCAAAACTAATTCTTATGCTTCTAAATAAAGTTAAATGGTCTTAAAAATATCTGTGAAACCATATAAGAAAGTAACTAATGTTGATATTTAACAACCTTTAGCAAAAGGAAAGATAAAGTCAAGAAAGTAAATCATCATATAGGATTTGACACAAATTTAAAACAAAACACAAACAAAAGAATGGGGTTATAATAACAAGTCTTAAACTACTTCACGTATGATTCAGTATTCTTCCTTGACTATAAAAACATTTTCTTTTAGAGTACTTTTGTTTTTGAAAATAAATTGCTATATGTTTATTGGAAGTCAGAGACTCAAGTTCTGATACCAAACTTTTAAACAGTTATAAACATATTGGAACTGACATTTGATAGGAAACTTTACAGAAATGTTTTACATGAAGAAATAACACTCTTTACACGTGGTTCTAAAAAAAAAAATAGAAAAATATTGAGCAAAATGTAGAAAATCAGAACATCTGAAAGTCTTTTTAAAAATCATAAACATTTTTGGCCGAGCATGGTGGCTAATGCCTGTAATCACAGCACTCTGCGGAGCCGAGGAAGGTAGATGGCGTGAGCTCAGGAGTTCGAGACCAGCCTGGGTAACACGGCAAGACTCCGTCTCTACTAAAAACAAAAATCAGGCCAGGCGCGGTAGCTCACACTTGTAATCCCAGCACTCTGGGAGGCCAAGATGGGCAGATCATCGGAGGTCAGGAGTTCGAGACCAGCCTGGCCAATATGGTGAAACCCTGTCTCTACTAAAAATACAAAAATTAGCTGGGCACAGTGGCGGGTGCCTGTAATCCCAGCTACTCGGGAGCTGAGGCAGGAGAATCGCTTGAACCCGGGAGGAGGAGGTTGCAGTGAACCGAGATCGTGCCACTGCACTCCAGCCTGGGCGACAGAGCTAGACTCCATCTCAAAAAAATAAAAAATAAATAAATAAAAATTAGCTGGGCATGGTGGTGTGTGTTTTTAATCCCATCTACTCAGGAGGCTGAGGTGAGAGAATGGCTTCAGCTGGTGGTGGGTGGGGAGTTAACAGGGTAGCAGGGGACTGGGGGTGGGGGCAGAGGTTACAGTGAGCTAAGAGCGCACCACTGCACTCTAGCCTGGGCAACAGAATAAAAACCCTGTCTCGAAATAAATACATACATAAATAATAGACATTTTTAAATGAAGAATATTTTATACTTTGAGTTAAGGTACAAACAAAAAAAGTAAGGTTGAAAACAAAGGTAAGCTCTTCCTTGAGCTCATAATAAATACAAGATTATAAAATTTTTATTCTGTAACCCAATAAATCATAAACTACTGAGAATAAATAAATATCCAACCCTCTTCTTAAAATTACTTTTCATGAGTATTGACCATAAACTTATGAGTCAAGGAAAGTAAAAGTAAACTGCATGAACTTTGAGGTAGACCATAAACTTATGAGTCAAGGAAAGTAAAAGTAAACTGCATGAACTTTGAGGTAAAAATTAGAACAGTTTGAGAATTTGTGTTTGCCAAGGCGGCATTCAATCTTTGATTCTATTTCTCAGCTCTGTACTATCTATGGGATACTGGCTCCCAATATTCATCAACACTCATGATATTATACAGTAAGTGATAAGTTAAAAACACAGCTTCTGTCATTATAGAAATCCATTTTTCTAAGGCAATGACAAAATTGACATTTATTGATAAAATACATACGACATACAAATTCAAAGATAAATCCTTATAATTTCAAAGGTGAAAGAAAAATTAAAAATAATTTAGTTGCCCTGGGTTCCATGCTGGGGAATTCAAAGTAGACTTCAAAAAAACATGAATCACCCAAAATTGATTGCAAAATTTTATGTACAGGTATATTTTTGTGGAAAGATGGTCCAACAGTAGCTTTCAATGGATTCTCAAAGAGGTTTGTGACTCAGAACGTTTTCTATAACCATCCAAGTCTGGATTAGGTTCCACCCCTAAGGTCAGAGCTCCACAGCAATCTTTCCATTCATCACACTGTATTACACTATATCATAACTATGCAGTAATTTGTCTGCTTCCTTCCCCATGCCAAATAAATTGTAGAGACTTTTAGAGCACTGAACATCTCTGCTTCATTCATGACTATATTCCCAGTATTCATTCTGTCTGGTACTTGACATGTAATAGGTGCTCAACAGCCATACCTTAACTGAATGAATCAATCAATTGTTCATCTAATTAAATTTGGTTTCAGCTTTAAAAATATATCCTAAACATTCCAATTACGTATCTTCAGTCAATAAGATTTATAATTCAATTAAAATAAATGTATTTTGAAGCTAACTTTTCCATAATGGATTAAGTTACAGAGCACATCTTCCATAAAACTTTATAGTCACTTACTAGTACGTGGTTTGGATGGTTTTCCCAGCAGATATGAACTTCTACAAGGATACTGCAAGCCTGCTTAATGGAACGAAATTTTGATGGCTTGCAATTAGTCTATAAAATAAACACTTTGGAATGATTTCATATAAAATATTTAAAACCTAAGGTATTTTCAAAATAATAACAGGAGAAATTGGGTCTTTTCTATCACCATGTGGATTTCTTTTGCAATTTGACAAACAGACTGCAAATCAGAAATGAATTTTAATAATTATTCAATTTTAAATCTATTAAAGGCTTTCAACACAAACTTAATTTTAAATATGCTGGTATTCTCTCCACCTTGACCTACCATTGTGACACAAAGCTATTTCAACATTTTCAAAATGTTAATGTTGTGACTGGCCTTGCATTTATCTCATCTCCTAGAAATTTTAATTTTGCTTCTCCATCCAAATGTCTCTGAAAATATTATTCCTTATGGTTTTTGTTTTGCTAATACTATAATATCAGAATAACATTATTAAACAAATGATCAATCTGGAAGAAAAAATATCCATTTAACTTTGAATACATTCACACTTTTAACATGACATGCTAAATTTTATTCTTTAAAAATTTCTAACATTATTTCTAGTGGCTTACTTAATGAACATACCGGAAACTGTGAATGCCCTGAAGTTCCTGCTGTAGAACCTCTTGTGTTGTTGCTATTAAGTCCAATGCTCCAACAAATTCAGAAGTAGATAATAACACCTGTACTGTAGGCTGAGTCTGGTGTACAGTTGCCATTAACTTCAGCTTATTGTATACTTTAACACAATTATTTCTGGTAAGTGCCAGTCTTAAAATGTGGAGTGATCCTTCACACATTACTTTATCAATCTGTGCAATTTTATCTCGAAGCATTTTTACAGCCTGGGAAGTTTTCTTGAGGTAGTCCTGCAACTCGTGTTGAGAGGTCATTGCATGAAAAAATGCTTCTGAACGTAGAGAGATCTGGTGAGCAATGTTTACTTCCACAATATCCAGATAATGGCTCAGCTTAAAAGGGAAGGAAAAAAAATATGAAGTACTATGAGCATACCTTCCTTGATTATCCAAATACTTTATGACAATGATAAAAAATTTCTACATATACTTTAAATTCCATTGTGTGAATTGTTTGATTGTGAGATCCTTGAAATTGGGCACAACAAAATGGAAGGAAGATACAAGGGTACACCCCAAAGATATAAATGTAAGACAAAAGAGTACAAGGTCATTTACTTTCCTCCTCTGTTCTTGTCATTACCACCTTCCAAACACCAACTGCTTTCTAAAAGAGTACCCCACAGACATCTCAAATTACAATTCCAGTTTCAGATGTTCTAAGATCTGAGAGAAAGAGAATGATCTCCTTAGCCCCCAATATCATCGCACATCATTTATCTGACTAAATAGATGATTACACCTTCCATTTATTGACCTCCTCCTATGGATTAGGCACAGGTATTTTATACACATCTAATTTTTCTAATTTTAACAATCTTGAAATATAGGTATTATTATTATCATTTTACAGATGAGGAAACACAGTCATGTAGTTACTAAGTAGCAAAACTAAAATGTTGGTATATCTCTGACTGAAAAACTGAAGCTGTTTCTATTATACCATTCTGCCTCAAAATGCTGAATAATCCAAGATAGACTGATGGTTCGTTCAGTCAAAAATTATAGATAAGGTACTAAAATTCATTTGGATTTTTTTCAGGCTGCTTATTTTACATTTCAAAAGTGATTCTTTTATCAATTTGTAAAATTCAGTTTATTTCCAACGAATTTTCCTCTTAAAAGTTCGACAAACACCTTAAATAATTAGCTCATATATATTTTATTAGTAGCATTACCAAGATTAATTCTTATGGTAATATATATTTAAAATGCTTTCTAAATTTCAAATATGGACTTCTAAAACTTGTTTTGCCTTTTCTTCCTTTCTAACTGCATATGCCTTTTTTGGCTATATTATCTTTCCATTATTCACCCATTTTTTTACTTTGAGATTTTTTAACCCACAGCTCAGACTTCGGGCATTATCTCTGAATGTCTTGGGATAATTCATAGTTTCAAAGGGTTAATGAACTTTCAACATTTAGGTCTCATAAGATTAGAAGAGACTATTTGGTCATCAAATCTGTTTCTGTAAGGAAACACAGAGTATCATTCATATCTTCAATAATGCTCCTTCAATAATCTTACAATATCTAAATAGGTTACAAACAAGAAATTTTTCCACAGTTTAAACCTTGAGTTTATGCCCTTTTGCTCTTTCATCTTCAATATGGCTGTTCATTTATTCACTAAAAAAGCAAAATGGGCACAAATGTACTAGGGTAAATTGCAAGGTAACATGGACTCAATTCCCAGAATAGTAAATGGAGAATAGATAACTTTACGACAGTGCTACCCAGAATGTGATTTATATGCTGCTGCCAATCTGTGGACTGTTTAACAGGGCCATAATAAAATAAAGAATTTTGCTAGAAAGTAAATCAACTACATCATTAAGCACACTGTATTTTTTTCAGACTTTCTTAATGAAGTAAGCAGTGCAGTGATTTGCATTCCAGTGCAAACTCCTTATTTTACTGCAGACCAGCACTTTGCATAGTACAATAGAATACAAATTTCTTTAATTCTAGTTATAGCATCCTTGCTCTTAAAAGCGAACACGATAAACCAGCTGTTGTCCATCATAAAAGGAGTTTGAAAGTGCTCTCTTGGAATCCTGTCTTCTATTCCTATTCTAAGAACAGAGCAGAATGAAAAGGAGTGAGAATGTAAATATAGCAAATCTGATTCTGCAATTTACAAATAAAAAAAATTTCCATTATTTTAGTCACTTTAAACATTCAGCATAAGAAAAGCATTTGAGTCTCAAAGATTTTTTGAATTTTCAATAATCCATTGATTTACTCTTTTCAAGGCATAACATTTTTATAGTTTATTTCCTATTAAAATGCTATAAAGGAAATAATTTGTAAATTATCTGTATTAAAAGTACCTGTATAGATTGATGAGACTTTTACTGGCTTTTGCTGTTTTTCTCTTTTTAAGGTATTATTCTCTCAGGGAATATACTTAGAATATGAAAGCCTGTGTCATGAGCCTGTGTCTCTAAACCCATGGTTTTCATCAGATTTATCAATTTGTTCTTATGCATGGAAAAACCTTTTTATAGGTAAAAATGTTGCCAAAGGAAAAAGCTCATTTTCGTTTTCAATTGTGAGAAAAGGAATACTCATGATTCCTTCCCCACATTTCTTCTTCTCTCCTCCCCAAGCTAGTCTTTTCTTCAGTTTCTGATGAGGACTGAACCTGATATTATTGATGTCTTCCTGAGACAAGCTTTCAGATTGCCAGGGGATACCATTAAAGTAAAACAAAATCACTACTTCTCATTTTAAGAACTACCTTCAGTTTTAGACGAGCTCTAAACTGAATGCTAAGAAAGAACAGAGATCAAATGTCTTTAGAAGACTCTTGATAAGTAAATTATATTTAAAGATCTAAATATTAAATGACTTTCGGGGGTCAGCCCCCCGCCCGGCCAGCCGCCCCGTCGGGGAAGTGAGGGGCGCCTCTGCCCGGCCGCCCCTACTGGGAAGTGAGGAGCCCCTCTGCCCGGCCAGCCAGCCGCCCCGTCCGGGAGGGAGGTGGGGGGGGTCAGCCCCCCGCCCGGCCAGCCGCCCCGTCTGGGAGGGAGGTGGGGGGGTCAGCCCCCCGCCCGGCCAGCCATCCGGGAGGGAGGTGGGGGGGTCAGCCCCCCGCCCGGCCAGCCGCCCCGTCCGGGAGGTGAGGGGCGCCTCTGCCCGGCCGCCCCTACTGGGAAGTGAGAGCCCCTCTGCCCGGCCAGCCACCCGGTCCAGGAGGGAGGTGGGGGGGGGGGGTCAGCCCCCTGTCCGGCCACCCGCCCCTACTGGGAGGTGAGGAGCCCCTCTGCCCGGCCACCGCCCCATCTGGGAGGTGTGCCCAGCAGCTCATTGAGAGCAGGCCATGAAGACAATGGCGGTTTTGTGGAATAGAAAGGGGAGAAAGGTGGGGAAAAGATTGAGAAATCGGATGGTTGCCGTGTCTGTGTAGAAAGAGGTAGACATGGGAGACTTCATTTTGTTCTGTACTAAGAAAAATTCTTCTGCCTTGGGATCCTGTTGATTTGTGACCTTACCCCCAACCCTGTGCTCTCTGAAACATGTGCTGTATCCACTCACGGTTGAATGGATTAAGGGCGGTGCAAGATGTGCTTTGTTAACCAGATGTTTGAAGGCAGCATGCTCGTTAAGAGTCATCACCACTCCCTAATCTCAAGTACCCAGGGACACAAACACTGCGGAAGGCCGCAAGGTCCTCTGCCTAGGAAAACCAGAGAACTTTGTTCACTTGTTTATCTGCTGACCTTCCCTCCACTATTGTCCTGTGACCCTGTCAAATCCCCCTCTGCAAGAAACACCCAAGAATGATCAATAAAAAATAAAAAATAAAAAATAAAATAAATAAATAAATAAATAAAATATTAAATGACTTTCAAGATGTTGACTTCTGGACTATGACATTGTAAAACATAAAGAACTGCTGACTAGTAACATGTAAAAGACTAGGCTTTGCAAAGCTACAAAAACAATAGGAATATTGTATTCTTTAAGATATTTTTGTTTCAAAATAATCATCCCTAGGTGAAAATGAAAAACAGTACCTCGGAAAATATTGGTTTTCTGTACTTTAAATCATTCTTATAAAATTAGCCAATGTGGGGCTGGGCACGGTGGCTCACATCTGTAATCTCAGCACTTTGGGAGGCCAAGGTGGGCGGATCATGAGGTCAGGAGTTCGAGACCAGCCTGGCCAACATAGTGAAACCCCATCTCTACTAAAAATACAAAAAATTAGCCAAGCATGGTGGCACGCACCTGTAGTCCCAGCTACTTGGGAGGATGAGGAAGAACTGCTTGAACCCAGGAGGTGGAGGTTGCAGTGAGTGGAGATCGTGCCACTGCACTCTAGCCTGGGCAACAGAGTGAGACTCCGTCTCAAAAAAATAAAAATAAAAATAAATAAAATTAGCCAGTATGTAAATAAAATATCTGGGACAAATGCAAAGCAATTTATTGTGTTAGCTAATATAGCCTTTCAATTAAAATTCCATCAACTGCTCTTTCAGGTAAGAAGCACTCAAATAGTAAGTTTTTCCTTGTTCATCTGCACAACTTGTGTTCCATTGAACCAAAATGCTGTTAGTTTATCAGTTAAGATTGGGAGGCTTATAGTTATCAGTAACAACAAAAATGAATTTAAAAGTACAGCTTACTAAATAACTAAATCTGAACCCAAGCAAACAGTACCGCTTAACTAAAATAGTTTCCTACATGGAAAAAGTCAAAAAGAAATTACCTTTTCTTGAAGCAACTTTGAGGAAGCTGCATCACGATTTCCTTTTCCACCAGCAGTATTAAAATGAGACCATGGTAAAACTGAATTAAAAGTTAAGGAATCATCCAAGGCAAAATCTGGTTTCATAAAAATCTATTAAAAAAATGCATTTCCCTCAATTAGATAAGTATTTTCTTTATACCCATTATCTCTTCTAACATCATGATCATTAAACAAAATTAACGTGGATCTTGAGTATGAATAGCAAAAGCAAGTGATAACAGTTGAGCTCTTTACACAAATATCTATAAGAAAAATGTGTAAATTTCTCACCAAGCTTAAAATACTCATAAAAGATACAAAATGGTTTTTGCCTTTACCAGTGGAGATGGTCATTCTACTACTACATGATCATACTCACTCATGCAGTCCTACAGGTACATACCAGAGGAAGATATAATACTCATCCTAAAATTTCCACATTATTTCCCACTGATAGTTTTTTAAAATGCCAAATATCAATTTCTCTAACCTACATTTCTATTTTCTCCTGCTCAAAATTGTTTTAAAACAAGTTTAGATTAAGCATACAATAAATATTAAAACCAAAACAAATTCAATTTTATGAATAGACCACTCTTCCCTTACATATCACGACCAGCTAGGCAATAAGGCCTACCCGTTATATTTTGTAAATATACCTTGAATCTCTGCTTTCCTGTACCTCCACAGCATTCAGTAGTTCAGCTCTTCAATAGCTATTTACTGATATCCTTCCCTAATCTATCCCCTATACTACTGTTAGAGATACTCCTCTACAATGTCAAGTATAACTGTATTAACTTCCCTGTTTAAAACTCTCAATAGATTCCCATGACCCACAGACCAAACTATTTAGAATGGCATCCAAAACCCTTCATTGTTTTTCTGGACCCACTTACCACTTTGTATCTTGTCACTCCCACTATTTACCCATTACACTCTAGCAATATTCAATTCTCTTCCATACTCTTATTCTTTTTACAATGAGTGTATTAATACATAAAGTATGCATATCTTTATATACATACTTCTGGCCTAGAATGCCTTTTCTTGTACATCTTCCTGAAGAACATGACCCAATCAAAAGGGCAAATGTGTCCTTGTGCATGACATAATGACTCCCATCTCTGAACACAAATATATCATGCATACTTAATTATTTACCTCATACTTTATAGAAATTATTTATTTATAGTATGCATATCTCCCTCTGGAGACCATATGTTCTTGCAGGGTTAAATTTATAGCTTATTTTTGTATCTCTAGCACCTAGCATAGGGCCTAAAACATGGTTTAATCAATTTATGTATTTATTTATATGCTATATTTTATTTACTGATTTATTTTACCTATATACAAAAATTAGAATGAATATGGTAGAAAAAAAATCTAACTAGAGACATGAGCAAATTTTCTAATCCCCGCTTTGGTATTATAACTAAAAGTATTGATTAATTCAATAAATATTTACTGACTACTTCTGATGCTAGGCACTGAGGGAGAAACAAAGATAATTTATTAAAGAGACCCCAATCTTATGAAGCTTCAATCCAAGGGATGTGATAAAATATGTATATAAAATATTATAAGGAGACTGGGCCCGGTGGTTCATGCTTGTAATACCAGCACTTTCGGAGGCCAGGTGGGCGGATCACTTGAAGTCAGAAGTTTGAGACCAGCCTAGCCTGGCCAACGTGGCAAAACCCCATCTCTTCTAAAAATACTAAAATTAGCCAGGCCTGGTAGCAGGCGCCTGTAATCCCAGCTACTCAGGAGGCTGAGGTAACAGAATTGCTTGAACCTGGGAGGCGGAGGTTGCAGTGAGCCGAGATTGTGCCACTGCACTCTAGCCTGGGCTGCCAGTCTCAAAAATCTTATAAGGAGAAGAGGGACAAATCCTTAAAGGGGTAGCAGAGGGATGAGGGAAGAGTCCCAGATAAAATGTTATGGGAATTT
This sequence comes from Gorilla gorilla gorilla, assembly GCF_029281585.2. NCBI lineage: Eukaryota > Metazoa > Chordata > Mammalia > Primates > Hominidae > Gorilla > Gorilla gorilla. The sequence goes on along the minus strand of NC_073236.2, from coordinate 75,803,411 downwards.
GGCAAAAGGGCCAATTATCTTCTGTTGGAAGGAACAAGAAAGTACCCATGTAAAGCTGCCATTTTAAGCAAAAGATTACAGAGAATTAGATATGGGAAGATGAGGGAAAAGTCTTCCAGGATCAAGAAACAGTGTAAACAAAGCACAGAGCCATCAAAAAAAAGTTTGGCTGAAGTAAAGAATGTGTAAAGATTACATGAAGTGAACACTGAGCCTTAAATGACAAACTTTGAGTTTTATTTTGTAGGATCAAATAAATGATATAAATGATATCCTTCTACCTTTTTTGTGTCTTTCATCTTCTCTTTCTTACCCTAAAGAACAACTGTCACAGACCTATTTGAGAATCTGATGAAGGTAATCGACTCTCTTCCCAGAAAAAAATGGATTATACATCTCGACAAAATTTTTCATACAAAGTAAGTATCTCTTAATAATCTGAAGAGGTTGAATGATCAGCAAAATTTTTTTAATGGAAAGATTTTAAAATATTTGTAGGTTTCAGTGATGAGAAAGAGACTGATGATGCAAAAGAGAAAAAACACCATAAATATACATCATTTTTATTTGTCAATTAAAAACATTTTTTCATTTAAAAAAAAAGGCCAGGCATGGTGGCTCACACCTGTAATCCCAGCACATTGGGAGGCTGAGGTGGACGGATCACTTGAAATCAAGAGTTCAAGACCAGCCTGGCCAACACAGTGAAACCCCATCTCTACTGAAAATACAAAACAAAAAAAGTAGCTGGGCATGGTGGCATGCGCCTGTAATCCCAGCTACTCAGGATGCTGAGGCAGGAGAATCACTGGAACCCAGGAGACGGAGGTTACAGTGAACTGAGATCGCACCACTACACTCCAGCCTGTGAGATGGAGCAAGATTCTAAGTTAAGAGAAAGAAAAGAAAAGCAGAAAGAAAAAGAAAGAAAGACAGAAAAGACAGAAGGAAGGAAAGAAAAAAAGAAAAGAATGAGAAAGAAGGAAGAAAAGTGATGCAACACAGCCCCACAAGAGACAAAGTAGCCAAAGCGTCAAAAAAAAAAAAAAAAAAAAAAAAGCCAAATGAAATCTGCTTGTAAGGCAAAATTAAAGATCAAATATTATAAGGCAATTTTCTCATGTTTAAGCTTTGTTACCTTAGGTACTTGCTCCAGATCTGTCCTGGATTTATCTATTTAAAAAAGAAGGGAAATGTTATTTTTAAAACTTGTTTTCATTTTAACTCCAGAAAATACATTTTGACAGATTCAGTATTGTACTGGGTCACATCCAAATAACTAAAGTTTATTCCTTCAACAAATATCTATCAAGCACCTATTACATGCCTAGTAGTAGGCAAAGCGCTGAACAAAACAATGTTTCAGGTAATTGTAATCAATTATATAGCAGCAATAAAACAGCTAAATACATCTCAAATCTTTTTAATCAGACATAAAAGGCTTTATGCTATCTCAGTGGTCCCCAACCCCCGGACCATGGCCTGTTAGGAACCAGGTTGCACAGCAGGAGGTGAGCAGTGGGCACAAGCAAAGCTTCATGTGTATTTACAGCCAGTCCCCATCACTCACATTACCGTCTGAGCTCCACGTTCTGTCAGATCAGTGGTGGCACTAGGTTCTCATAGGAGCACAAACCCTAATGTGAACTGCACATGTCAGAGATCTAGGTTGTGCCCTCCTTATAAGAATCTAATGCCTGATGATCTGTCACTGTCTCCCATCTCCCCTAGATGGGACCATCTAGTTCCCGGAAAATAAGCTCAGGGCTCCCACTGACTCTCCATTATGATGAATTGTATAATTATTTCATTATATTTTACAATGTAATAATAGTAGAAATAAAGTGCATAATAAAGGTTCATCCCAAAACTATCTCCCCCCAAACCCCTTGGTCTATGGAAAAATTGTTTTCCATGAAACCAGTCCCTGGTGCCAAAAAGATTGAGGACTGCTGTGCTATCTTTTTAAGTTTTGGTAAGACTGAATATGGCATGCTATGTAATTTTTAAAAATGAATTAAATTCTAAAGTAGGAATATTGTTTTTATTGTTTAAAAGATATACCATCCCATCCAGAATTTCTTATGATCAAAGGTTGCTTTTTTATACTATATTAATTTTCTTCTCAGACATCTTAAGGCTGAGATACACACTTATCTTCAAATGAACCTACTTTACTTTCATCCTGCCAATCCAAACTCAGATAAAGTACTACTCTCCTCTTCAAAACCAATCTTTCTGCACTTAGACTCCATTCCCTCCTGCCTCTGCTGTCAGCTTGGTTAATCACACCAATCACATGGAAGGTTACTTCATCTCGGTATCTTCAGCCTCTTCCCTTGTACTAGCTCTCTTCTCTTTGTATAAAACATGCTCAGTTCTTTCCCATTAAAAAAAAAATATATATATATACACACACACACATATTCTATATATGTGTGTATATACAGAATACACATATTCTGTGTGTGTATATATATATATATATATATATATATATATATATATATACAGAAAAAGATAAAACCCAGGCCAGGACCAGACTGAGGGAAGGGCAGGACCTCAGATGCAAAAGCACTCACTCTCAGGGATAGTCAAATGCCTCTCTTACCTGATCTAGTCCTGGCCATGAAAAAATATTCTTCCACTCTGTTCCCTGTAGTCAATAATCTATCTCAAATCTTCTAGTGACATAATACTGGTAGTCTACATTTCTTTCTCTTGTACTCACTCCTTAATATATAGTATTGAGGTTTCTGGAACTGCCATAAATGCTCTAAGATCTCCTGATTGCCAAAATAAAGGAGACTTCTCAGTGTACAAATTGATCTATCCCTGAACTATTCTGACATTATAGACCAACTAACTGTTCTTACTTTCTGAAATCCTCACTAGCTTTAACTTTTAAGGTGCAATTCTCTCTTGGTTGACTTTCCTATCTCTCTGACCACTTTTTGTCTCCTTCACAGGTATCTCATCTTCTGTCTGCCCCTTAAATGCGACAGCTTAATTAGTGCTCCATCACCAGTCGTTTTCTTCTCACTATTCACATCTTCCCTAGGCAATCTCACCCAACGTCCTTGGATTCAACTACCATGCTATTGTCCAGCATACCTGTCTATGATGATGTCTACCATACCTACATCTTCAGCCTAAATCTTCAACCTGAGCTCCAGGTTGCCAAAAAGGCATGTTCTTCACTGCAAATCTGCAACTAAACTTGCCTCCATCTCCCTCAAAATTCCTCCTCCTATATTGCCTCTCTCACTGAATTGCACTGTCACCCACCCAGTTGTCCAAGCAAGAAACCTGGGAATTGTCCTTGAATCATTTTGCTCCATTACCAATAACTGGCCACCAAAACCTGTGTCTCAACCTCTGAGTTACTTCTCAAAGGCCTAATTCCCTCTCCATCTCCACTGTAACTGTTACTGGAATATCATTTCTCATTTGTATTACTGCAGTAGCCTCCAACTGTCTCCTTGCCTCTAGTCTAATCATCATCCCATAATTCACTATCCACAACTATTTTCACATAAATGTATAATCATAAATCTGATCATGCCTAGTTAAAAATATTATGTAGCTTTATAGTGTCTTCAGAAAAGGTAAAATTCCTTAACACAGCATATAAGGTTCTTCATGATCTGACCCCTGCCTATGCTTCAGTCTCATCTCTTGCTCCAGTAGAACCAATATATTAAACTCTTACAGTTCCTTGAATATTCTGTTCTCTCTTTATTCTATGGCTTTGTATAAACTATTCCCTTTTCTTGGAATGCCTTCTCCCACATAAATGTTTCAAACTAACGACTTTAAAACACATGTAATCACTGTCAACTCTAGGAATGCTTCTAAAGCTAAGTTAGGCATGTTATAAAACATTACCACACTGAAATTACTCTTTAATATACAGTGATACAATTATTGGTTTCTTTCTTTAAACTTATTCAGGAGAACATCAGTTCTTTGAGGACCAAAGCTACTTTTTACTTATCTATAGATTTACTTTAGGGTATCACTACGTTACTGTTCTCAAATTCATAGGCTCAAGCAATCCTCCCACCTCAGCCTCCCAAGTAGTTGGGACTACACACATGTGCCATCATGTCTAGCTTACTCATCTATTTTTAAGCAACAAGGAACATACCAAGCACGAAGATATCCAATCAATATTTGTTGAACTAAAGGATTATACTACTATCAGATCTACTTTTTCTCTTAGAAGTTCTTAGAAAATATTATAATCATAGGTTATAAAAATTTTACTAGAAATAAAAATTATAGATATAATAGGCAATAAGGTCCCAAAATAAAGATTTTGTTCACTAATATTTATGCTATGCTTTATTATCTATAAATAACACATATTCATACCATGAGTATGTAAAAGAGTCCTTTCGAAGGTATCTTTAGGAGGACAAATATTCTTGCATCTCTCATGAATCTTCTCTCTCTAATAAAAAGACAAATAACATGATCAATGTATGTGTAAACATGAGTATTCAAAGCATGAAAGTGTTTTGCAACAGAATATCAGAATATGCCAAATTAGTCCTACGACTTTTAATATGAAATCACTAGCCTCCTGAACTTAAATACAAGTAACAAGCGTGCTTAATAAACCAAATACCTCTATGAGATCTACGCACATCTATATACCTACATCCATTCCATCTCATATAATTATAGTAAAATCTCCATATTTAGAATAAAGTGAGAAAGCAAATGGAAAATATTTATGTATCAATTAGGAGAATAATTTGAATCAAGAAAGAAAATTCAAAAACCTATATATCTAAGATAGAAGGAAATTAGGCCAGGTGCGGTAGCTCACACCTGTAATCTCAGCACTTTCAGAGGCTGAGGCGGCCGATCACCTGAAGTCAAAAGTTCAACATGGTGAACTAGCCTGGCCAACATGGTGAAACCTTGTCTCTACCAAAAATTAGCCAGGAGTAGTGGCGCACACCTGAAACCCCAGCAATTGGGGAGGCTGAGGCACAAGAATCACTTAAACTCAGGAGGCAGAGGCTGCAGTGAACCGAGATCGTGCCATTGCACTCCAGCCTGGGTGGCAGAGTGAGACTCTATCACAAAAAAAAAGAAAAAAAAGAAAGAAAGATAGAAATTAGTTATTGACACGTTCTGAGTCAAAAAAAAAAAAAATCTCACTCTGATTTAGAATTAGATGACCACTAACAATGTTATTATCTTTTCAGAGATATCACCGAAAGGATACCTGAGAAAGTGAAGTGTGGTAACAAGAAAAGCAGCAGGCCAGCAGTGTTCAGAGTTCTGGTAGCAATTCTATCAGTTACTACAGGACTGTTTTCCAAAGTGGCCATACCACTTTTCATTCCCACCAGCAATAAATAAGAGTTCCTGTTGTTCTACATCCTTGTCAACATTTGGTGTTGTCAGTGTTTTAGATTTTTGCTATTCTAATAGATATGTAGTGGCATCTCATTTTAATTAGGAATTCCCTAATGACATTTGATATTTAGCATCTTTTTATATGCTTATTTGCCATCTGCATTATCTTCTTTGGTGAGGTATTTAGATCTTTTGCTCATATTTTTTAAGGTAAAATATATATAACATAAAATTTATCATGTAAAATTATTTGCTATGTTGACCATCTTTTCATGTGCTAATTGCACACTTCTATATCTTTTTTTGGGAAAAGGTCTATTCAAAGTCCTTTACTCATTTTTTAATTTGGCTGTTTATTTTGTTGTTGTTGAGTTTTAACTCCTTTGTTTATTTTTGGTACCAGTCCCTTTTTGTTTTTTGAGACAGGGTCTAGTTCTGTTGCCCAGGCTGAAGTTGCTCGCTGTAACTTCAAATTTCAGGGCTCAAGCAATCTTTCTGCCTCAGCCTCCAGAGCAGCTAGGACTACAGGTGCACACCACCATGCCTGACTAATTTTTCTAATTTTTTCTTGTAGAGATGGGTTCTCACTATGTTGCCCAGGCTGATCCTGAACTCTTGGTCTCAAGTGATTCTCCCACCTCCACCTCCCAAAGTGCTGGGATTACAAGGTGTAAGCCACCACACCTGACCATCAATCCTGTATCAGATATGTGTTTTGTAAGTATTTTCTCCCAGTCTTTGGCTTGTTTTTTCATTCTCTTAAAGGTGTCTTTCACAGAGTAGAACTTTTTAATTTTAATGAAGTTCAACTTTTCAATTTTTTCTTTCATGGATTGTGCTTTTCTTTCATATCTAAAAAGTCATTACCAAACCCAAGGTTACCTAGATTTTCTCCTATGTTATCATCTAGAAGTTTTATAGTTTTGCATTTTACATTAAGGTCTATCATCAACTTTGAGCTAATTTCCATGAATAGTGCAAGGTGGTATGTGTCTATATTCTTTCTCTTTGGTATGTGGATGCATAGTTGTTTCAGTACCATTTGTTCAAACAACTATCCTTTCTCTACTGAATTACCGTTGCCCCTTTGTTAAAAATCAGTTGATTGTATTTGTGTGGGTCTATTTCTGGGTTCTCTGTTCCACTGACCCATATGTCTGTTCTTTCACCAATATGACATTGTCTTGATTACTGTAGCTTTACAGCAAAACTTCAAACTGAGTGGTATCAGTCCTCCAGCTTTGTTCCTCTTTTAATACTGTGTTAGCTATTCTGGGTCTTTTTCTATATAAGCTTTAGAGTCAGTTTTCAATATCCATGAAACCAACTGCTAGGATTTTAATCAATATTATGTTGACTCTATTGATCAAGTTGGGAAAAAGAGACACCTTGACAATATTGAGCCTTTCTATCCACATATATGAACTATCTCTCCATTTATTTAGATATTTAATTTCTTTCATCAGTCTTGTGGTTTTCCTCAGATAGATCTTATATCTATTTAGATTTATATATAAAGCCTTCATTTTCTTTGATGCTAATGTAAATGGCATTGGGTTTTTAATTTCAAATTCCAATTGTTCACTGCTGGTATATAAGAAAGTAATTAACTTTTATATATTAACCTTGTATCTTGCAAGCTTACTATAGTCACTTAATAGTTCCAGGAGTTTCTTTTTGGATTCTTTGGGATTTTCCACATAGACAATCATTTCATCTGGAAACAGTTTTACTTCTTCCTAATTTTTATATATTTTATTTCCTTTTCTTGTCTTATTACATTAGTTAGGACTTCCAAGACAATGTTAAAAGAAACAGTGACAGGGGACATCCTTACCTTGATCCTGTTCTTAGTGGGAAGCATCTAGTTTCCCCATTAGCTATAGAGTTTTTGTAGATTTTTTTTTTCTTTTTTGAGACAGAGTCTCACTCTGTCACCCAATCTGTAGTGCACTGGCGTGATCTTGGTTCACTGCAACCTCCACCTCCTGGGTCCAAGTGATTCTCATGCCTCAGCCTCCCAAGTAGCTGAAATCCCCATTGCAAAATTATAACTGAGACAGTGAAAGAGATCTGACCTAACCAACTCCATCTTGCTTCTAACCTCCAAGCTGTTCTTGTCCATTCTTGGGCATAGGGTGAACTAACTTTGGGAGGAACTTAGCTTATAGTTTAAAACAAAGATGATAACAGTCCTTTCCCAAAACAAACCACCTTCTTGCCTGGGGGCTAGACTACCTTTGTTGGACTAACAGATTAGCCACAAGATTAGAAATTATGGTTTAGGAGTCGAGTCATGCAACTGGAGACTACAAGATTCTGACCCTCCCCCTAAACTGCTCCTAAGATCCATGCTTGAGATATTTTGCAGACCCTGTACTTGACGGATCAGCTGGTACCACCCAGATCAATAAACTGCCTCATTTGATCTTGTTGGCCCCACCCAGGAACTGACTCAGCACATGGAGATGGCTTCTCCCTATGATATCATCGCTGACCTGACCAATCAGCACTGCCGGCTCACTGGATTCCCCTTACCCACCAAGTTGTCCTTAAAAACTCTGATCCTCGAATGCTCGGGGAGACTGATTTGAGTAATAACAAAACTCTAGTCTCCCACACAGCCAGCTCTGTGTGGATTATTCATTCTCTATTGCAATTCCCGTCTCAATAAATCAGCTGCCTAGGCAGCAGGCAAGGTGAACCCATTGGCAATTACATAGCTGGGATTACAGGCATGCGCCACCATGCCCAGCTAAATTTTGTGTTTTTAGTAGAGATGAGTTTCACCACGTTGGCCAGGCTGGTCTCAAGTCCTGGCCTCAAGCATCCTGCCGAAGTGCTGGGATTACAGGTGTGAGCCGACACGCCCGGTACATTCTTTATCAAGTTAAAGAAATTTCTTCCTATTCTTAGTTTGCTGAGAGTTCTTTTTTTAAAAATAATGAATAGCCAACACGGGCAGACTGCTTGAACTGAGGAGTTTGAGACCAGCCTGGACAACATGGCAAAACCCCGTCACTACAAAATATGCAAAAATTAGCCAGGCGTGGTGTTGTGGTGGTGCTCGCCTGCAGTCCCAGCTACTTGGGGGGTGCTGAGATGGGAGGATTGCTCGAGCCGGGAGGTTGAGGCTGCAGTGAGCTGTGATCCTGCCACCGCACTCCAGCCTGGGCAACAGAGCGTGACCTTGTCTCAAAAACAAACAAACAAACAAAAAAAAAACACACAAGAGGTCTAAAGTTTTCTTTCCTTATAATGCTTTTGTCTGATTTTAGTACTAGCTTCATGACAGCCTCACCAAATGCATTAGTAAGTATGTCCTTAGCTTCTATTTCCTGAAATAGATTATAAATAATTGGTATAATTTCCTACTGAAATGTTTGGTAGAATTCACCAAGGAACCCATCTGGGCCTGGTGATTTCTGCTTTGAGCAGTATGATTGATTCAATTTCTTTAATAAATATAGGCCTATTCAGAATATTTATTTCTTGTTGTGTAAGCTTTGGTAAATTGTGTCTTTCAAAATAAATTGGTCCATTTCACCTAGGCTATCAAATTTCTGGGCATAGAATTATTCACAATATTCTCTTATTATCCTTTTAATGTCTGTGGGATCAGTAGAAACAGCCCCTCTTTCATTTTTGATACTAGTGGCTTATATCTTCTCTTTTTTTCTTTTTTTTTTTTGAGATGCAGTCTTGCTCTGTCGCCCAGGCTGGAGTGCAATGGCACGATCTCAGCTCACTGCAACCTCCGCCTCCCAGGTTCACGTGATTCTCTTGCCTCAGCCTCCCAAGTAGCTGGGATGACAGGTGCCTACCACCATACCCAGCTAATTTTTGTATTTTTAGTAGAGATGGGGTTTCATCATGTTGGCCAGGCTGGTCTCGAACTCCTGGCCACAGGTGATCCACCTACCTCAGCCTCCCAAAGTGCTGGGATTACAGGCATGAGCCACCGTGCCTGGCCTTCTCTTTTTTCTTAATCTAGCTAAATGTTTATCAGTTTTATTGATCGCAAAGAACCAGCTTTTGCTTTTGTTGATTTTCTCTACTGATTTGCTATTGTCAATTTCCCTGATTTCTGCTCTAATTTTTATTACTGCTTTTCTTCTGCTTAATTTGGATTAAATTTGCTCTTCTTTTGATAACTTCCTAAGGTAGAAGCTTGGATTATTAATTTTAAATTTTCTTCTTAAGCATTCAATGAAGCCTTCAGTGCTTATTTAAGCAAGACTTCCTTGAAGCCTTACTTCCCTTGCATCCCACACATTTTTATAAGTTTGTATCAGCATTTCTTTAAGCTCACTGATTTCTTCCCCTGCCACTTCAAGTCTATTAATGAACTCATCAAAAGCATTCTTCATTTCTGTTATACTATCTTTGATTTGTAGCATTTACTTTTGATTCTTAGTTTCCATCTCTCTGCTTACATCTGTTCTTGCATGTTGTCCATGTTTTCCACTACAGCCCTTAGTATATTAAACATAGTTACTTTGAGTTCCCAGTTTGATCATTCCAACATCACAACCGCATCTGAGTCTGATTCTGATACTTGATCTGTCTGTTTAAACAGTGTTTTCTGTCTGGTATTCACTGTAATGTTTTGCTGAAAGCCAGATATGATATACCAAAGTTAAAAAGAACTGAGGTAAATAGGCCTTTAGTATGAAGTTTCGTTTATCTGGCTAAGAGTTAGGCTTTATTTACTGATTGCTATAGCTGCAGGTGTCAGAGGCTAAAATTTCCACTGCTGTCCTTGTTTTTCACCTCTCCTACTATCTTCAGGTTTCCCTGCAGACCTCTTAAATAAGGTCTGAGACATGTAGTCCTTTCCGTTGTATTCTCCTTATTCAAGCACCCCACTGATGTGGTGGTAATGCGTGAAGGGAGGGGAAGCATTCTATGATCTTATGATTAGGTTTCAGTCTTAGTGAGCCTGTGCCCCTGGGCTGCGACCTTCACAGGTGCTTCTCAGTTGTTGATTTTCAGTTTGCTAAGGTTTTTTGTTGTGAGAACAGAAGTGACAACTTCCAAGCTCCTTACATGACAGATCAGAAGTATGTTTAGCTTTTTAAGAAACTGCCAAACTTTTTTCCAAAGGGGTTGTAGCACTTTAAATTCCCACCAGCGGTATATGAGAGTTCCAGTTACTCCATGAAGGCTGGCAGTAGGATGAAGCAAGCAAGAAGCATATGGTACAATATTTAAGGAGGTACCCACTCTCAGATTTCAGTGCCTCTCAAATTTTGCTCACCTGCCTCACCTTATCTTAGAACCAGCCCTGTCTTCTACATCTTTACCAAAATTTGAAAGAATGTGTGTAGATTTGGAATTTTCTGTAAATGTTTGGTAGAATTCACCAGTGAAGCCATGTGGATCTGAGCTTTCTTTGTGGAAAGGTATTTAACTATACATCAGTGTAATAAATATAAAGCTATTTCAGATTTTTCTATTTCTTTTTGTTTTGTTTTTTGAGATGGAGTCTTGCTGTCGCCCAGGCTGGAGTGGAATGGCATGATCTCAGCTCACTGAAACCTCCATCTCCCAGGTTCATGGGATTCTTCTGCCTCAGCCTCCCGAGTAGCTGGGACTACAGGCGCGCACCACTACGCCCGGCTAATTTTTGTATTTTTAGTAGAGACGGAGTTTCACCATGTTGGCCAGGCTGGTCTCGAACTCTTGACCTCAGGTGATCTGCCCACCACGGCCTCCCAAAGTGTGGGGATTACAAGCGTGAGCCACCATGCCCAGCCAGATTATCTATTTTTTCTCGAAAGAGATTTGGTATTTTGTGTCATTCAAGAAATCTGTAAATTCATCTAAGTTGTTGAATTTACTTGCACAGAGTTATTCATAAAATTTCATTATTAGGCTTTTAATCTCTGTAGAATCTGTAGTGATATCACCTTTCTTATTCTTGTTATTGGTGACTTTTATCTTCTCTTTTTTTCCTAATCAGTATTGCCAAAGGCTTATCGAGTTTATCTTCTCAAAGAATCAGCTTTTTGTTTCACTAATTTTCTCTGTTGTTTCTCTGATTTTGACTTTGATGTTTATTCTTTCTTTTTTCTGTTTTTTTTTTTTTTTTTGGAGACGGAGTCTCGCTCTGTCACCCAGGCTAGAGTGCAATGGTGCGATCTCGGCTCACTGCAACCTCAACCACCCAGTTTCAAGCGATTCTCCCACTTCAGCCTCCTGAGTAGCTGGGATTACAGGCACCTGCCATCATGCCTGGCTAATTTTTTTGTACTTTTATAGAGACAGGGTTTCACCACGCTGGCCAGGGTGGTCTTGAACTCCTGACCTCAGATGATCCACCCACCTTGGCCTCCCAAAGTGCTGGGATTACAGGCGTGAGCCACTGCACCCAGCCATTTTTCCAGCTTCTTAAGGTGGAAGCTGAGGTCACTGATTTGAAATCATTCTTCTTTCAATAATATATGCATTCAGTGCTACAAATTTCTCCCTAAGTGCTAACTGAGCATCACCCCACAAATCCTGATATGTTGTGTTTTCATTTCCTTTCAGTTCAAACTACTTTCTGATTTTTCTTTCTTCTTTGACTCACATTTTATTTAGAAGCATAAAGTTCTGGTTTCCAAATATCTGTGGATTTTCCACCAACCTTTCCATTACTAATTTCTATTTTAATTATACTGTGGTCAGAGAGCATACTGTGTATGAGGTAAAGTCTTCTAAATGTATTAAAATTTGTTTTCAAACCTAGAATATAGTCTATGTCCATAAATGTTTCATGAACACTTGAAAAAAAAGTATATTCTTCTGTTATATGGAGTGCTCTTTCAAGTCAGGCCAGGTTGGTTAATGGTTCAAGTCTATTATAATCTTGCTGATATTCTGCTTGTCCTATTATTTATTGAAAGAGTATTGAAATCTCCGTAATTATGAATAGCTACTTTGCCATAAAATTCTCAGCTTCTGCTTCACATGTTTTGAAGCATGCTGTTAGGGGCAAAAATGTTTAAAACTGTTATGTCTTCTTGGTTAGCTGACCCTTTTATCATTATAAAATAACATTATTTATACATACTAATAGTTTTTGCTCTGAAATCTACTTTGTTATTAATACAGCCATTTCTGCTTTCTTCTGACTACTGTTAAGCATGGTATATATTTTTTCATCCTTTCAAATGCTTTTTTCTTTCTATTCAAGGTATGTTTCTTATATACAGCATATACTTGGGTCATCAGATCTCACAATCTCTGCCTTTTAATTGGGATGCTTAAACCATTTAGATTTGGTGTAATTACTGATATGATTAGGCTTAAGACTATCATCTTGAAATTTATTTTATGTCCTATCCATTCTTTTTTTTCTATTTATGCCTTTGTTTGGATTGAGAATTTTTTAAATTCCATTTCTGTCTTCCATTATTAGCTGTAATTCTTTGTTTTGCTATTTTAGTGGTTGCTTTAGGGTTTATTGTTAAACCCCTTGCTAAAAACATAGCTTTGTAAGGGAAGGAATGGATGTCAGTTTTGTTCTCTGCTGTATCCTCATGTTTAGAAGACTACCTGACACATGGAAGGCACTCAATAAATATTTGATCAATACACAAATAGAAAAACCAAATCATAGGTTACAAAGGCATATTAATGTTCATCCACTTAATCACTTAGATCTGATCATTGAAAACAGTTTTTGTGTTGTTTTCAATGATCAGATCTAAGTGATTGTTAATATGGCAATATATACACACAAAGGCAAATAAAATATATAGGTTCTGTATAAAAATATTTGATAGTAATAAAAATGAACCAGATGCTATATAGTATTAATGTTAATACAGCCATATTCAAAAAAGTGCAAAGTAAGTAAAATAAAACCAGCTAAATTCAAATTAGGCTTGCTAATGAAAAAAGTATAAAAAGGAATGGTTATAAAAATATAAATATCCCCTCTACCACTTTAATGATTTTAATTGTATTGATAACAGCCACTTACTAATAATCTGAAAATGAATTGATAGACCATCTAAAACTCTGCACTATACTCAGTTCTTGCTCTCAGACAGGGTTTAAGGTAATATATTAAGTTATAATTATGTCTGGAGATATTATAACTATCTGCTAGAGCTAGGGTGCTCTATAGAATTGTATGCAGTGAATCAGACACAGAAACAGTAATATTCTGCCAATTTCTCAAACCTCACAAATCATCTGGACTTTATAGGCCTAACAGAATCATTTTCTCCTTGGTAAGCAGGGTAAGTTTCGTGTTGAATCTTAGCATTATTTGGAATGTGTAATTCTGAAAAATCACTACTGTAAGAGAAATGTATTAAAATATATTTAAGCAAAGAATTAAATGCAACCCAGGACAGTATAATTTGTATGAACAAAATGAATACTATAGGTTCATCAAACATTACTGGTCAAAAATCTATAATAAAGCATACTAAAAATATTTCTATTACTTTTGACCTGACTATAACTAGCCAAGATTAGATATTACCTGAGAGATTTCCTGTTGATATACTGTAAAATGTTCCTTGCTGATCTGTGGGAGGTAGAATGAAGGTATGACTTCAGTATCCACAAAGTCCAATCCCCATGTTTTTGTGAAGAAGTCAGATTCTCTTTTTGCTAATCTAGGATCATTTAATGCTGCTGGGAGATTTACTTTGGAATGATATACAGTCCATCTATGTTGATCTGTAACTAGAGATGGGGCAACATATAAACTATGTGAATCACCTGCAAAAAGTAAACAAGAGAACTCTGTAAATGCTGTAAAATTGGTTCTATGTTTGAAAGTACAAACTAGAAAACTAAAAAAGCATAGATTCCATCTTACGTAAACCAACTAATCTTCCACAGTAAATGATTTAATAAAAATCAATCTGATTGAACAACCTTCAGCTGGCAGCATCAATTACTAAGGCTTTGAAAAATATGCACGAGATAAAAGATATGCAAAATTTGAGAACTACGATTGCAGGGTGGAGTGAATAGTAAAGAAAGTCTTTCATGAATTCCTTTCCTTAATGTACAATTACTCTATCTTTTTTTTTCAACATCAGAACTATGCTGCTTTCTATTATATATTTTCTATCCTTTAATACCCCACTGTTTTTTAGAGGTAGGCCTCTTTTCTATTATATCATGGCAGGATCTCCTAGATAAAACATCCTTTGGCTTATAATTAGGTGACATAAATGTTGCTGTGGCATTAACCATACAAGAAGGAAAAATATATACTCTATTCTCATTATTAGTAGTGTATTTGTTCTATAAAGTTATTGTGAATATTGAATTAGCAAATATTGAACCACTGCTTGTAGGGAAACTAAAGAGTTAGGTTCCTGCGAGCCTTTGGTCACAAAAGTGTCATCAACTGATCAATACATAACCTTGTTTTGTGTGTTTAAAGACGCCTTATTCAGTATACATCATTGATTCACTAACACCGAACTTGTGGCTAACAGTACTATAATTTATGCCTGAATGAAGCTTACACAACACATGTATTTTCTCCATAAGGGACATCATAGCCTTCTTGCACTTAGGAACTCCAGATAGCATTTTAGCACTGCGCTTAGGGGCAATTTAAACAGCAAAATCACCAACAAAAAGCTCCAAACATGTGGCACCAAGGAAAAACAGACCACAAAAAGAACATTAGTTTATAGTATGAGAGCTGAAACAAAAAGGCAGAGCTTTGTCTTGTTCAACTTCAGCTGGGAATGCATGTGTCAGGTATCTCAAATCTTTCACTGCTCTGCACATGACTGCAAATTACCACAAATGTGCCACAAGTAGTGATTTGGGGATTATGAATAAATATTAAGGAGTCAGGAGAATTTGCAAATACACAATATGCAAATGATGAGGGCTGACTGTACCATGTTTTAACTAAGCAGCTTTCAATCTGTACCTTCATTTTCAACACTTTTTCAGTTTATGTAAGTAATGCATGAAATACATTTAAAAAAATTTCAATTTCCCAATCATTTCCAAATGTTTTTTTTTTTTTTTGAGAAACAGTCTCGTTCTGTCACCCAGGCTGGAGTGCACTGCAACCTCCACCTCCCAGGTTCAAGTGATTCTCCTGCCTCAGCCTCCCAAGCAGCTGGGATTACAGGCACACGCCACCACACCCAGCTAATTTTTTACATTTTTGGTAGAGATGGGGTTTCACCATGTTGGCCAGGCTGGTGTTGAACTCCCTCCTGACCTCAAGTGATCTGCCTGCCTTGGCCTCCCAAAGTGCTGGGATTACACGCGTGAGCCACCACGCCGGGACCCAAATGATTTTTTTTTTTTTTTTTTTTTGAGATGGAGTCTGTCTGTCACCCAGGCTGGAGTGCAGTGGCCCGATCTCAGCTCACTGCATGCTCCACCTCCCGAGTTCACACCATTCTCCTGCCTCAGCCTCCAGAGTAGCTGAGACTACAGGCGCCTGCCACCACACCTGGCTAATTTTTTGTATTTTTAGTAGAGACAGGGTTTCACCATGTTAGCCAGGATGATCTCGATCTCCTGACCTCGTGAACTGCCCACCTCGGCCTCCCAAAGTGCTGGGATTACAGGCGTGAGCCACCGTGCCCGGCCCCCCCAAATGATTTTTAACATCATAAAATTTACTCTTCTAATGTTGGTATATAAAACCTGACTACTCATTTAAAGATAATAGAAATCATCAGTAAAAATCCTACAAAAAAAAAAAAGCATTACCTGTGGGTTCCTTGGGACACACATCTGGCAGTGATGGCACAGGTCGAATGTGTTTTGACGGATCTACCTCTATTTTAAAGAAAACATCACTGCTGCTTCCTTGAGGCACTGGTGAAGAACTGTGGCTTGAAGCCATTGCATAAAATCACCACTCAACTGAAAATGAGTAAGAAATACTAATTAAGACACCGCAAATCAAAATCCAAGTATTATATATGTCACAAATTTTGTTTCAAAAGCAGAAGAATTTCTCAAAATACCTCAAAGTAGGCAATTTGAATATTTGCTCTTAATTGGGAAAATTGATCACAATATTTAGTTTACTAAGATAGTTATTTGTCCCCATTTTTAAAAAAGTGAAACACTCTTAATCTTTTATTCGAAGTACAAAAAATACCAAGGTTGCACCCAACATATATTAAAGATTAAAAACACTCTATTCATTCAGCAAGTACACAGTAGTTATGCATTATAGCAAAACAGATAAGTGCATGGGTTTTGAAGTATCCCTGCTTAGGTCCATCTATGTTTACTCACTAGTGGTGAGGAAATTTACTTAACCTTTATGTATGTATCTTTCCTCATCAGTGAAATGGAGATGAAACGAGATCTTATCTCATCAACATCCTGTTACGAATTATGAGAATGGACATAATAAGTAAAGCATTTAAAATAATGTCTGCCTCAGAGTTAGTATTCAGAGGTTACTGTCATTGTAATTATTACTATGACGTGACTGCTACATAGTAATATAATGATTAAAAAATAAATAGTAATTAAATTCTTTAAAAAGGAAATGTCATTCTTCAAAGAGCTTGCAATTGTATTAAGTAAAACAAATATATGTAAGCAAAACACAAGTTAACCTATGTCTACATTTTAAAGTAAGTACTGAAAGAATTTGTGGGGCAAGACAACATAATACAGGCTACAGGGTCAGGTAAGACTTTATAAATGAAGCAATATTGGAACTGGACACTAAAGAACATGCATTGTTTTATTACTGAAATGTTTAGAGATCACCTAGTGTAAGTTCTCTCAAAACAGAGAAGAATACAAAGGCCCAGAAAGAATATCAGGTTTAACAAGTCAAAAAAAACAAAACAAAACAAAAAGCCAAGTTAGAAAATCTGGCAAAAAGATAAATAAGAGTAGGAAATGGGGAGCAGAGGCTGGCACAGTGTCTCATGCTTGTAAATCTCAGCACTTTGGGAGGCCAAAGCAGGCGGATTACTTGAGTCCTGGAGTTCAAGGCCAGCCTGAACGACATGATGAAACCTCGTATCTATAAAAATTACAAAAATTAGCTGGGCGTGGTGGTGCATGCCTGTAGTCCAGTTACTCAGAAGCTGAGGTGAGAGGATTGCTTGAGCCTAGGAGGCAGAGGTTGCAGTGAGCCAAGATCATGCCACTATACTCCAGCCTAGGCAACATGGTGAGACCCCATCTCAAAAAAAAAACAATAAATAAAAAATAAGGAGCAGAGATATGAGGCAAGAACCCGTGACAAATAGTTCATCTGTCCTAACTTCCCTCTAGTTTGCTGGAAAACTAAAAATATGTATCTGTCTCAGTACTTTCAATGCAAAGGAAACATAACCAAATATACCATTCACTGAAACCATAAGAAACAAGCTGCTTTAAAAATACACAAAGATAAACAACTTCCTCAAGTTGCTTAAACAGAAAGCCTACGATAACATGAACAAAAGATAATGAACACTGAATAATCAATCATAAGACTAAGGAACTGACTATAGTGGAAACTGACCTGACTAAAGTGAAATGTTTACACTGGGAAGAAGTGACAAATTATATTCACACACACACACACACACACACACACACACACACACACACACACACACAGTATAGTTAAATTGTAGTTGGTTCTCTATGCAATAAGGAGACATCAGAGGTTTGGTGGCAAAAGTTCTGTGATGAAAATGGTATTTGGGAAAATTAAGAGTCTTTGAAAGGCCTCTGTCATTTATATCCACACACATTAAGTGTATGGTTGTTTCTGTATAAAAGTTTACACATATTTAAGAGAGATAAACATACAGCTTTATCTAAAGGATAATACACATACTTATCTAAAGGGTAAGAAACACTGTACAACACAGAAACACTGTGTACTAAGTGATAAAGACAATTCTACATTTAAGATCGACCATGTTAACTTTCTCATTAATCAAATAAAACAGCAAAAAACATTTTTGAAACTTTTTCTTTTTAATTTTTGTGAGTACACAGTAGGTATTTATCCTTTGTGTTACTATCAAATTATACTTTTAGTTATTTTAAAATATACAATAAAAATGACTTTTTACTCTAATCACCCTGTTAGGCAAGCAAATACTAGGTCTTATTCATTCTTTCTATTTTTCTGTACCTATTAACCACCACTACCTTCTCCTCCAGGCCCCCTTCCCCCACACTTATCCTTCCAGGCCTCTGGTAACCATCACTTGAGTTTCAATTATTTTCATTTTTAGCTCCCACAAATAAGGGAGAACATGTGAAGTTTCTCATTCGGTGCCTGGCTTACACAGTGACCTCCACTTCCATCCATCTGTTGCAAATGACAAGATCTCATCCTTTTCTATGGCTGAATAGTTCTCTATTGTGTATATGTACCACATTTTCTTTACTCATTTGTCTGTTGACGGACATTTCAGCTGTTCCAAATCGAGGCTATTGTGAATACTGCTGCAATAAATATGGATATCTCTTCAATATACTGATTTCATTTATTGTATATTCTTAGGAGTGGGAATGCTGGATCATACAGCTCCATTTTCAGTTTTTCGAGGGACCTCCAAACTGCTCTCCATGGTGATTGTACTAATTTACATTACCACTAACCGTATGAGGGTTCCCTATTCTCCACATCTTCGCAAGCACTTCTTAATGCCTGTCTTTTGGATAAACGCCATTTTAACTGGGGTGAGATAGCTCATTGTACTTCTGATTTGCATTCCTCTGATGATAAATACACCCGTGTGCCATTTGCATGTTTTCTCTTGAGTAATATCTATTCAGATATTTTGCCCATCTTTTAATCAACATATTGGATTTTTATCTATAAGGTTATTTGAGCTCCCTATATATTCTTGTTATTAATCCCTTGTCAGATGGGTAGTTTGCAAATATTTTCCTCCCATTCTGTGGGATGTCTCCTCACGTTGTTGTTTCCTTTGCTGTGCAGAAGCTTTGTAACTTGATGTGATTCCATTTGTTCATTTTTGCTTTGGTTGCCTGTGCTTGTGGGGTATTTATTGAAGAAATCCTTGCTCACTTCAATGACCTGGACATTTTCCCCAAGGCTTTCTTTTTGTTGTTTCATAGTTTGAAGTCTTAGATTTAAGTCCTGCATCCATTTTATTTTTGTATATGGCGAGATAGGGTCCAGTTTCATTGTTCTATCCATGGATATCTAGTTTTCCCCAGCACAATTTATTGAAGAGACTGTCATTTTCCCCAAGATTGTCCTTTGTTAAGAATGAGATCACTGTAGATGAATGGATTTATTCCTGGGTTCTCTACTTGGTTCCACTGTTCTATGTGTCTGGTTGTATGCCAATACGTTGTATAATTTGAAATCACATCATGTGGTTCTTCCAATTTTCTTTTTTTTGCATAGGATAGCTTTGGCTATTCCAAGTCTTTTGTGGTTCTATATAAATTTCAAGATTGTTTTTTCTATTTCTCTGAAGAATGTAATTGGTATTTTGATAGGGAATACACTGAATCTGTAGATTGCTTTGGTTAGTATGGACATTTTAACAATATTGATTCTTCCAATCCATGAACACAGAATATCTTTCCTTTGTGTGTGTGTTTGCCTTCAATTTCTTGAACCAACATTTTATAGCTTTCACTGTAGAGACTTTTCACTTTTTTGGTTAACTCCTAGGTATTTTATTTCTAGCTGTTGTAAATCTAGCTGTTGTTACTTTCTTGATTTCTTTTTTCACGTTGTTCAGTGTTGGCATATGTAAATGATACTGATTTTTGTATGCTGATTTTGTATCCTGCAACTTTACTGAATCTATCACTTCTAATCATTTTTGATGAATTCTTTAGGTTTATCCAAACATAAGATCATATAATCTACAAACAAGGATAATTTGACTTCTTCCTTTCCAATTTGGATGCTTTCTTTCCTTCTCCTGTCTGACTGCTCTGGCTAGGACTTCCAGTACTGTGTTGAATAACTGTAGCGAAAGTGGGCATCCTTGCTGTGTTTCAGATCTTAGAAGAAGGGGTTTCAGTTTGTCCTCATTCAGTGTGATAACAGCTATGGGTCTGTCATACATGGCTTTTACTGTTTTGAGGAATGTTCCTTCTATACCCAGTTTTGAGGGTTTTTATTATGAAAGGATGTTTAATTTTATGACATGCTTTTTCAGAATCAATTGATATGTTTTTTCTCCTTCATTCTCTTGATATGATGTATCACCTTTGCACATGTTGAACTATCTACATTCTTGAAATAAATCCCACTTGGTCATGATGAATAATATTTTTAATTGTTGTTGAATTTGGTTTGCTAGTATTTTTGTTGAAGATTTTTTGCATCAATAATCACAGATATGTGTTGCCGGAAGTCAAGGACCCCGAACAGAGGGACCCCGAACAGAGGGACCGGCTGAAGCCATGGCAGAAGAACGTAAATTGTGAAGATTTCATGGACATTTGTTAGTTCTCCAAATTAATACTTTTATAATTTCTTACGCCTGTCTTTACTGCAATCTCTGAACATAAATCGTGAAGATTTCATGGACATTTATCACTTCCCCAATCAACAATCTTATGATTTCCTATGCCTGTCTTTATTTTAATCTCTTAATCCCATCATCTTCGTAAACTGAGGATGTATGTCACCTAGGGACCCTGTGATGATTGCGTTAACTGCACAGAGTGTTCGTAAAGCATGTGTGTTTGAATAATATGAAATCTGGGTACCTTGAAAAAAGAACAGGCAGGATAACAGCAATGTTCAGGGAACAAGGGAGATAACCATTAGGTCTGACTGCCTGGAAGCCAGGCAGGACAGAGCCGTATTTCTCTTATTGCCAAAAACGAGTAAGAGAAATATTGCTGAATTCTTTACCCAGTAAGGAATATTAATAATTAACAGCCCTGGGAAAAGAATGCATTCCCGGCTGGAAAGGGGGGCCTCTAAAATGGCCGCTCTGGGAGTGTCTGCCTTATGCAGTTGTAGATAGGGATGAAACACGCCCTAGTCTCCTGCAGCACCCCCAGGCTTATTAGGATTAGGAAATTCCTGCCTAGTAAATTGTAGTCAGACCGGCTATCTTCTCTCAAACCCTGTTTCCTGATGTTTATCAATGACAGTGCCTGCACAGCAGGACCGGGAACCTCATTAGTAATTCTAGTTTTGCTCTGGCCTTGTGACCTTGCCCTGCCCATTTGCCTCGTGATATTTTGTTGCCCTTGAAGCACGTGATCTCTGTGACCCACACCCTATTCGTATACTCCCTCTTCTTTGAAAATTGCTAATAAAAACTTGTTGGATTTTCGGCTCAGGGGGCATCACGGAACCTGCTGACATGTGATGTCTCCCCCAGATACCCAGCTCTAAAATTTCTCTCTTTTGTACTCTTTCCCTTTATTTCTCAGACCAGCTGACACTTAGGGAAAATAGAAAAGAACCTACGTTGAAATATCGGGAACTGGTTCCCCCAATATCTGGTGCCCAGCATGGTTTTTCTTTTTTCCCTAAGTGCACGTGGGAACCCGATTCCCTTTGGTAGGTACGGAGAAATGTCATCAGTTCGGTCCACAGAAATGCTTGTTCGACTCCCTGACAACTGGTGAGTAGTCTGTGAATTTGTCCAGGTTAACTACGGGTCACACGGAGTCTAAAAATTATACTTATCTCTTCTATATTACACTCTGGTTAAAACAGAAAAGGGTTTGAAAAAATGGTCACTCTATTCAGGGCAGTGGGAAAATACTGTCCTTGGTTTCCTAAAAAAGGAACCTTAGATGTAGACCTGTTAAAACAGGGAAGGGTCCGAGTAACCATGGAAAATATGGTCACTCTACTCAAGGCGGTGGAAAAATACTGTCCTTGGTTTCCTGAAAAAGGAACCATATGTAAAAGTATGGGATCGTGTTGGTGCAACATTCCAGGAGCTGTTCCCAGCAGGGAAATGTGTTCCTGTCACTTTTTGGGGTGATTGGGCCTTGGTACATGTCGTCCTAATGACATACCAATCCCGTGACCCCCTACAGTTACCACAATTTTCTGAATGTGAGGACCCTCCACCTCTTCCTCAACTTTCCTCTCCCGCATGGCCTTCGTTATCTGACCAGCCTCTCCCTTCAGCTACTCCTCCCCCACCTAATGATGCTGAAAATTCAATGTCTAATTCCAGTGACTTTGGCTTAACATTACCCCCTGCTGACCTTGTTTCTTTTCACGAAGAGCCAGTACTTATAGCTCCCGTGGCCACGAGTCAGACAGCCCGGGACCATATATACGCTAATTCTTCTCTCTTCAAACCTCCGGAGTCACCTAATGGCTCCAGGACCAAACTACAATTTACCTATAATTCTTCAGTCCCTCCCCCGTCCACTTCAGCCCCTCACTCTCCTGTCATTTCGGTTCCTCAACCGGTCACTTTGCCATCCACTCAGCCTGCCTCTCTGTACCCTTCTTCACACATGCACGCCAGTAATCACCAGGATACCTCTGCTCCTTCTGTTCCCTCAATGCCTCTTTCTCACACTCTCATCCTGGTCCGACCCCCTCAACCTCAGTTTCCCTTATCTACACATGCTTTTCCTATCACTTCTATGCCAACTCCGTCTCAGATACCTACTCTTGAAACTTCAATGCAACACTTATTATGCCAAAACAAAGAAACAAGTGGATTAGACACGTGGGCTTACCCAGTCACACTAGAACCTCCTATCTTCCAAAGGGTACAAATGTGTCATTATGTACCTCTTAATCTTAGCTTTTTAAAAGAATTTAAGGATGCTTGTACTCAGTATGGTCCTACTTCTCCTTATGTTAAAATGGTATTACAAACTTTTTGTACTGAGGTCATTTTGCTTCCTTTAGACTGGGACCTTTTGGCAAAAGCTTTTCTAACCCCATTAAAGCATTTACAATTTCGTATCTGGTGGTCAGAAGAGGCCCATCTGCAGGCTCAGCTAAATCAGACTAATAGCATTCTAATTACTCAGGCTCAGCTCACAGGCTCCGATAGTTTCTCTGATACTTATGCCCAATTAAACTTTGATGCTCTTACCACAGAACAAGTAACAAAGGTGTGTATGAGAGCTTGGGATAAATTATGCGCCCCAGGCCAAGCTCCTGTTTCTTTTACTATGGTTAAACAAGGTCATGATGAATTATACCCTGATTTTTTAGCTAAATTACAAGATGCCATTGAAAAATCTCTCTGATGAGCATGCTCAAGGTATTCTTTTTCGTATGTTAGCTTTTGAAAATGCGAACCATGAGTGTAAAATGGCCATGCATTCCATCCAATGACAAAATTTACCTGATCACGAGGTGTTCCCTGCATATATTAAAGCTTGTGAAGGCATTGGATCAGACACCCACAAAGCTATTCTGTGGGCATGGGCCATGAAGGACCAATCAAACTGGCCCCACTAATTCTTTTCTTGGAGCCTGCTATAATTGCAGTCAACTTGGTCATACTCAGAAAAATTGCACTGTTAAAAACTTAAAAGCGGCCAAGCCGGCTCAACAAACATGGCCAAATGCTGCTGCTACTGTTTGCTCACGTCGTCACAAGGTAAACATTGGGCAAGTACTTGCCACTCTAAGTATGATACAGATGGAAACCCCCTACCACAGAACCAGGGAAACGGGAAGTGGGACCAGTCCCAGGCCCCAATATCAAATGGGATGCTTCAGACTCAGACCAACATTGCATTTCCACTTCAGGCAGTCCCAACGCAGCCCCCAGCACAAACAAATTTACCTACAGTCAACCCAGATGGGTCCCAGCCTCTTCTTCTCAGTACAATGCTTGTCCACCTCCACGGTAGGGGTTGGGGCGGTCGATCTCTGTAGCACTATTCCTCTAAATTTACTACCTAACTCTTTGCCTTTAATTGTCCCCACAGGGGTCACTGGCCCTTTACCTCAAGGTTCGGTGAGCCTGGTGTTAGGTAGGGCATCCACCTCTGCTAAAGGAATCACCATTCATACTGGTCTCATTAATTCTGATTCAGTTGACGAGATTAAACTAATCGTATCTGCCAAGCTTCCTGTTTCCATTCGGGCCAGTGAGTCAATTGCTCAATTGGTTTTACTACTTAATATTGTTTTAAACAAAGGAGATAAGACACGTGGCCCTGGAATGGGCTCCAGCGGTGAAAAGGCCGCTTATTGGATTAATGTAATTTCTGAACAACAGCCCACCTCCATACACATTCAAGGAAAAAAGTTTGAGGGTCTAGTAGATACTGGGGCTTAAATTAACATTCCACATAACTCTTATAGTACTCCCAGTCAGCATATGATGGAAAACATGCGGTACGTTCCTGGACTCGGTCTCGGTCCAAAACATGAAGGGATTACTAAACCCCTCCCAATTACTATAAAAGAAGACAGGGCTGGTTTAGGTTATCCTTTTTAATGGCAGCCACTGCCATGCCTCCTGATCCTATTCCTTTACAATGGAAATCTGACACACCCATTTGGATTCAGCAGTGGCTGCTCTCTAAAGAAAAACTGGAGGCTTTAACTCAATTAGTTTCTGAACAGTTACAACTTAGAAATGTGGAACCTTCTCTTTCCCACTGGCATTCTCCTGTGTTTCTAGTAAAAAAGAAATCAGGCAAGTGGTGGATGGTAACCAATTTAAGGGTCATTAATGCTGTAATTAAACCTATAGGAGCCTTCCAACTCGGCATGCCTGCCCCTGCTTTAATACCTAAAAATTGGCCTCTCATAGTTATTGATTTTTTTATATTGCTTTACATAAATCAGATTGTGAAAAATTTGCTTTTATTGTACCATCTATCAATAATCAAGAGCCTGCAGCTCATTATCAATGGAAAGTACTTCCTCAGGGAATGCTAAATAGCCCTACAATCTGCCAGCTTTATGTTGGGCAAGTGCTTTCACCAGTTCGAGCCCAGTTTCCCCAGACCTATATTCTTCATTATATTGATATTTTAATTGCTGCCCCCACTGATAAAGAATTGACTGTTATCATATTTTGAGCTGCCGTGTTAGAGGCTGGATTACACATCTCTCAGGATAAAATTCAACAGACCACTCCTGTTCAATATTTAGGAATCGTGGTCGATAAACATATTCAACCTCAAAAAGTTCAAATTAGGAGAGATTATTTGAAAACTTTAAATGACTTCCAAAAACTTTTGGGTAACATTAATTATTTAACACCTACTTTAGGCATTCCGACCTATGCGCTAACTTGTTTTCTATGCTGGGGGGAGATTCCAATCTCCGCAGTCCCAGGACTTTGACCCCTGAGGCTTCACTAGAACTGGAATTCGTAAAGAATTCAGACCGCCCAGTTATCTAGAGTACAGCCGTTTCGGCCTTTTCAGCTTCTGGTTTTCGCCTCATTGCACTCCCCTACTGGGCTAATAGTTCAACATAATGATTTAGCGGAGTGGTGTTTTCTTCCTCATTCTGTGTCAAAAACTTTGTCTGTTTATCTGGACCAACTGGCCATCTTAATTGGACAGACTCGGTGTAGAATACTTAAAATTTCCGGATTTGATCCGAATTTAATTGTAGTTCCCTTAAATCGGCTCGAAGTTCAAGTCACCTTTCAACATTCCATACTGTGGCAAATTCACTTGACTGATTTTATTGGCATTATTGACATTCATTATCCGAAAAACAAATTGTTTGATTTTATAAAAATGACTTCTTGGGTGGTCCCTCGATTGACCAAAGATCAGCCCATTCCTCAGGCTGTTACAGTGTTCACTGATGGCTCCAGTAATGGAAATGCTGGTTATGTAGGTCCTACAAACAAGTTTATTTCTACCCCTTATACCTCTGCTCAAAAGGCAGAGTTAAATTGCTGTAATTACTGCCTTATAGGATTTCCCCCAAACCTTTAAATATTGTCTCTGATTCTAGTTAACGTGGGAAAGAGAATATGCTTGTGTTTCACCAGGAGATCATCAAACGAAAACCACAGGGAAAAGACGTCCGCGTCAAAAACCGCCCTCAGATGTGGTGAGATCTGTGCCAACTCCTTAGAAGCTGGCCCACCAAATCACAATGGGTCTCATTCAATCCTCCCTGATGGCAACACAGACCCATCTAACCAATCCCACTTCTCCTAATTACCTTTCTTTTTCTCCTTACAAACCTAAAAATCTCACCATTTATATTAGCCTGAAAATAACATCCCTCTGTTCTTCTCTTCCTCCTTCGGCACTGAATCTCGCTTACACTAGGTTTTATTTAATGATTCCCCTCCTTATACTTTCTGTCTCACCAGTTTCCTTTCACACTGATCTATGTGCTACACAAAATTATTCTTATTGGGCTTATGTGCCTTTTCCTCCACTTATTCGACCACTCACCTGGATGGACGCTCCTGCAGACATCTACACTAATGATACTGTGTGGATGCCTGGAGCTACAGATGATCGTTGCCCCGCTCAACCAGGAAAAGAAGGCACTGCATTTAATGTTACCATGGGTTACAAACACCCACCTCTGTGCCTCGGACATGCACCTGGTTGTATCCATCTAGAAACTCAAGTCTGGGCTGCTTATCTTCCAGAGAGATCAGCTACAGAGAAACCAGGACATTTGGTCTCTGGCCTCTCCCTTTCTCCTTTAAGACAAATGAAAGGGGGAGTAATGGGAGATATCCCATACTTTCAATATAAACCTGCAGGAAAACCATGCCCTAAAAATTTTGAGGGCCCATCTAAAACCTTAATTTGGGAAGACTGTGTTAACTCACATGCAGTAATGTTTAAAAATGACTCATATGGTTTAGTAATAGACTGGGCACCAAAGGGCTATTTAAAAAACAATTGCTCTTCTGGTGGAAGGGAATGCCTGGAGGCTACTTATTTTATTTCTTATTGGGAGAACGAGAACCATCATTCTACTTTGCATAGGAGGTTCAGCTCATTCTTTCCCTTAAAATGGGAAGATAAAGGCATTACCCCCATCTGAGGCCTCGTATGATATTCCCCATTCTGAGCCCAGAACACCCACAACTTTAGAAATTGGCTATTGCCATGTCTGGACTGCGAGTATGGGAAGGGGAAACTATTTCGTCTGTTGTCCCTGCTACCGTCCCCCTCTCTCAGTATCAACGTAGATCCAGACATTCTGTTTTACTTACCTCCAACCTGACTGTTCCCACAAAGAGTTGTGTTAAGCCTCCTTACATGCCATTAGTGGGAAATATCAAAATTTGGACGAAGAATCAAACTGTGCAATGCATTGTCATTTATACACTTATATTAACTCCCATTTTGACTCCAGGAAAAGTATAATGTTGGTTCGAGCTGGAGAAGAAATCTGGATTCCGGTAACTTTGCCCAGACCTTGGGAATCCTCCCCCTCGATACATTTAATTAATGAAGTGTTACAGCGAATTCTTAAAAGATCTAAGAGATTTGTTTTCACTTTAATTGCTGTGATCATGGGCCTAATTACAGTCACTGCAATGGCCACGACTGCCAGAATGGCGTTACATCAGTCTATTCAAACGGCTCATTTTGTTAATGACTGGCAAGCCAATTCCACCAAATGTTGAATTCTCAACAAGGCACTGACCAAAAATTGGCTAATCAAATTAATGATTTAAGACAGTCTGTTATTTGGCTTGGAGATCGGGTAGTGAGTCTCAAACATCACATGCAAATGCAGTGCGACTGGAATACTTCAGATTTCCATATCACCCTGTATTCCTATAACGAGACTGATCATTCATGGGAAATGGTCAAAGGACACCTTCTGGGTAGGGAAGATAATTTATCATTGGACATGACTAAATTAAATAAACAAATTTTTGAAGCCTCTCAAGCTCATTTATCCATTGTGCCTGGAGCTGAGGCATTAGATCAGGTGGCAGAAAATCTTTCTGGACTAAACCCCACAACTTGGATTAAGTCTATTGGGAGCTCCACTGTAGTAAATTTTGGAATTATGTTTCCCTGTTTAATCGGCTTGTCTTTAGTGTGCTGGACCAGCCAAAGAATCCTGCATCTAAATCGAGAGAACAAGCCTTCATCACTATGGCACATTTATATAAAAAGAAAGGGAGAGATGTTGCGGGAAGTCAGGGACCCCGAACGGAGGGACCGGCTGAAGCCATGGCAGAAGAACATAAATTGTGAAGATTTCATGGACAATTTGTTAGTGCTCCAAATTAATACTTTTATAATTTCTTATGCCTGTCTTTACTGCAATCTCTGAACATAAATTGTGAACATTTCATGGACATTTATCACTTCCCCAATCAATACTCTTATAATTTCCTATGCCTGTCTTTACTTTAATCTCTTAATCCCGTCATCCTCATAAGCTGAGGATGTATGTCACCTCAGGACCCTGTGATGATTGCGTTAACTGCACAAATTGTTCGTAAAGCATGTGTGTTCAAACAATATGAAATCTGGGTACCTTGAAAAAAGAACAGGATAACAGCGATGTTCAGGGAACAAGGGAGATAACCATTAGGTCTGACTGCCTGGAAGCCAGGCAGGACAGAGCCATATTTCTCTTATTGCCAAAAACGAGTAAGAGAAATATTGCTGAGTTCTTTCCCCAGTAAGGAATATTAATAATTAACAGCCCTGGGAAAAGAACGCATTCCCGGCCGGGGAGGCGGCCCTCTAAAATGGCCGCTCTGGGAGTGTCTGCCTTATGCAGTTGTAGATAGGGATGAAACACGCCCTAGTCTCCTGCAGCACCCCCAGGCTTATTAGGATTAGGAAATTCCTGCCTAGTAACCTCATTAGTAATTCTAGTTTTGCCCTGGCCTGGTGACCTTGCCCTGCCCATTTGCCTTGTGATATTTTGTTGCCCTTGAAGCATGTGATCTCTGTGACCCACACCGTATTCATACACTCCCTCCCCTTTGAAAATTGCTAATAAAAACTTGCTGGTTTTACGGCTCGGGGGCATCACGGAACCTGCTGACATGTGATGTCTCACCCAGACACCCAGCTTTAAAATTTCTCTCTTTTGTACTCTTTCCCTTTATTTCTCAGACTGGCCGACACTCAGGGAAAACAGAAGAGAACCTATGTTGAAATATAGGGGGCTGGTTCCCCCATTAGACATGGGCCTGCAGTTTCGTTTTCTGATGCGTCTTTGTTTGGTTTTGGTATCAGGGTAATACTGCCCTCGTAGAATGAGTTTTAAAGTATTCCCTCCTCCTATTTTTCAGACTAGTTTGAGTAGGATTGGTACTAGACCCTCATTAAATGTTTGGTAGAATTCAGCAGTGAAGGCATTCAGGTTCTGGACTTTTTACTGGGGAGACTTTTCATCACAACTTTTATCTTATTACTTGTTATCGGTCTGTTCACACCCTGGATTTCTTCATGGTTCAGTCCTGGAAGATTGTATGTATATAGGAATTTATCCCTTTCTTCTAGATTTTGCAATTTATTGGCATACAGTCGCTCACAGTAGCCGCTAATAATCCTTTGAATTTTGTGGTATCGGTTTTAACATCTCCTTTTCTCATCTCTGATCTTTTGGGGTCTTCTTTTTTCTTAGTCTGGCAAAAGATGTGTCAGGTTTTGTTTTGTTTTATCTTTTCAAAAACCCAACGTTTTATTGATCTTTTGTCCTGTTTCTTCATTTCAATTTCATTTATCTCTGCTCTGAGCTTTGTTATTTCTTTTTTTCCACTAATTTTGTTTGGCTTGCTCTTGCTTTTCCCTTTCTTTAAAATCCATCATTAGGTTTTTATTTAAAGTTTTTCTTCCTTTTTGATGTAGGCACTTATAGCTATAAACTTTCCTCTTTGTATCATTTTTGCTGTATCCTCATAGATTTTGGTATGTCATGTTTCCGTTATTAATAAATTTTTCAATTTCTTAATTTCTTCACTGACTCACTGGTCATTCAGGAACATATTATGTAATTTCCATGTGCTTGTATGGTTTCCAGAATTCCTAATATTGATTCTGGTTTTATTCCATTGTGGTCAGAGAAGATGCTTGATATTATTTGAATTTTTTCTTTATTTCCAATCTGTTTCTTTGGCTCTAATATTTGCTTTATATATGAGTGCTCCAATAGTTAGGTGCATATATATTTACAATTGTTATATCCTATGCTGAATTGACCCCTTTATCATTATATGGTGACCTTCATTGTCTCTTCTTATAGTTTGTGTCTTGAAATCTATTTTGTCTGATAACTACTCGAGAATATCTTTTTCCATCCCTTTTTTTGTCTGTGTGTGTCTTTATAGGTGAAGTGTGTTTCTTGTGGGCAACAGATCACTGGGTCCTGTTTTTCTATCCATGCAGCCTCTTTATGTCTTGTGATTGGAGAGTTAGTCAACTTACATTCAATATTATTACTGATAAGTAAGGACTTACTCCTGCCATTTGTTTGTTTGTTTTCTGGTTGTTTCATAGTCTTCTCTTCCTTCCTGTCTTCTTCTTAGTAAAGGTGATTTTTTTCTGGTGTTATGACTTAATGTCTTGGTTTCTTAATGTTTTGTGTATCTGTTCCATGTTTTTTGATTTGAGGTTACCATGAGGCTTGCAAATACTATCTTATAACCCATTGTTTTATGCAGATAACAATTAACACTGCTTGTATAAACAAATAGGCAAAAAGAAAACTAATAAAACTCTGCACTTTAACTATATCCCCCCACTTTATAGCTTTTTGTTGTTTCTATTTATATTTTACTATCCTTATGTCTTGAAAAAATTGTAGTTATAATTTTTTATTGGCCCATCTTTTAATTTCTCTAATTAAGGCTAGTTTACACACCAGTTATCATGTTATAATATTCTATGATTTTCTGTGTACTTATATTGCCAGTTAGTTTTACATCTTCAGATGGTATCTTTTTGCTCATTAATCTTTTTCTTTTTTATTAAAGTACATACCCTTTAGCATTTCTTTTTTTAAGACAAGAGTCTCACTCTGTCACCCAGGCTGGAGTGCAGTGGCACCATCTTGGCTCACTGCAACCTCCACCTCCCAGGTTCAAGTGATTCTCCTGCCTCAGCCTCCTGAGTAGCTGGGATTACAGGCATGGACTATCTATCATGCCTGGCTAATTTTTGTTTTTCAGTAGAGACAAGGTTTCATCATGTTAGCCAGGCTAGTCTTCAACTCCTGACCTCAGCTGATCCACCCACCTCAGCCTCCCAAAGTGCTAGGATTACCGGTGTGAGCCACTGCACCTGGCCAGCTCTTTAGCATGTCTTGTAGGACAGGTCTGGAGCTGATGAAATCCCTCGTCTTTTGTTTGTCTGGGAAAGTCTTTATTTCTCTTTCATGTTTGAAGGATATTTTCATTGGATATAGTATTCTAAGGTAAAAGATTTTTTTCCTTCGGCATTTGAAACATGTCATGCCACTCTCTTGGCCTGTAAGGTTTCTACTGAAAAGTCTACTGCCAGCCATATTGAAGCTCCATTGTATGTTGTTTCTTTTCTCTTGCTCCTTTTAGTATCCTTGCTTTATCCTTGTCCTTTGGGAATTTTATTATTAAATGTCTCGAGTTAGTCATCTCTGGGTGAAATTTGCTTAGTGTCCTATAACCTTCTTGTACTTGGATATTAATATCTTTCTCTAGGTTTGAAAAGTTCTCTGTTATTATCCCTTTGAATAAACTTTTTACCCCTATCTCTTTCTCTACCTCCTCTTTACAGACAATAACTCTTAGATTTGCCCCTTCAAGGCTACTTTCTAAACCCCGTAGGTGTGCTTATTTTTATTCTTTTTTCTTTTGTCTTCTCTGATTGTGTCTTTTCAAAAAGCCTGTCTTCAAGCTCACTAACTCTTTCTTCTGCTTGATCAACTGCCGTTTTTTGTTTTTGTTTTGAGATGGAGTCTCGCCCTGTCACCCAGACTAGAGTGCAATGGCACGATCTCGTCTCACTGCAACCTCTGCCTCCCAGGTTCAAGCAATTCTCCTGCCTCAGCCTCCTAAGTGGCTCAGATTACAGGGATGTGCCACCTTGCCCGGCTAATTTTTTGTATCTTTAGTAGAGGCAGGGTTTCACCATGTTGGCCGGGCTGGTCTCGAACTCCTGACCTCATGATCCACCCTCCTCAGCCTCCTAAAGTGACGGGATTACAGACATAAGCCACCACGCCCGGCCGATCAACTGCTTTTAAGCCATTATGATGCATTCTTCAGTATGTCAATTGCATTTTTCAACTCCAGAATATCTGTTTAATTATTTTTAATTATTTCAATCTGTTAAATTTATCTGATAGGATTCTGAATTCCATCTCTGTGTTATCTTGAATTTCTCTGAGTTTTCTCAACACAGCTGTTTTGATTTCTGTTTCAAAGGTCACATAACTCTGTTTCTCCAGGATTAGTCTCTGGTGCCTTATTTAGTCCATCTGGAGAGGTCATATTTTCCTGGATGATGTAGATGGGTGTAGATGTTCTTCAGTGTCTGGACATTGAAGTTATTTTTTGTAGTCTTCACTGTCTGGGCTTATCTGTACCTGTCCTTCCTGGGAAGGCTTTCCAGATACTCTAATGGATTTGGGTGTTGTGATTTAAGCTGTATCTGCTTTAGGGGGCACCCCAAGCCCAGTCAAGCTGTGGTTCTTGCAGACTTGTAGAGGTACCACCTTGGTAGTCTTGAATAAAATCTGGAAGAATTCTCTGGATTACCAGGCAGAGATTCTTGTTCTCTTCCCTTACTTTCTCCCAAACAAATGAAGTCTCTTTCTGCTGAGCTGCCTGGGGCTTGCAGCAGGGCAACACAAGCACCCTGTGGTCATCAACACTGGCACTGCACTGGGTCAGACCTGAAGCCAGCACAGCACTGAGTCTCACCCAAGGCCCACCGTAACCACTACCTGGCTACCGCCTATGTTTGCTCAAGGACCTAGGGCTCTACCATCGGCAGGTGGCAAAGCCAGCCCAGCTTCTGTCCTTCTCTTCAAGACAGCAAGTTCCCCCAAGTCCTCATGTAAGTCCAGAGGTTATCTCCAGGAGCTAGGAATCAGTCAAAAACCTTAGAAGTCTACCTGGTGTTCTATTATACTGCAGCTGAGCTGGCCCTCAAATCATGAGATATGGTCATTCCCACTTCTCTCTCCCCTTTCCACAGGCAGAGGAGCCTCACCCTGTGGCCACCACCACCAAAGGCCCATAGGGAGTACTGCCAGGCTACTGTCAATGTTCACAAGATACAAGGGCTCTTCAGTCAGCATGTGGTGAAGGCTGCCAGGCCTGGGACTCACCCTTCAGTAAGCTCCCCTCTGGTCCAGGGCAGGTCCAGAAATGCTGTCCAAGAGCCAAGGCCTGGAATTAGGGACCCCAAGAGCCCACTCGGTGTTTGAACCCACTATGGCCAAGCTGATATCTAAGATACAAGACAAAGTCCCCTTTATTTTTCCATCTGCTTTTCTCAAGCAGAGTCTCTCACTGTAGCCACTATAGCTGGGAATGTGCTGGGTCTCACCTGAAGCCAGCATGTCTCAGAGTCTCAGCCAAGGCCCATGGCGTACTACGTGGTTATCACTGCTAGTTATTCAGGGCCCAAGGGCCCTTTAGTCAGCACAGGATGGATCCTGCCAGGACTGGGTCCCTCCCTTCAAGGCAACAGGTTCCCTTCTAGCCCAGGCGTGTGTCTAGAAATGTTATCCAGGAGCTAGGGCTTAGAATGGGGGCCTGACCAGTACCCTATCCTACTGTGGTTGAGCTGGTATCCAAGATGTAAGACAAAAGTCCTCTTTACTCTTCCTTCTCCTCTCCCCAAGCAGAAGGTAGGGGTATCTTTTGGAGCTGAGAGCTGGGCTGCCTGGGCTTGGAGAAGGGGTGGCACAAGCACTCCCTTAGGTGTTCCAATTGATGTCTTAGTAAGTCACGTGCCCCTAATTCCACTGGTGCCGAGCCCAGTTCAGCACTAGGACTTGCAGTCCTTTTGGCCTACGCTGCCTTTTAAGTTTATTTAGGACCCCGGCACACCTCGGCCCACAGTGGCAAGGCTTGCCAGAACTCAAGTTCCAACCACTGTGATGGGCAATTCCCCTCTGGCTAGGGCTGGTTTGAATGCTCCCTCCATGTGTGGGCATCAGCTGAGTTCACCCTGGTTTTGCTTTTTGCTGTTATAGTGCATTCAATGAGAAGTCTCACAATTGCTGCACTCCTCCTATCCCAAGCATACAAATTTCTCCACACCACATAGTCGCTGCATGGGGGATGGGGGAGAGGTGGTGTCAGCAATTCAAGA
Organism: Gorilla gorilla gorilla; assembly: GCF_029281585.2. NCBI lineage: Eukaryota > Metazoa > Chordata > Mammalia > Primates > Hominidae > Gorilla > Gorilla gorilla. The sequence continues at coordinate 75,768,896 of NC_073236.2, read as the reverse complement.
CTGTCTTTCCTATCCTGTTCAGTGCTTCTTTGGGCAATATGAAGTTAAAATCAGGTTCTGTGAGTGCTCACCTGATTTTTGTTTCTTATGAAAGTGCTTTTGGTGTGTAGTTGTTAAATTTGGTGTTCCTATGGAGGGGGACATCCAGTGGAGCCTTCTAGTCCACCATCTTGCTCTGTACCCCCAGATCTAAAATAAATACATTTTGACATGAAGTGTTAAGCCACAGACATGTGGAAAATGTATTTATGTTAAACATCCATTGCTTAATGTCAGATAAATTAGATATTCATTCTGACAATACTATGCTGATATCTTGATTTATTCTATTTACCATGCTGTTTTTACAGAAAAAAAATCCTAAGTGCCATTTTAGAAACCTAGAAATATGCAGGGAGATGGCAGAAGAATATTTCTAGATTCTTCTAAGTTATTTCTGTATCTGAGGAGAAAAACACATGGTTTACTCTTTAAAGATTTTGAATTGGAAAACATACGCACATTCTCTTTTTTCCTATACCACTCTTAATTCTTATAACAAGAGGGAAGATCTCTAGTAAAAAGGGATTACATAAAACTAGTGGACTGCCTATAAAGATGAGTCCCAGTTTCCAAACATTTGACTCTTCACTGCCTTCACCATCCATAGCTTATTATTAAGAAGATCTCCCTACAGTAAGAACCAAACTTTGTACTGATCATCACATAATTATAAAAGTACAATCACTGGTAAGAAAACATGGATTTATTCATAAGATGTAGATGTACAGACAAATACAACAAATGTACATAGCATCTGAATCACAAAATTTCAGCAAAGAAATAATCTTTCATTGAAAGGCTAAAGAACAAAAATGATGAGAAACCTTAAGAAGGTTTCAGGATAAGCAACGATAGTTTGTCTACTCAGAAAAAAAATCAGTTCGAAAAAACAAGCAAACAAAATACACAAAATACAGGAAAACGGAAAGCTCTGAGCACTAAACACAGGGAACTACTGATTTCTGATAGTTCAAGTTAACTACCATCTAGAAACAAATTTGGCATTTTAACAATTGTAATGAGAATCTATAAATAGCTCTACCTTTTTCACATGGTAATCTCCTTATAATTGTATGAATACTATGTTCAAATATTATTCTCTCTTGAAGCTTTCTTTGGTTTCTCACACTTAGTCACTCTATGTATTTCGATTTTTGCATCAATCATACTGAGGTTTTGGTTTTCATACAGTTCTTCCCTATCAGGCTTTGAATTTCTTGATGTTTCTGTTTTTCTGTGTATTCTATTTGCTTATCACAGTTCCTGTCATACATATAATAAAAATTTTATAGGTGAATGAAATGGATGGTATGTAGAACATATCAGAACAGACAGACAAAACAGACAGACAGCTGCCAATAATACTTAAGTAATAACAGAATGGGTCTGGGCTAATAAGGAAAAGAAAAAACAATCATCCATTCCAAAAAAAAAGGATTTCCAAGGATGAGTAAATAGAGATTTGATTTTCTTATAGCTCAAAATATCTTTTTATGTTCAGTTAAAAACTTCTTTTGAAAGGCACTAGAAGCATTGCCTCCCCCAACCCCAACCACCAGCCAGAACCCCACCAAGCAATGAACACACCTGGTGCCCAGACTTCTGTTTCTAAATACCACTTCCAACTAAAAGAACCAGGACTCTTTGAAGGAATATGTAACTCCAGACATGGAATACAGAAAGAATAAGTCTACCCTGAGCACTCTTGTGTCAGAAAGCAAGATATGCTCAAAGACCAGCAGGACCTATCAAGAGGACAAAGGACCAAGTTAAAAGGGGGTTCCCACTGGCCACATTTGGGACAACTTGAGCATATTTTTTTAAAAGCAATAGAGTATAACATATGGAATAAGTAAAAATTAATGGATACATAGAGATACTTAAGGGAGAAAAAAGAGATAAGGAAAGGGGGTGGGGAAAGAAAATCTCTACTGAAGAATGCCAGTAATAAATATAGAAGGAATGACCAAATTAGAAAATCACCAATTTGCAACCCCCAATGTAAAAGCTAATTCAGGCAAAAATCACCAAAGTATGCTAAGGCCATTAGGTGAAAAGTTGTTAAAAACATTATATTCTCATGGCGCCTAAGTATTACCTCACAGATTACTTAGCAACACAAAGGGGAAAATGTATCTTTAAAATGGAGACCTGGCTGTCACCACCTTACATAAGTCATTAAAGTTAACATTACTGATAACAGGAGGACAACCTGATATTATGTAATTCATGAAATGACAAAATAGGAAATAAACATCATTACCTATGAAATAGTCTCTTCAAAAATGTTTAATCCAATCCAATCCAATCTCTAGATCAGGAGTTAAGCTTTATTGTCCTGTGGATTTCTTTTACAGTCTGGTAAAGTTTATGGATGCCTTCTTAGAATAATGTTTTTAAATCCATAAAACACACAACACTACAATGGACAATTATACTGAACTACAGCTACAATAATAATTGTTTAAATTATAACATAGTATTATTTCTTCTTTTTGAGACAGGCTCTCACTGTCACCCAGGCTGGAGTGCAGTGACATAATCACAGCTCACTGCAATCTCAACCTCCTGGGTGCAAGCGATCCTCCCACCTCAGCCTCCTGAGTAGCTGGGACCACAGGTGCACGCTACCACACCTGGCTAATTTTTGTATTTTTGTAGAGACGAGGTCTCACTATGTTGTCCAGGCTGGTCCTGAACTCCTGGGCTCAGGCAGTCCTCCCACATCAGCCTCCCAGAGTGCTGGTATTACAGGCATGAGCTACCACGCTCAGTCTACTATTGCTTCTTAATACGAATCTAGTAACTAACTTATAGGCAATAAATGAGCATAAATTAAATCTTAAGATATCTGTAGCAATTGAATGTGATATGAGAATACCTGAGATTTCAATTGGTGACAAAGCTACACGTACTGTAAATGTACTGTCCGTACTGTATCCATGAAGCGTTTCTTATATTCCTAATTAAAGGAAATGCTAAAATCCAGTTAGGGCAGAGTTTTTCAACTTTGACACTACTGACATTTTGAAAGGGATAATTCTGCTATCAGGGACTATCTTGTACCCACCCAGCTGTGACAATCAAAAATGTCCTAGGGTTGGGGAAGGAGAAGACAAACTCACCCCGGTTGAGAACCACTGAGTTAGGGATAAGTTAAAATAAAGATGTAATTTTTTCCCCATCTAAAGTTCACAGATTCCCTGAATTCTACAGACCCTACAAGAGTCTGTGAACTCAAGGTTCAGCACCCTTGCTCTAGACCTACCTTTGAGTTTACAGTAAATAGAAGGAAGTAGGATAGTAAGGTTTAAACCACCATATATGAGGAAACAATGAGACAAATTAAGAGTATGAGATAGTCTATTAAGAAATTGGCTTGGATACTCAGTCATTTTAAAAAGGTGGGAAACTACTCTAGACTACAATAAATTATGTGATTATTTACCTGCTTGTTTCCTATCTCTCCCACTATACTGTAAACTTACTTACTTATATTTGTTTCATTCACCTTCCTGTACCACACCCAATACAAAGTCTAAGCATTCAATAAACTGCATGACTATTCAATGAACGAATGAGCAAATGAATGAATATCACAGAAAGTGTGTAAGACACACAAGCCACTAACACAATACCTCAAAAGGTTCACATACATTTCAAATAATCTAAAAATATAAATCCAAAATATATTTCCTTGTTTGTATAACATTACTTGACTTTCTGAAATTTGATTCTAGATCTCCACCTTCCTTGTAAAACGATATACTAGTTAAGAGTATTGGCCCTACAATCAGTTAGATCACTGTCATTTATTAGTTGTGTGACAACTGTCTTACCTTCCTAAGTCTCAGTTTCCTAATCTGTAAAATGGGACAGCAGCAGTATCTTCCTCACAGGAATGTCATAAGATTTAAATGAAATAACTTATGTGAGTTCATAGCATAATACTTGGTACATAGTAGACATTCAATAAATAATTTTGCAACAACTATTATTATAAACTTTTTTTTTTTGAGACAGTCTCACTCTGTCACCAGACTAGAGTGCAGTGGCGCAATCTCGGCTTCACTGCAACCTCCGCCTCCCAGTTTCAAGCCATTCTCCTGCCTCAGCCTCCTGAGTATCTGGGACTACAGGCGCATGCCACCACGCCCAGCTAATTTCTGTAATTTTAGTAGAGACAGGGTTTCGCCATATTGGTCAGGCTAGTCTTGAACTCCTGACCTCAGGTGATCCACCCGCCTTGGCCTCCCAAAGTGCTGGGATTACAGGCGTGAGCCACCACGCCTGGCAAACATCTTACTTTTTAAATGGTCAGCAAACATTAACATTTCAACTGTGCCATGCAAAATTTTAAAATAAATGCAAACTTTAGGATCCTGAGCCTCCTCTTCTGGCGTCCTTTTCTTTGCTTGAGCATTCCTAATCCTGGAGAGAGAGGTGGTGGGTAGGAGAAAGTAGAGGGAAAACAGCAATAACAAACTAAACCAATATGGGCAGACATAACTTACTTTCAGAAAAGCCACCAAAGCATAGAAAAATGATCCTCATTGCCTTGCCACTAAAGGGGGTAAAAAGAATATTGGAAAGTGATAATGAAGCTAGAAAATATGGTGGCCTAGAACATAAGCAACTTTGATGACAAAATTGTGCCCATGGGAGAGAAGACAGACGAGGAGGTGGTAGGGGAGTGACTGGAAATAATGGTTTGGAAGACATCTGAGCATAGGTCAAAGTTAAGTCCGTGGAAGTAGAGTAGACGAGATAAAAATTACAATTTTTGAGTTGGACAAGACTTTAAAAGAATATCTGGCTCGACTTTCTACTTCATATATAAATCCTTTCTACAAGGGGTCTTTTTGCCTCTACTTGAAAACTTCAATAATGAAGAATTAACTACTTTAAAAGCAGAGTACTACTGTAAAACAACCATAATTACTTTGGAGAAAAAAAATTCTTGTAGTGAACAGAATCCTGCTTCCCTGAATTTTCCATTACTGCTTCTAGTTCAATTACATTACAGGAATGAATTAGTAGATAACTACAGATAGTCACAGGAAAGTGATATTACAAATGGAGAAAGTGCCGAAGAAAAGAGCTAATGAAAGCTCTGAGCAAGGGGTAGGGCAAATATGTTTAGAGGAAAAGACAAAGGCAATCAGAAATACGATCCTTACACAGGGAAGATGTGTCAGGAAGTAAAGTGCAAACAGTAAGTAGCATCAACATGCTGCAAAGAGATCAAGGAGATTACTAACTTTAGAAAGGATACTGGATTAAGAACAGTTTCAGGACAGTGGTTAGGGAAGAAGCAATCCCACTGAGGTTAAGAGGTAAGTGATGAAGTAATAAAGGCAACAATATCAACATCTCTTTGGTGGTAAAAGGAAAAAAAAAAAAAAAGAACAAGAGTTGAGCAAGAATCTTTTAGGCTATCGGAGACCTAAGCATATTTGTAGGCAAACAGCAAGAAGCCAATTGAAGGGTGAGATTAAAGAGGAACAAGAGGCTGGGCGCAGTGGCTCATGTCTGTAATTCCAGCACTTTGGGAGGACGAGGTGGTTAGATCACCTGAGGTTAGGAGTTCAAGATCAGCCTAGCCAACGTGGTGAAACCCCATCTCTACAAAAAATACGAAAAATTAGCCGGGCATGGTGGCATGCACCTGTAATCCCGGCTACTCGGAAGGTTGAGGCACAAGAATCGCTTGGACCTGGGAGGCAGAGGTTGCAATGAGCCAAGATCATGCCATTGAACTCCAGCCTGGGTGACAGAGCGCGACTCCATCTCAAAAAAAAAAAAAAGGAACAAGTAAGTGGTGGAGAAAGGAGATGGTCAGAGTTACATACACACAGGAATGGGGTGAGAGGGGATGGGAAAAGGAGAGGCAAAGTGAGAAAGAAAGAATATCAAGCCCAGGGACTAAAAGGCACCTCAGGTTTATGCCACACCTTGAGAAAGACAGGACTTTGTCAGGCAACAGTGAGAAAATAAGTAGGCTGACCTAGAAAAGTTGCCTCACACCCTACTCCTGTGCCCAATGTGTGAGTGGGAGGAGGAGTGGAAATCAGCTGGGACTGCAGGCTCTGAAGGTCCTGTGAAGTGCTAGATCAAGAGCATGTAAAAATACGCTATCAATGAAACAAGGAAGGATGACATGGAAGAATGAAATGGAAAGACAAGAAGAACTGCATCATCACCAATATCTGACTATACAGTCAAATACAGTGAACACTATACAGTTCATAATAGCTTACTTTCAGATGTTTTTGTTCATCTTCAAAATAACCTAGTAAGAAAAATATTTCTGAATGAATCAATGAATCAACGATCTCCATTATATGAATGAAGAAACAAGTTCAAGAGTAACTTGATTTCAGACCATTCAGTGAGTTAACTGTGAAGAGGGAATCTGAATTCAGATTTTCTGATTCTAAGTTCCATGCCTCTGTCTCTGCACTAATAAAAAAATTTTAAATTATGTCACTACTCCTTCCCACCCATTTCAGGCTCCTGGTGCTTTCCTTTTCTGTCTTTGTCTCCTTATCAGATCAATGACTGAATCAATAATTATTTAGTTTCATAACTATTACTTATGTCCATCTTCTATTGAATGATAGAAATAATTAACATCTAATTGTGACAATTTTATAAGACCAGGACTATTCCAAAAGAAAAAAGATACTATACATTTTCTTTTCTTTTTTTTTGAGAAGGAGTCTCGCTGTGTCGCCCAGGCTGGAGTACAGTGGCAAGATCTCAGTTCACAACAACCTCCGCCTCCCGGGTTCAAGCGATTCTCCTGCCTCAGCCTCCTGAGTAGCTAAGACTACAGGCACCCAGCACCATGCCCGGCTAATCTTTGTATTTTTAGTATAGACGGGGTTTCACCATGTTGCCCAGGCTGGTCTCAAACTCCTGACCTCAGGTGATTCGCCTGCCTCAGCCTCCCAAAGTGCTGGGATTACAGGCGTGAGCCACCATGCCCAGCCTACATTTTCATCAGTGTAATTTACTGCATTTTTCTTACCAAAGGAGTAATTCTGCACCTGTAACGTGAGATAAATATACTACTTTGGTGCATCATTTTAGCACTTTCAAGAAAGTCTGAGCCCAAGAAGTTGAGGCTGCAGTGAGCTGTGATGGCGTCACTGCACTCTGACCAAGGCAGTGGAGAGAGGCCATTTCAACAACAACAACTTCTGAATTCCATATAATTGACCCTTTTTTTTTTTGAGACAGTCTCGCTCTGTCACTCAGGCTGGAGTGCAGTGGCGTGATCTCGGCTCACTGCAACTTCCTGCTTCTGGATTCAACTGATTCTCCTGCCTCAGCCTCCCAAGAAAATGGGACTACAAGCGCCTGTCACCTTGCCTGCCTAATTTTCGTATTTTCAGTAGAGACGAAGTTTCACCATGTTGGCCAGACTGGTTTCAAACTCCTGACCTCAGGTGATCCGCCCACCTCGGCCTCCCAAAGTGCTGGCATTACAGGCGTGAGCCACCGTGCCTGGCCCCATATAATTGACTTATAAATGAACTTTTTTAAAAAAAGTCTATTTATAATTTGAGAAAACATGGATAAAGTGAAATTTCTTTTTAACACTGGAGCTGGACAGAGCTTTTTTGACATAATTTTGATACAATTTTGGACCTATTTTTTTTTTAAGTCCACAATTGACTGCTGTTTTTTTTTAAAGCAAACAAAAAAATCTCAAATTTCATTTCTCCAAATTTACAAGTACTGATAATATGCAAGAAAAACTTAACCACACTGTAATGTCCTACCAAAGATCAGTTTGACAGAACTCAGGAGTTTATGTTACCATAGTAAAAACTCTGCCCCCTCCTTTCTCCACCACCTTTTCTTGTTCCTATTTAATCTCATCCTTCAGTTGGTTTCTTGCTGTTTGCCTACAAAATACATCAAATATCTCATGTTCTAAGAAGTACTTTCCACAACATTTTTGAAATGTAAAAGCCAATTTCTGGCAAATGTAAGTTTTTCATACTACCTATACACAAATAGCAATATACTTCTACACTATTTAAGATTTATCATTTGACAAAATCTAGTTTAATCATAATTTTAAAAAATCTTTAAATTTTTTTAAAATGCATATCACATATTATTGCTCACAAAAATCTCAATATTGAAGGTACAATTTAAACATAATCTCAAGAAATACTAACATTGAGGCTGTCATATAAATAAGTACTTCTATAGTCCTCTTGAGCATTAAAGAAGTATGCAAGAGGCTTAAGGAACCCAGAAAATAAGAACAAAGTTGTAGTAATCTAATTTTCTTTTTCTTTACATCCTCATATGGCATTTATGAGACCCTGTGCTTTGCAGGAAACTCTGAATGCATGCGCTTCCTAAAGTTGCTTATTTACTTTTTATTTAGTGACAAGAAACAATAAGAAATAATATTGACTAGGAGGATAAAAATTATAACAATTTGTAATGTTAAATTTAAATATTTTTAAATGGCTTATAAAACAAATGCTATTTCATGTGATATCTTTATCAGGACGAAAAATCATAAATATCCTCATAAAATATATACTTTTTAAGTCTAGATATTATTCCAAATAAAAGCAATGTCTTTTTTTCCCCAGCACTCAGAGAATTATAACATTATAGCAGCCATTAAAATTAAGGGGAGGCCGGGCACGGTGGCTCATGCCTGTAATCCCAGCACTTTGGGAGGCTGAGGCAGTCAGGTCACAAGGACAGGATATCCAGACCATCATGGCCAACATGGTGAAACCCTGTCTCTACTAAAATACAAAAAGTTAGCCAGGCATGGTGGTGCACGCCTGTAGTCCCAGCTACTCGGGAGGCTGAGGCAGAGCAATCGCTTGAACACAGAACGGGGAGGTTGCAGTGAGCCGTGATTACACCATTGCACTCCAGCTTAGCAACAGAGCCAGACTCCGTCTCAAAAGAAAAAAAAAATTGATTAAGGGTCACAGGCCTGGAATATGAATAAATTATACTAAGATAAAATCTGTCTCTAGCATGTAAAAATTCCAACAACAACAAAAAATAGCTTGGATGCTTTCTTACTCCTTTGGGCCACTGATACGATTGTATTACTAGTGAAATTTTTGTCAGTCAAAATGAACCATATTAGACACTGGTATTCTCTTCTTGGTGTCCCAGCCAAAAATATTAGCAAGATAATCTTAAAATCTCTCATTCAGAGGTACTGAAGAATAAATATGTCTCAAATATATAAACTATTAGACACTTATTAAGTAACAAAGATGATGCTTTCAAGGAATTTTCATTTTAGGGAAAATAAAGCAAAATAGCTAAGAAACATCTGCAATAAGTCAGTAAATAGTTTACAAATAAAAATATTAAATGTTAGTTTAAGGGAAAAGTAAATACAGGGTTTATGATTACTATAACCTCAAACAAACAATAAATTAGTATTTTAATTAATCACTCCTTGGCATTACCCTTTACATCTCTCACCACTTGTTGGGTATCTTAGCCCTGCTCTACTTTACTAACTTCATTACTTAGCCTACATCCCCATTACTTCATCTCCCTTGCATCTCTCCTCCCTCATCCACCTTCAATACAGTCTGTCTTTGCTTTTCTCCTGCTTGCAGAACACTGCCAGAAAAAACAGTAAAATATGCTGATTACAAATTTATGAGTTCCAATCTCAGATGAGCCTCCGATGCTGCTCAGCGATTCTTTCACTTATTTATCTTGAAACACTTCTCTTCTCCATTCCCCACAATATGTGGAACACTTTCATCACTCTCCTCAAGTCCCCTAGCCTACTTCCAACAACCCAAGGCTCAAAAAGTAACTGTTTAAAAAAAAAAAGTTCCCAGATGTAGTTTTTTCCATTCATATCCAAATGTACCTAATTCTCATCTATACACAACTCTTAACCTTCTGAGATAGAGTATAGGTGTCTACTCTTTTCCAGAGTTAATCCCCCAACAGCTGTTTTGGATCTTACCTCTTCCTGCTTCATCTGGGACCTTTTTCTATTAGTTATTCCCCAATTCTATCTTTAATCTCTTCATCGGCCCATCAAAAAAAAAAAAAAAAGAAAAGAAAAGTTCAAGCACCAAATGAAGGCTCTTTCCCTCCTCCCTGCCTCCTCCAGCTACTACTTCTCACCTCCCCTTCACTGGCAAACCTCTGTTCTCTTTTTGGTCTACCTCCTTAGCTGTCTTCCATCTTCACCATTTACTTGGCTCCAGAAAAGGTTAGGAATGACCTGATTTCTACATTCAGTGGCCTATATTCAGAATTTATCTAACCTGACCTCAATGCCCTGAAAAAGTCAAAGAAGGTAATAAAAGTATAAGAAATGCAAAAAGAAAAGTTACCATTTGTAATCCTCCAACATAATGACTGATTCAAGCAAGGATCATTAATGGGTACCAAAATCACTGGTTAAAGGGTTGTCAGGGAATAGGATATTTACACGGCTATTAAGTATCCTCTATAAATTATTTATTAAACAGTAGAGAGATCTGTCAGTTCACCTTTACCAAGTGATCAAACTTGCACTACCAATATAGTGACAGCCTGAAATCATGTGCCTCCTGATGTAATACAGCAGAAATACACATCATCTGTGTGATGGTCTCACCAGAAATGTCTGACTAGAATCTAATCATGAGGAACAGACCAATTCAGAATGTGGAACATGCTCCAGGACATATGGTCTCTACTTCTCAATGGATAAACCTAAAGAAGAGAGGAAGGCGGTAGGACTAGTCCAGATTGGGGGAGACAAAGAGACATACCAGCCAAATGCAATGCATTAACCTTGAATGAATCCTGCATTTGAGGGGGAAAAAAGCTGTAAAGATTTTTGGGACAAATGGGAAGATTTAAGTATAGAGTATACATCAAATAATGTTATTAAGTAAATGCTGATATATATATATGATATATATCAGCATTTATATATAAATATATATCTATATATCAATATATATGAGATATTGATATATATATCAATATATATAGATATATATATCATATATAGAGATATATATATCATATATAATACCAATCAATACCACATTACTTATTCTGAATATTGTCTGCAACTATTCCACCCTCAAATTACCCCATAAAAATCTTACTGAATAGCTGGGCCTTTGACCACCTCTACCCTTATTTTTATATGATTCTGAAAGAAAGGTGACCAGTTAACAAAATTGTAAGAAACCAGCCAGGCGCGGTGGCTCACACCTGTAATCCCAACACTTTGGGAGGCAGGTGGATCACAAGGTCAGGAGTTCGAGACCAGTCTGACCAACATGGCGAAACCCTGTCTCCACTTAAAATACAAAAATTTGCCGGGCGTAGTGACACGCACCTGTAATCCCAGCTACTCAGGAGGCTGAGGCAGGAGAATCGCTTGAACCCAGGATGCAAAGGTTGCAGTGAGCCGAGATTGCACCACTGCACTCCAGCCTGGGCGACAGAGTGAGACTCTGTCTCAAAAAATAATAACAATAATAAAATTCTAAGAAATTATATTTTCATCCATTCATTTCATGCATTTTAATTAATTCAACTCTAAACGCTACAGCATAACTGTGGACTATGGGACATACAGAAAAATCAAAGTGACTTTTTTGCACAGAAAGATGAAAAATAATTTTAAAAGAAATCTAGAAGGAAATGAGATTTTACAAATGGTGAGCAGGCTTACAACCCCTATTTCTTCAGTTAAATTCTCACATCTGAAGAATAATTACCTTCAGATAATAGAAAAACCCTTCAAATACACAGGAAGGCAGGCATAGTAAATGAAGACAAAAGGATTATTCCCCAAAAGGGAATTAATCCAAATAACGATAGCATACTCTTAAAAACACTAAAACTTTTTGTATAAGTCACTTCCAAAAATTTTAACTCTGAAGTAAAATATATATTTTCAAGTCTTCTCAAATAGCATATTTGAAAACAAGGTAATCTTAATAAGTTAATTTCACCATTATAATAATCAGTTATTTTACTGTGCTATAACGGTGATACTCTCAGGTGCTACAGAAGGAAGTCAGTTTGCCCCTATATTAAGGAGTTTCAGATTATAGTGATATACTAGTTATTTTACTAGTTTGTTATCAATATTTGTATTTAGTGCTTCTCTCCTCCCTAGAGAGGCTGTCAGCCATCACTATTCTCCGCCTTACTATCTATATTCCTGCCTTTGACAACCTCTATATTCCTTCCTAATTTGATTCTTCTGAAGCGAGTAACTCTTCTACAGTATATTATAGTTGACACTGCATCTTAATACATATTACCTCATTTAATAATTCTTACAATAGCCTTGTAATACATGGATTATCACTACCCTTATTTTATAGATGAGAAAACTGAGGCTCAGAAAGAATAATTTGAGTAACTTATCCATAAGGTATGGATGATAAATAGCAAAAGTGATCTCAACTGTCAATTACCTTCTTTCATCAACAAATTAAGCTTGTTAAAAACATTAAATAGTCTAAAGTGGAGCTCATAGGGGAAAAAAAGATTCATTATAAGCTTGGAATTTTTCTGGACATTCACAACATACATACATACATACATAAGTGTTATACATACATACATACATATATACATATATAACATAAGTGTTATCCATAAAGTTAAACACTTAGCTTACTTCTCCTTTCTTGGTAGTTGAAGCTGCCAGGAAAAAAAAATCACTTCTGGATAAAAAAGATATGACTATATTCTATTTACAATTTCAAAAACGTATGCAAAAATAACTAACAATTCAAAACAATAGTTGTCCAAATTTGCAGTAAATTAAGTCTGTTTTTAGAAAAAAAGGAGTTCTTTTTTCAGATTTGAAGACAACCTAAACATACGAAAGAGTATCTGCGTCATGTCGTAAACAGATTTCCTTTTATTTTTCCCTCAATTCCTCCTCTTGCAAAGAAATAGAGTTAGTTGCTAGAGGATCTAAGGTGTTAATCTAATTCACCAAACATCGCCCACTGAGACTATTCTCCCACCTGGTAGGAATCAAAAACACTAGGTCCTTACCAGAAATCATGCAGCCCCTAGGTTTACAATGGTACCATTGACATTTTGAACCGGATAATTTCTTGCAAAAGTGGATGTGGTATGTCCTGTGCATTGTAGGGTATTTAGCAACATCCTTGGCCAATACCATTTCCTTCAGCTATGACAACCAAAAATGTCTCTAGACACTGCTAAATTTCCCTTGGAGTCAAAACCGTCCTCGCAGAGCCATTGTTTTAGATGTTAGGGCACTGGATATTTGAAAAAGGAAAGCTCCAACTGGCCCTGTTAATTATAATTTTTTAAAATTTGGATTTAAAAAAATAAGACATTAATAGTACAAGAATATACCTAAATAATACATTTGCTACCCTTCCTTAGGTTAAAGCATTTTTAGAGGATTTTGTAACGTGGGTTTCATCAATGTAGCTACATATAGTCACCCACTTTTCCCCCAAAGTTGGGGGAATGTCCAGTTCTTTCTCAGCTCTGCTAGCAAAATGTCAAATACATACATATATACAAGAATCTAAACAATTCTAATTTCCAAAGTCCCATTTCTTGCTTTACATGGCCACGCTGTGGTTCTTGAACCACACATCCTAGAGATTCAAGCTTCTAATCTCCATGTTTCCTCATCTGGTTGCTGCCAACTAATAGCGAGGTAAGCAGGAAGTAAGCTGATGACCTTTAAGATCTTTTCCCTGATATTCTAATATTCAATGACTAAAATGCCCACTTTTACTTATTGATTCCGAGCTGACCAAACTACCTCTTGAGGTTACTGAAGCCATTCATGCCTTCTCCAACTTTATGCTGAATACAACCAAAAAGTGTATCAGTTATTTACAACACCACTTTTAATATTGGTGATCAGTTGCTTATTCCCTAGCTCAAATAAAAAATTTTAACATGTACACTGTTTTTAAAGGAAAAGCTTTTCAAGAAGCTATGAGCCAAGAAGCATTATATGAAAGGCCCACATTAGGCCAATATTGAGACAGAAAGTAGACTAGTGGTTGCCTAAAGCTGGGGGTGGGGTGAAGAGAATGGGGAGTAACTGTTAATGGATAAAGGTTTTTTGAGAGAATGATGAAAATGTTCTAAAATTAGATTATGGTGATGGTTGCACAATTATTTAATCTAAAAACCACTGAATTGTACACTTTTTTTTTTTTTTTTTTTGAGATGGAGTCTCGTTCTGTCACCCAGCCTGGAGTGCAGTGGTGCTATCTCGGCTCACTGCAACCTACACCTCCCAGGTTCAAGCGATTCTCCAGCCTCGGCCTCCCCAGTAGCTGGGATGACAGGCGCTCGCCCCCATGCCCGGCTAATTTTTATATTTTTAGTACAGACGGGGTTTCACCATGTTGGCTAGGCTGGTCTCGAACTCTGGACCTCAGGTGATCTACCTGACTAGGCTTCCCAAAGTGGTGGGATTACAGGTGTGAGCCACTGAACCCGGCCAAGTGGTACACCTTAAATGGGCGTATTTTATGGTATGTTAATTTTATCTCGATAAAGCAGTTTTTAAAAAGCAAAGAGCAGGAAAAAGGAATTGTAATTAACTTTTGTTGATTAAAAAAAAAAAAAAAAGAGTGTGATGGGCCGGGGCCGGGGCGGTGGCTCACACCTCTAATCCCAGCACTCTGGGAGGCCGAGGCCGGTGGATCACAAGGTCAGGAGTTCAAGACCAGCCTGGCTAATATGGTGAAACCCCGTCTCTACTAAAAATACAAAAATCAGCCAGGTGTGGGCGCTCCTGTAGTCCCAGCTACTCAGGAGACTGAGGCAGAAGAATCACTTGAAGCCGGTAGGCGGAGGTTGCGGTGAGCCAAGATAGCGCCACGGCACTCCAGCCTGGGCAACAGAGCAAGACCCCGTCTCAAAAAAAAAAAAAAACAAAAAAAACAAAAAAAAGAGTGTGATGAAGAAATTCTGCAAAATTTGCTGTTTCATGGGCTATATAGGAATTGACTTTAATTCTGACACAAAAAATTATCTTATCCAGAAATCAATTTTAACTTTCCAGAAAATATAAGCATATGCAAAAGTAATCACCTTTTCCTAGTAAACTTTTAGTATTAAATTCTAATTTCAAAAACACTTCAGAAAGCCAAATGCTGTAGTAACAATACTTCTACAAGAACAAAATATACGAATATCAACAACAAAACAGTCTTTACGATTTGGTTGTGATGCATTATTTTAAAAACCCATTAAAACATTTTTCATTTATTTAAAAAGTGATCCTCAGACTGCCTCTTAGATTGGTAGTGTAATAATTCTTAAGTTATCAGAACATAATTTAAAAATTGCCAAATTACAATAAAATCGCAAACATCTACTGTCGTCCCAAACAACTATCAATTACAGCTACTGATAACCTATCATAAGCAATGATGAGCACTACGAACCATCAACATCCATTTCTAGGAAATCCGATTCTGACTACACTACAAATACAGTCAAACAAATCCCATCATTCCCTCTGTTCCATCATTTAACTGCTTAGAAATCATTTAGGCTCTGAAGGTGCTTTTTCCAATTAGAACTCCCCTTCGGATTTATAAAAGTGAATGTACATCAAAATCTGCAGTTTAGGTTATCGCAGTAATATTTCTCGGTATACTACAAGTAATTTATCACGGTATTACTTAAAGGCGTTTAGTATTAAGACTGCCCTTGATTTGACAAATCAGAAATACAGCCAATTAAAAACAAAAACAGTCCAAACAATTTAATTCTTCGAAAGAGCCTCAATAAAGACCAAAAAATAAAGCTGGTTAGAAGAAAAAAAATTTTTTTTGAAACGCCGGTCAGTCAAAATGCTAAAAATACCATCTTGAACTCAACACATGAACAGACCAAATGGCTAATTATAATCGGCAAGCCAAAGTTCCCAAGTCAACGACGGGAGAGCAGAGACGGCAGAGAGGGCCTGCCCTTTCTGTCTATGCAGAGATGGAAGGAGGCAGAACTGAAGAAAATTAATTATTGCACAAATTATTTCAAGCTACATTGCCAAAATGCAAAATACTGAGTAACTCTTTGGGTTAGCCTTCCCCGGAGAGAAAAACAAACAAACGTTTAAACGATTCCAGTAGAATCCAATAGGACTAAGGGCCTGGCTGGAAAAAGAAAAGGAAAGTTTGGGGGCAGCGTCTAAGGGGGTGATGGAAGTTCCAGAGCTGGGATCCCGGAAAGATAAGAGAGGGGCAAGAGCGGCGTTTGCGGTCGCTGACGGGAGGCAGGGAACACGGCTGCCAGCCCCGATCCCGGAGGGAGAGTGAAAAGGAAAAAAAAAAAGGAGGTGGCGGAGAGGAGCATGGAAGCTTCAGCGCCGGTCAGCTGTGACCGAAACTCGGTCCGTTTGGGGCTGGGGAGGAGAGCCGAGGGGGTGGGGTCTCGGTCCCTCTCTCCGCAGTAGGTCGGGGTAAGAGTGGGCTGCGACGCGCGGGGGGCCGCGGGGCACACCTACCTGCGGGTCCCGGGGCAGCCGCCCTGAGCGAGGCCTAGTGCATCGCCGCCGCCTCCAGCCCTCCACGTCGCACCGAGGCTGCTGCTCCACGGCCGCCGCCGCCCGGCGCCCGGCCGGGCCCGAGCCCGGCTTCCCGCCCCCGCCCCGCGCCCGCTGGCCAGTCGGCCCGGGGAGCACAGGGCCGCCCTCTCGAGCCCAGCTTCACTCAGGGGTGAGAGGTGGCAGCGGCGGCTCCCTCACGTCTCTCCCGGGTGTCCTGTCAGCCAGCAGTTTCCCCCGGGTCCGCAGCGCCGCCTCCGCCGCTGCTGCCACCGCCTCTCCCACATCCCCGGCCTCCAGGGGAGCCGCCGCCGCCGCGCCACGACCACTGCCTCTAGCGCTTCTGCTCCCGGCTCCACTGCTTTCCCTCACCCCGCCGGCCCAGCCGGCTCGGCCCGGTCGGGTGCGGGGAGACAGCGCCGGAGGCCGCCGCAGCCCCCAGCCCACAATCCACCGCGCGGCTCTGCCGGGGCGGGAGGGCCGCGGCCCGGGCCGGGGGGAGCGCCCGCCGCCTGGGGAAAGCGGCCTTGGCGCAGGCCGGCGTGCCCGTCGCAGGCGCAGCCAAAGTTCTCTCGGGGCGGGGAATACACCGCGTGGCTCCCCTGCGCCTCCTCTAATAGTCCTACACGCAGACAAATCCACGCTGAATTCCACTTTCCCCACCACCCTTCCCCCCAACTCCCAGTTTTCAGGAACACCCAGAAAACCTCCTGCCGCCTTCCCCGGGACTGGGATGCGACCCCTCCAGCGTAGCCCTCGCCACCCCCAAGACTAACCGACTCGAAACATCCCTAAATCACCCGGGACCTATTAAAGTAAATACTTCCACGAGATTCCACCTCTCCCCCACCCCCTCGAAGTAAATGCTTTTCAGCCGTTCCCTAGTAAATGCCCTTCCAAAGGTTAAAGGTCACCCCTCCGCAACAACCCAATTCTCTCTATGGAGGCCTTTTCCCTATCCAGTCCTCCCCTCCAAGTCTTCCCCAAGTTCCAGGCCTTCCTCCTAGACACTGTAATCAGTTATTTCTGTTACTTGACTGAGATACTTGGAGTGTGTATGATAATTAATACCTTCTAATTCTGACTTCAGCCTGGTTTCACAGGACTTGCAACTTTAAACCAATAAAACACAGTCCACAAGAAAGGGAAGGTCTTAGTATATAAATACACACACACACACACACACACACACACACACACACATATATTTTAGGAAGAAAAAGATCCTCAATCATTTGAGTGCTTGTGGCTTAATTTTGGGAAGATTTTATTCAATTTTGAAATTCTTGCCTAAAAATAAATTTCAAGCATTTATAAGACATAGTATGTTTTAACAAATCAAAAGTGAAAATGTAACTCTTATAGTTGGGTTGAAAAAAACGTTGATCCAAGTTTCACTTCTAAGAAGTCACTTTGAAAACTGCAAACATAACTTTTATGAAATAATATTTTCCCCACCAAAGAGCTAAAGTTGGGGAAAGAGGACAAAAAGTAAGGAAGCACCAAAAATAGTTGAGAGAGAACTCTTACATTATATTTTTCTAAGTTCAATACTCTAAAATTATGTAAGAAACAAAGTGAGAAAATCATTCCCCAATATGAAATAAATTTAACTGTAAAAGAGTGAAGTCCTCTTAAATCCCTGATAGCTTATAAAACCAGATGAGTTTACATAGAAGCAGAGTAGAATGGTGGTTACCAAAGACTGGGGGGTAAAGGGTGATGAGGAAAGGGGAAATGTGGGTCAAAGGGTATAAAGTTTCAGGTAGGAGGAATAAATTTTAGTGATCTATTGCACAGCATGATGACCACAGTTAATAACAATGTATTTAATATTCCAGAATAGCTAAAAGAGTACTTTATTTGTTTTGTTTTGTTGAGACTGTGTCTGGCTCTGTCGCCCAGGCCGGAGTGCAGTGGCATGATCTTGGCTCACTGCAACCTCGGCCTCCCAGGTTGAAGCAATTCTCCTGCCTCAGCCTCCTGAGCCGCTGGGACTACAGGCGCGCACCACCACGCCCAGCTAATTTTTGTATTTTTAGTAGAGACGGGGTTTCACCATATTTGCCAGGCTGGTCTCCAAACTCTTGACCTCGTGACCCACCTGCCTCAGCCTCCCAAAGTGCTGGGATTACAGGCATGAGCCACCACGCCCAGCCAAGAGTACATTTTAAATGTTCTCACCATAAAAAAAGTGAGCTGGGTACAGTGGCCCACACTTGTAGTCTCAGCTGAAGTGGAAGGATGCCTTGAAACTAGCAGTTTGAGTCCAGCCTGGACAACATAGCCAGACACCATCTCTTAAAAAAAAAAAAAGGTAGGTGAGGTGAAAGATATGTTAATTAGCTTGGTTTAGTTATTCCACAGTGTGTACATATATCAAAACATCACCTTGCATCCTATAAATATATATAATTATTATTTGTCAGTTTAAAAATTTTTTATTAAAAAAGATGTGTTTATACTGTGAAAATATTAACAAGAGGATTAACCAAGTTTTATCTAAGGCCAGAAAGGAAAATAATTTTTCTTTATGTCTAGAATCAGTTCATAGATTATGCTAAGAATTGGATTTAGCAAATTCTTATATTTTGACCCCCCTCAGGAAGTCAACAACAGTTCAAAAACTTCCTTAAGCCTGGCTGGTTTGGCCTTTAAAAAAATATTTGTGTTTATACCCCACCTTGTTCCAGAAAAGATTCCAACTTGGCACTTGGGCTAAATGATAGCCGTCAGTTATCTCCCAGACACTAGAACAAGACAGTCTGGTTTGCTTCCTCATTATCCATCTGTTGATAACATACCATAGGAAGAAAATACACATTGAGTGCCGTGCTTAGTTCTTTCAGAGATCCAGCTCAATGTTTACTTTTACTTTTACTTTTCCACAGAACAATTCATAATCTTGAATCTAAACAGGAAAGTAAATGCTGATGATCAGGTTTGCAAAAATTTTTTTAAAGTGTGTAAACTGGGCAAGCAATTTCATTTAAAGCTAGATAAGTTTCAAATTAATTACTATGTTCACTTGCTATCACTTGAATCATTTCAGTCAGTATGAGAGCTGAAAGCCAAATCACAAATAAATAGGTATAGATATATTATTAGTGTGCATTTCCAGAAAGCACAGATGATAGAAAATTAAGAAATTAATACAAAATTAAGAAATTGATAGGAGTTAAGATTCCATCATTGCCTTCAAAAAAAGGAATCAGGAAGAAAATATTTAGCTACCATGTCACTAACACTGTATTTGGCATATTTATTATATCTGTTACCGACCAATCACATGAAAGGTGATAGTCCATCAAGGTTATATGTTCTAATTAGAGGGAGAATGGCAAATTTTCTAATGCCATAACACCTATAAAAGGGCTATGTTTATGTTTACTGTGTATTCTGTGCATATTTGTATAGGTGGCAGTAGTAAGGTTAACATATCTACTAAATCACTGAACACTGCCTTTCTTTTTTTTTCTTTTGAGATGGAGTCTTGCTCTGTCACCCAGGCTAGAGTGCAGTGGCACGATCTCGACTCACTGCAAGCTCCACCTCCCAGGTTCATACCATTCTCCTGCCTCAGCCTCCCAAAGTAGCTGGGACTACAGGCGCCCGCCTCCACGCCTGGCTAATTTTTTGTATTTTTAGTAGAGACGGGTCACCGTGTTAGCCAGGATGGTCTTGATCTCCTGACCTCACGATCTGCCCGCCTCAGCCTCCCCAAGTGCTGGGATTACAGGTGTGAGCCACCATGTCCGGCCTGAACATTGCCTTTCTAATGATTTATTTGATAGAAACTATACATTCACGTGCTATATAAATACAGAGGGGAAAGGGGGCACTGATAGAATGAACAATGAGAAAAATCATTTTCCAATTTAGTAAGATAGAAGCACTAGCTTCTTTTTTCTGTGATAGCAAACCTTGAATCTATCAAATGGAAACCCATCCACATTCTTAACCTACTCTACAGCTAAATATGTGTAATTATATTGTGTGTTTAGTATAAATAAGCTATCTTTGATAAGCAAGATTTACATGCACTAATGAACTGAAGGTGTCAAGCTGGTAATTGTTTCATTAGGGTTTGGATTTTCTATCCAATAATGTCCTGAATTATTTTATGCATCATATTTGAGCTATTCTTAAATGTTATATATATAAATATATAATTATATGTGTTTTTATAATTTAAAAAATTTTATAATTTTTGATACAGCTAATATATAGTATATAAAAATATAAATGATAATTTATAACAATATGACTCTAACCTGAAACTGTGTTTTGATATTTCTTCATAGGTAATATAGGACTATCTTAATGTAGGAAAACTTTCCAGTTTACTTTGAGTATGGTGTAAGATATTAAAGCTAAATGTAGATATAAGCACCACTAGAAAATTTATAATATTTTATGTGGTGATGATAATGTACTCAATACTTGTTGGGAGTAATATACAAGTTTTCAACATATCATCTTTTTGTCTTCTACATCAGCCGCTTGGTTACTTTGGAAGCAATTATTTAACTCTGTTAAATTTCTCTGTTAACTTTCTTGACCTCAATATTTCAGATTTCCATTTTGATTATTATAATAATAGCAGCTGTAATCTACTAAGAATTTACTGCACCCCAAGCATAGGGAAAAACCAAGATACTATGGTATATTAGTTTTCTATTGGTGTGTACAAATTATCGCCAATTTAGCAATTTAAAGCAACACACGTTTATTATGTCATGGTTTCTTGAGTCAGGAGTCTCAGCACAGCTTAACTTTGCTTAAGGTTTCACAAGGCTGCAATCAAAGCATCCATCAGCCTGTATTCTCATCTGAAAGCTTGACTGAGGAAGAATCTGCTTCCAGTCTCCTTCAGGTTGTTGGCAGCATTCATTTTCTTGCATTTACAGACTGAGAGCCTTGGCTCCTTGCTGGCTCAAGGCTGCCCTCAGATTTTAGAGGCCACTTGCAGTTCCTCACCCTGTGGGTTTCCGTAACACAGCTGTTTACTTCATCAGCCAGTGAGGAGTGTCTTTAAAGTCTCTAAAGTGAATCTGCTAGCCAAATGGAGTGATATCCTAGCATATTTTCTATAGTCTGTGGTTTATAAGCAGGTCACAAGTTTCACTCACACTTGAGGAGAGGGGATTACAAAAAGTGTGAACAATCACGGTTGCCTTTGATGGTAGCAATCATGAAGGGCTACCCTCGAGCCTATAATTAATACCACAGGCTTTGGATTTTGGCCAACCTTGGGCTTTAAACTTGGCTGTGACACTTTAGCTATGTGACTTTATTATCAGCCTCTAACTCATAGCTTGTTCATCTGCAAAGAGGGAAAACAAGCTCTTTGCACTTTATTTTTCTCCCATGTAAAATGAGACTAATAATAGAGTTTAAGGATTAAATGAGCATGTTAACACAGTAACTGGTAACATGAAATACTCAATAAACACTTGTTAGTTTTCTCCCTTTATTCCCCCTTTCTCTCATCTCTTTTTATTTTGAACCTGGTCTGTTAGAAGTCCCAGTTGGCATTTTTACCCTTTCAACAGCTATGTATTTACCCTGGGTCCAGAGTTCATGTACATGTGTGTGCACCTGTATCTAGGGCCATTCAAAACCAATTCTAGTATCAACACCTTAAAAAAAAGGATGGATAGTATTGCAAATGTTATTTCCAACTTGAGCTTGGAAAAATAAATAAAATGATAAATGCATAACATTAGAAAGATCATTATTAGACATAGAGGCTTTGAGAGTTTAGAGAACGTTGCTGGGGTTGGCCTCAGTTCTCCCTCTGAATCATGTTCAATAGGTACAAGGTACAAAAGGACGTGTTCTGGCATAATAGTGTTCCTGGGCTCTGAGTTTGTATTCCAGCTTTGCCACTTTCTAAGTAACCTTGGGATATTATTTAAGCTCTTTAAAGCTCAGTTCATTGTGGGGTAATGATAGTATTTAGACTTTGTAGATGTGCTGTGAGGATTACGTTTAAAGTACACAGTCAGCCCTCAATATCTGCGGATTCCACATCCATAGATTCAACCAACTGTGTATTGAATATATATATATTTAAAAACAATAAAAAATACCAATAAAAAACAATACAGTATAACAACTATTTACATTTCATTTACATTGCATTAGGTAGTATAAGTAATCTAGAGATGATTTAAAGTATCTCGGAGGATGTGTGTAGGTTATATGCAAGTACTTTGCCATTTTATATAAAAGACTTACTCAAATCCCTGATTTTGGTAACTGCAGAGGAGGGGGTAGTCCCTGAACCAATCGTCCTCAGATACTGAGGGACGATTGTACTTAAATAGCATAATTTAATGCTTAGTTCATAGTTGGTACTTTAAAATGTTAACTATCATAATTATTATTATAATCTTCACTATATCATTATTATTAGGAAAGCTGTTTTAATGAAACCCGCAAAATAGGAAGGGGCAAGATTTGACTATGAGTGAGGTGGTCGAGGTGAGGCATGAGAAGCCACAAGATCTCAAAAGTCCTTATAAGCCCATGGGCTGCAAGTAAGATCAGTGGTCAGAAGGTATAAAAATTGGCAAGTCAAAGCCAAGTGTGGTGGCTCATGCCTGTAATCCTAGCACTTTGGGAGGCCAAGGTGGGAGGATCATGTGAGCCCAGGAGTTTGAGACCAACCTGGACCATATAGTGAGACCTCATCTCTTAAAATAATTTTAAAAAGTTATATATATATATAGAGAGAGAGAGAGAGAAAGAGAGAGAGAGAGAGACAGAGAGAGAGAGAAAGGGAGAGAGAAAAAGAGAGAGAACATTGACAGGTCAGAAACTGGACAAATAGGAACTATGGGCCAAGGTAAAATTATGAATTCTCAACCAAACCGAAAAACGCAACCCAAGACACAACAGAAGAGCACATGAAACAAATAATTCATACTTCAAACATGAAGCCTTTTATATACTTCCTGCTGGAGCAGGAGTCAACCACAGAGCATATCTGGTATGTGTCTGTACCGTGCCTGGTACAAAGTAAGAGTTCAATAACTATTTTGAATGGAAAACACAGGAGTCATGTTCCTATAGGAAAATAGTGACTACATTGTTGAGTAGAACAGAGGATATGGGCATATCTTGACAAATATAAGATTACTTTCAAATTGAACGATTTCCCTAGAAAAGTAGTTATATATACCATTTTGTTAGTCCTGCTATCATATTTTTGCTTTATGTTGCTTTATACAGTATTTGGTTCTTTATTCTATGGAGAATATGTCTAATGAACTAAATTGTAACTATTTCCAGGGTAGGATTTTCTGTTGTTGTTGCAGTGTACTTTTAAAAAATTTCCCTACAGAATCTGGAACAGTATACTACATAGTAGACTTTCAGTAGATGCTTGTTGAATTAAAATAATTCAATTATTTAATTATTATAATTAATAATATTAATTATAATATTATTAATAAATAATAAATAAATAATAAATAAAAATAATTCAATTATTTAATTATTATAATTATTAATTATTAATTAAAATAATTAAAATTAAAATAATTATGAATTGCCCATGCCAAATGGTATTTGGCATAATGAATTTTAATAATGTATAAAACTAGTGGGCAACCTTGAAATCATTCTTGACTTTCATGTACCACATCTAATTTGTCAGCAAATTCTGTTATTTCTACCTTTGAAATATATCTAGACTAAAGACTTCTCACCATTCACACTGCATCCAGTCTGATCCAAGCCATCTTGCCCGCGGGGCCCCTGACTGTGGCTGTTGGACTATAATATACTGCTTATTACCGAAGGCACCGTTCATACAGACGGCAGGGTGAATGATGCTTCTTGGAGTTGTGCAGTGCAATGATCCTACTTGCCTGGATTTTTGCAAAAGTCTTCTAGGCCATCTCCCCATTTCTGCCTTCTTCCCCCGACCCCACCAGTCTATTCTCAAAACGATAGTCAGCTTGCTCCTGTTGAAACTTAAGTCAGATCAGGTCATTCGTCCAGAAGCTCCCATCTCATTCAGAGAAAAGTTAAAGTTCTTGCAAGGCCCTAGGTGATCTCATCCCACTGTTACCTCTCTGACTTTATCTGCTCCTGCTCCCCCTATTTCTGACAACTGAACTCCTCACAATTCCTGGGAAACACCAGACATGGCCCTGCCCTAGAGCATTTGCACTTGCACCTCTCTCTGCCTGGAATTTCCCCAGTTGTCCGCATAGCTAACTCCCTTACTTCCTTCAGGTCTTCATTCAAATGTCACCTTCTCAGTGAGGCATTTCTTGACATGCATATTTCTCATTACAACACTAGGCTTTAACTGCTTTTCCACTTTCACCTCTTAGCCTTTATTATTATCTAACCCTCCATATGTTTTACTTATTTATTGTTTATCTGTCCGTAACATGAATGCAAGCTCTTTTGAGGGCAAGGATTTTTTTCTGTTTTGCTTACCACTTTACCACCCAACACCTGGAACAGTGCCTGTTCAAAGTAAGAGTTCAATAAATACTTGAAATAATGAATGAATGACTAAAAAAAAACTAGCTGTTACAAGTATACACCACTTTCTTTCATGCACTAAGCAGGATAAATAACCAGTTAGTCTAATATCTTGAAAACAACTTGCCATTGATATGTTATAGGATTCAAGATTTTTGTAAGCCACTATTAATTTATTATATTTATGATCAAGATGATACTCTTGGCTCATTTTACATTTGGAGTAATTTAAGTAATAATGTTTAGAAAAATGTTTTAAATATGCAATTCTATAATGAAGTAGAACTATAAGGATATAACAGTCAAACATTTATTAGGAAAAAAGCTTTTTTTTTTTTGATACAAAGTCTCGCTCTGTTGCCCAGGCTGGAGTGCAGTGGCGTGATCTCAGCTCACTGCAACCTCCGCCTTCTGGGTTCAAGCGATTCTCCTGTCTTGGCCTCCTGAGCAGCTGGGGCCACAGGCACGTACCACCATGCCCAGCTAATTTTGTTGTATTTTTAATGGAGATGGGTTTCGCCATGTTGGCCAGGCTGGTCTCAAACTCCTGACCTCAGGTGATCTGCCCCCCTCAGCCTCCCAAAGTGCTGGGATTACAGGCATGAGCCACTGCACCCAGCCAGGAAAAAAAAATTCTCATTTAAAAGTTATCTCGGGAGAGGAGAAATTTTGTTTAAAACTTCTCAAAGAAAATTGTGGGCAATTTAGAAGCCATACATTGCCAGAAAAACAGAAGCCAGGGTTGGGCTCCTAAAGGATTTTCTCAAGAACCACCTTATACGTCAACTGGGTATGCGACAACACCAGCCGTTGCTCAGGAAGAACCCCCTAAGGGGTAGAAATACAAGGGATACAAATTCTTACCCCACTACATAATATTTTTAAATGGAAAAAAATAAAAATCAAGCAGTGAGGAAAATTTTACAAGCCAAATAGAGACAAAACAACCCTGAGCATCATAAAACTAGGCAAATTTAACAACATAATCCAAAGTAAGAGATCAATATAAGAATGGATTGCAATTATGTAATGGATTTTCCTGGATACCAAAATGCATTATAAAGGTCATTTAATTCTCATGCCACTGTCTGATCATTTTGGTTCCCATTACACCAGGCAGTAAAACATCTGTATTTTTTTACTCTCTTTACTGCTATGAATTCCTGAGCTCTAATAAAAAGTTCTCAATCAGAATCTGGTTTCAATTTAGAAGTCTTACTTCCAAAAATCTAACTTTATATTTAGAACAGCATTTTTTTCCCTTCCATGCTTTTATTTAATAGCTTTTAAGCCAATATATAAAATAGAATTAATAAACTCGAAAGAAAACATCACTGAAATCAGACTTTTAGAACAGCAGATGCCTCTCATTTGACAGACGAGGGCTAAGACAGATCATGTTTTAGTGGTGGCAGCTGATTTCCAATCAGAAACTGGGTTTAAGGACATTAAGACTAGTGAGTGATCTTTGCCTCGCACTATACTGAGGAAATGCTATAACAACAAATAGCTGAAAAAGTAAGAATTATGTTAACTGAAATTACTTATTACTTGAATTTAAAAAAAAATGGTATTCTCCTCTCACTGTCCCCAAAGGAAAAGTTAGAACTTTCACTAAAATATGAAGTTTTTCATTACTTGTAAGAAAAAACCATCTTGTAGGAAAGATTTTGCTTGGTAACAGATGTTTAATAACTTAGGAAATAATCAACATACATTAATTTATTATTTTAAATACTCTTTACCAGTTCTTAAGTCCAAAGATAGATCTCTTGTTTGGTTGCAAGAATCCAGTATTTTAGAAAATGTATAGCCTATTTTCGTGTATTCTTCCTTCATAAATATGCAAAAGCCTATTTCTATTCTTCTAAGTTTGTCCCAACTTTACTTTGCAGATCAGTATGCATAGCAAAAGAAATGGTAAAATGAGCATAAAGGACACATTTACAAAGCATACGTATTTCTGTGTCTATTACAAATTGAAAGTCAGGCTACTGACAGTTTTTCCCCCTGCAGAGCTCTACAACAAGCATACATCAAATCAATGAGCAAACAAAAAGCTTGTATAAATGGCTTTGTCTTTATGATTAAACTGGCTCACTCATGCATGCCAGTGGAGTGCTGCTTTGATTCCAGGTGGTCAGCATATCTCTCTGGTTAATGGCATCCAAGAAGGAAATTGCTGATTCTTTACTGCCTGCCGACATACCTATATTTTGCTCTAGTATATTGGTGGCTACCTCAGTTACTCACTACTTGCCCCCAGAATGAGGTTAAATTTTGTCAAAATTATGATTCCCCTTAATGGTGAAACTAATATTGTGATTCTCATTCTAAATCTTTTATTGTAATGAAGAGGTAGGAAAAATATTTCTACACAAGAACTCCTTAACCCCCAGCACACATCCTCATTCTCAAATAAATATCCAGATATCCATTCACACTCAATGGATATTTATCAAGGGCGTTCTGGGTCCTATAAGCTAGCAGTAAGCAAGACTGGTTCCGTTCATGCTGTCATAGAACTTACAATCTGGAGTGAGAAGAGAGACATTAAACAATTATAGGAATTGTTCGACAACAGTTAGGATATGTATCATGAGAAGGCAGAAGTTAGGAGAGCTTGTCAAGCTGAGTATAATTTAACATAGATAAATAGAGAATCCTTGCCCAAGAAAGCAACATTTAAACTGAAAAATGAATAGGAGTTGGTCAGGGAAGAAGAGTAGTGGTGGTGAAGAGGAAACAGCCAGCAGAAAGAGGCTCTGAGGCATGAAGAACTAGTAGGCTAGTAGAGGAAACAAAGGACCAATGTGGCTGGCATTAAATGAGACAACTGGGCCAAAGCCAGATATATATATAATATATATATAATATATATATAATATATATAATATATATATTATAATATATCTTCTTGTATATCTCATACAAGAAGGTGTAGGTCTTGGTGGAGTTTGAGCTTTATTATAAACTATAATAGGGCTTTGGGCAATGAGGTGACATAAGCATGTTTTTGAAAGATCGGTTTGACCCACTATGTGGAAAGTGAATTAGTGGAGATGACCAAAAGAAGGTGTGGCACCTGCAATTAGAAGGTTATCCAAGGGGTCCAGGTGTCAGGTAAAGACTAAGACCAGTTAGACAGATGTCTTCGTTGGCTTGGGTTGCCGTAACAAAATACCATAGACTGGTTGGCTTAAACACCAGAAATTTATTTCTCACAGTTCCAGAGGCTGAACTCAGGGTGCCTGTATGGTCAGGTTTCTGGTGAGGGCTCTCTTCCTGGCTTGTAGATGGCTGCCTTCTACCCATGTCCTCACATGGTAGAGAGAGAGAGAAACATCAGTCTCCTCCTCTTCTTATAAAGACATTAATCCCTTCAAGGGAGTCCCACCATCCTGACCCTTTCTAAACCTAATTACCTTCCAAAATCTCACCTCCAAATACCATTACAGTGAGGGTTAGGGCTTCAACATATGAATTTGGGTGGCGGGACACAAACATTCAGTCCACAACAACAGATTGAAGAGATATCCCTGGAGACAGAACTGACAGTACTGGGTGATTGGCTGGACAAAGAAGCTAAGAAATGGGTAGGGATTAAAGATGATTCCGGTTGGGTGCAGTGGCTCACGCCTCTAATCCCAGCACTTTGGGCAGCCAAGGCTGGCAGATCATGAGGTCAAGAGATTGAGACCATCCTGGCTAACGTGGTGAAAACAACATAAAAAGGGAGAACAAATTTATTGCTTCATGTCATTAAGAAGTCCAAGGTTAGGGATGACTTAAGACATGGTGGGATCTGGAAGCTTAAATGATCAAGCAGGAACCAATCTTCCCCCTTCTCTCAGCTTTACTGTCATTCATTTAAAAATATTTATTGAAAAGCTACTGAGTCCCATGCTCCATTTTAGACACTAGAGATGCAGTGGTACAAAAGACAAGCAAGTCCACTATCACTGCTTCTTTTCAGCATTGCACTGGAGGTTCTAGTCAGTGCAACAATTCAAGAAAAAGACATTTTTAACAATGTAAGAATTGAGAAGAAGGCTGAGCACTGTGGCTCATGCCTGTAATCCCAGCACTTTGGGAGGCTGAGGTGGGTGGATCATGAGGTCAAGAGATAGAGATCATCCTAGCCAACATGTTGAAACCCCATCTCTACTAAAAATACAAAAATTAGCTGGGCGTGGTGGCGGGCGCCTGTAGTCCCAGCTACTCGGAAGGCTGAGGCAGGAGAATGGCATGAACCCAGGAGGCAGAGGTTGCAGTGAGGCGAGATTGTGCCACTGCACTCCAGCCTGGGTGACAGAGCGAGACTCTGTCTCAAAAAAAAAAAAAAAAATTAGTAACATATTTGTCCAATGGCAGCATTAAGAGAATAAAAAGGCAAGCCCAGTGGGAGAAGGTATTTGCAACACCTGTAGCTAAAAAGGCCTTATATTCAGGATATTTTAAAAGATAAAAATTTTAATATCTCCTACAAATCAAAAAAGAAAAATGGGTAACTCAATAGACGCTTGAATAGGTACTCCACAAAAAAGGACATACAAATGGCCAATAAACATATGAAAGGGTATTCAGCCTCATTAGTAATTAGGAAAGTGCAATATGATATACTGTACATTCATGTTTAAAGACTTATAACACCAAATGTTGCCTAGGATATGCAATAACAGGTACACACTAGGGTAGGAGAGTAAGTTGATACAATAACTTCAGAAGATAATTTGGCAATAATCTTCTAAAGCAGAACATTTGTATACTCCAGGATCCAGCAATTCTATCCTCAGGAATATATTCAATAGAAATGAAGGCATATATGTACCAAAGACATTTACAATAATGTTGAGTGACAGAAGCCAGACACGCAAGTATATACTCCATTTATCTATATAACTTAAAAAACTGTCAAACTATGATGTTATTAGTTAGCAGGAGAGAAGGTATAGTGATTGGGAGAAGCATGAGGGGGTAATGTTCTATTTCTTCATCTAGGTGGTAGACAAATGGGTGTATTCATTTTGTAATAATTTTTGACCCAAACATTTGTTTTGTACATTTTTTTCTGTATGTGAATGATGTGTCAATAAAAAAAGATTTAAAAATAAAGCCAAGCTTCCTGCCCCCGTGGACTTTACATTCTTCTATGAGGATCCCTGCTCTCCTCCCTGTTGACTGGCTTCAATCTAAGGCTGCAAGTGATAGCAAAGTAGCGACCAGCAGCTCCTAGTCTACAACTTCCCATGTTCAAACAAGTAGAAGTCAAGGCATACTTGTCTTAGGAGTTCAGCAAAAGTCCCACATTGCCTCTGACTGGCTCTAATTGGAGCATGCCTTCATCTCTGATCCAATCACCGTGGCCAGTGTGAGACTCTAATTGGCCAAGCCTGAATCACAGCCAACTCATGAAGCCAGAGTCAAATGGAGTCAGCTTCACCAGAACACGTATAATAAAAATAGGTAAAGATTCAAACAAAACAAAACTGTGGCCCTGTTTCAAAAGAGGAAATAAATATGGGTTGTAAACCCAACAAATGTCTGTAACAGATCTCCTGCAAATGAGAACCTGGATTTCCTACTTCGTGTTAAGCTAACTTCCCTTTAATTCCTTCATTTTATCACATGTCCCAGGGATTTGGCCCTTCAACTGCTATCATGATTGCAAATGGACTCTTTTCTTCTTTTTGGTCACCTGAGAAATAGGGTACTCTCTCCTACACCATCTCTATTTTTCTGACTTTGAAATAAGACAAAAACAATTAACCAGACAGATGAAAGTGAATAACAATAACAACAAAAATTTATTTAGAGTTTTAAATGTTTGTTTCTGCTAGAAACTGCATGTTAACATAAAGGCTAATAAAAATAATCAGACCTTAGAAAGTAAGTTCTATTTCTATCCCTCTTCAAAGGATCCTTTGAGATGCCTCAGGGAGTACCTCCTCTGGTCAGTTTTCTTTACCACCCCCACCCCTGATCTGAGTTATTGAACACCTCTGCCCCTGTGCTCACTCATACTATATTGTAGTTTTCTGTTTACTTATCTGCCTTACGCATTGGCTCATGTGTTCCTTGAAGGAAGGGTTTCTACCTTTATCTCTGTATTAGCGCTACAAAGCTCAGTGTCTGGGACATATACAGTGAAGGGTCAGTAAATATTTTCAGAATGAGTGAGTGTTTCATATCCCAGTTACACTTAAACCTGATAGCAGCCCTGTGAGATAGAGGTGATCAACCTGAGGCTTAGAGAGGTAAGGTAGGTGACTTGCTCAAGGTCATAAATAGTAAGTAGAATCAGGATTGGAGCTCAAATCTATCTGATAAAAAGTCTGAGCCCTTGACCAGGGCTTTGGTCAAAACTGTTCATTTATTTGGAATAAGGTTCAAAATCTAGCTGGGAGTAGTTTTCCCTGATTGAATCCTACCTGCCTTTCTAACCCTTTTTGTCATTTTTCTCCTTCACGCATCTTTCCTCACAGCCCCTGAACAGACTTGGGCTTTCCTGCCTCGTTGTTTTCACTGGACTCTGTCAACTCTGCTTACTAAACTCTTACACCTTCTTCAAGGATCAGCTCAGACATCATCTCTTTTACAAAATTTTCCTTTATCACATACCCAGAAGTGACATCATCCTCCTTTGAATTATCATATTATTTCCTGAACCATGAACATGGCATGTGTGACATACTAGCTCTGCTCAAACTATTAGTCTCCATATTAAACTGCTAGATCATGCCTTGTCCTCTTTATGGCCCTTAGTATAGTGATTTGCACATAGTAGACTTTTTACAAATTTGCTGAATAAATTAATGGTATTAGTGGTGACTTTTTGGTATGCCAACAATTTCCCCCACTGTCTAGGGCTTAGGACTGTGCAAATCATTGTTAGATCTGCCCTATTTCTTCATACCTTATAGGCTGTGATATGGTTTGGCTGTGTCCCCACCCAAGTTTCATCTTGAATTGTAGTTCCCATAATCCCCACATGTCGTGGGAGGGACCCAGTAGGAGGTAATTGAATCATGGGGACATTTTCCCCCATGCTATTCTGATGATAGTAAGTTCTCACGAGATCTGATGATTTTATAAGAGGCCTCCCCCTTCACTTGGCTCTCATTCTTCTCTTTCCTGCTGCCATGTGAAGAAGGACATGTTTGCTTCCCCCTTCACCATGATTGTAAGTTTTCTGAGGCCTCCCCAGCCCTGGGGAACTGTGAGTCACTTAAACCTCTTTCCTTTATAAATTACCCAGTCTCCGGCATTTCTTCATAGCAGCATGAGAACAAACTAACATAGGCTGTATTCTCTCTTGATAACCAAAGGGGTTTTATATATTCAGAACTATCAAATATCAACTTGGCAAATTTAAGTATAAATGTGCTTTTGATAGCTGTTAACAATGGGTTTTCACAAGTAGTTGGGAGACATGGCTTTGTGAATAAGTTTTGTTTCATTTTCATTAAGAAGGAATAGTGACTGGGACAAGAAAAAGAAGGGAATATATTCCAGGTGTTTCTAGGGGTGAGGTAATTTGGCCTGCTAATAGTAAAACCCCAAGTTAATCAGAACCCGATTAACTTGCATTAATTGGCACCTCAATTATACACACACACACACACACACACATACATAAAGCAGACAGAAAAAGGGAGAGAGAGAGAGAAGAGACAGAGAGAAGAGAGAAGGGGAAAGGATCTGCCCTTAATAGAGACAAATGACAACAACAAATGAAACAGCAGCAAAATAATATCAAAACAGCATCTAGCAGCATAGGTTCTGCTCTCAACAGCATCATTTTCAGAAACGAAGCAACTCAAAATCCTGAATCATGTGACAAGATTGAAAGATAAAAGGGCTTAACCAGAAAATTCATGTAACCAGCACAAGTCATTTCCCACAAATTATGCTTAAGCAGTGTTGTATATCATATCACTATAGTCTTATAAGATTATAGTTATACATCATCACTATATCATATATCATATCACTATATAGTTATATATCACATCACTATAATCTTATAAGATTATGGTGAGCCACCTAGAAGTTGTGGGTAGGTATGAATATATAATATTCTTCAAAAAAACAACTTTGGAAAGTTATTTAAGGCTGAATTATATTATAGCAATGAAACTAACTAGAAATATAAGGGTATTTTTAAAGAGACTTGAATCTTCAACATGCAGCTGGAGCAGCAGATCCTGGTATGACTTGTTTTCTGCTAACTTGCAGGCTTCTTCAATGATCAGGTTTCAAGTTTCACTGCGGCAACTGACTCAAAGTGATTATTTAGCCTGCAAAATAGAAAAGAGTATAAAGGGACATGGTTGAAGTACTGAAAATTGCAATTACAGAGGGCACGTGAAAATTGATCTGTTCCTCCTTTTTGTCTGGTTGAATACAGGAACAAGAGAATTTAAAATACATTTTAGTATTAATGAGAATACCAGAGATGTATGATTTTATGTGGCATTTTAAGAGGATATTATTCATAATGACAAAGGAATCATGGGGAAAAAAAGTGACAGAAGATATATATTTTTTACTGAATAATCACACATTTTAAAGTTTAGCGATAGAGTCAACAAAATCATGTTTCAGGTGATTAGACCCCAAGAACTTTTGGGCTAACACTGAAGATTCTGCTGGAAGAACACAATGGCTAGTACAATAAGTAAGGTTGGGAGCAAATTAACATGGTGGGCAAAGTGGTCCGTGTGTCACATAGTGTCCACATAATGATGATGATGATAAGGATAATAGCTAGTGTTTTTACAGCTACTTCCCCATTATTTGTAAGAAAAATCATATGAGTTTCATTTTGTTTTGTTTTCTTTTTTGCTTGAATTGCCTTCCCTGGGCTCCTTCCCAGCTCCCACATGCCCAATTCTGCATATTCAAATTTGACCTCTTCTTCAAATACCCTTTTAAAAATGCAGTGTAGTGCAAACAGCAATCTCTGACCTCACTACTAAGAAAGAGTAATCTTCTACTCTGAATCCCTCCTCCATACCTCTCATGCAGCACTAGTCATTTCCTGCCTAGTAATGTGGCTATGTGACTTATTATGTGGTTAGTTTCCCTTACTAGATCTATGCATACGATTCATTATTTATCTCTGTATTCTCTGCGTTGTCATAAGCTTTTATATAATAAGCAATGAACAAATATTTATAAATAATTATAAATATGTGTTTAATTAATGAAATAGTAGGAATGGAGTTGTATTAATTTCACTTTGTCACATCAGGTTCTCTTTGACCAATGTCTCATCTTTTCCAAGGATAAAGATGCAGTTCTTATGACTTCATGGGCTCAGCATTGCCAGTGTTCAGACAGTGTACAATAGATATGTGCCAGAATCTTTATGTGTGAGTAAATTTTATACATTTTATAAATTTTATAAATTTCATATATAAATATATATATTTTTTGAGATGAAGTCTCGCTCTGTTGCCCAGGCTGGAGTGCAGTGGCATGATCTCAGCTCACCATAACCTCCGCCTCCCAGGTTCAAGTGATTCTCCTGCCTCGGCCTCCTGAGTAGCTGGGACTGCAGGTGCATGCCACCACACCCAGCTAATTTTTGTATTTTTAGTAGAGACAGGGTTTCACTATGTTGGCCAGGCTGGCCTCATACTCCTGACCTCATGATCCACCTGACTCGGCCTCCCAAAGTGCTGAGATTACAGGTGTGAGCCACCGCGCCCAGCCAAATTTCATATTTTAATGCCAGAGGGGTCTTGCTATTTAGAGGAACCATACATAGGATCCTTCTGAAATATTTAGCTTCTGATTTAAGAGTTTTGTAAGTTGTAATTTTAATACACAGTGTTTTTTATATTTGTATTTTTTTAAATTTCTTTTTTTTTTTAAGATGGAGCCTCGCTCTGTCACCCAGGCTGGAGTGCAGTGGTGTGATCTCGTCTCACTGCAGCTTCTGCCACCCAGGTTCAAGAAATTCTCCCTGCCTCAGCATCCCAAGTAACTGGGATTACAGGCGCCTGCCACCACGCCCAGCTAATTTTTGGATTTTTTAGTAGAGACGGGGTTTTGCCATGTTGGCCAGGCTGGTCTTGAACGCCTGACCTCAGATGATCCGCCCACCTCGGCCTCCCAAAGTGCTGGGATTACAGGTGTGAGCCACCTCGCCTGGCCCAAAAAATTTCTATACAGTAAAAGTCACTCATTTTAGCACATGACACCATGTGTTTTTACAAATGCATAGAGTCACATAATCAAGAAACAGAAAGTGCCATCACTCAAAAAATTCTCTCATACTGTCCTTTTGTTAGCTTGTCCCTTTGTCCCTGACCCCTGGCAACCACCTATCTGTCCTATGTCCCTATAGTTTTGCTTTTCCAGAATGTCATATAAATGGAATTAGAAAGAATACAGCCTTTTGAGTCTGGCTTCTTTCACTTAACATAATGCATTTGAGATTTATTCATATTGTTGTAATATGTATCAATAGTTCATTTATTTTCATTGTTGAGTAGTATTCCATAGTATGGAGATATTCATACTATGGAATATCAAAGGAATATCATACAGTTGAAGGATATTTGGGTTGTTTCCAGGTTCTGGCTATTATGAATAAATCTACTGTAAATATTCACGTACAGTTTTTTGTATGAACATATGCTTTCATTTTTCTTTGGTAAATATCTAGGAGTAGGATTATTGGCCATGTGGTATGTGTTTAACCTCATGAAAACTGCCAACTGCTTTCCAAAGTGGCTGTACCATTTTGCATTCCCATCAACAACGTATGAAAATTGCTCTACACCATTACCAGCACTTGGTAGTATATGTGTTGTTTCAAAAAAGCCATTCTAATGAGTATATAGTAGTATCTCATTGTGGTTTTAATCTGTTTTTCTCTAATTACAAAAGGTGTTGTGCATCTTTTCATGTACTTATTTTGCTATCTGTATCTCTTCTTTGATGAAATATCTGTTGAAATCTTTCGTCCATTTAAGAAATTGGGTGTTTTTTATGGTTTGATTTTATTTAAATACTTTAAAAAATCAAATAGTTAATTTTGTAGAAAAAATAGAAAATTTAGATAAGAAAAAAAGAGAATTTAAATAACCCATGAATCCGCAACTAAGAGATGACTAGTTTAACATTTTGGTATATGTACTTTCAGACTATTTTTTAATGCAGATGTGCATGTTACAGACATCTAACCTGAATTACCTTGGCTGCATCAGCCTAAATGTTCTGGCTGAACGGTGGACGGTCAGACTCATTTCTACACCTTGCTCACAAAATGCAACTTAAGATGGGAGAATTTAGTTTCTTCTATGGAGAAACTAAGTTGCTTTACTTTCTCGTACTGACATTTGGTAGTCGGCCAATAAAAAGACTGGTGTACCAACCGATCACCATAAGTGAAACCCACCATTTGACCTGTCCTCCTCACTCCAGCAAGGCCTTCCAATGTATCTTTTTAGTTTATTTCTGTCATGTAAACACACATACAGAAAGAACAAAAACCCAAGAATCACCAGGTAATTGGGAAAAGCTCACAGTATCAAAGGTAACAAACGAAACAAAAAGGAACTCAGAGGAAACCAAGATGATGCAGGGTACTGAAGAAAATTATTTTTAAAAAGCATTTGGGAATTTACAATACAATCACTGAATTTAAAAGCAGAAAAGAAAAGCATGAGAACATTGATGACATCTCCCAGAAAGTCAAACAAGGAAACAAAGGGATGGAACACTGGAGAAAAAAGGTAAGAGACTTAAAGAATCAATCAGAAATTCTATTGTTTAGCCAGTAGGAGTCCAGAGAGTATCGAACAAAAATGAAGAAGAAAAAAACTACAGCACTGGGAATAAACACCATCAAAGCTTCCAAAGAGAGGAAAAAGGATCAGATCAAAAGAAAGGAGAAACAATAACCTCATGCTTCTCAACATTGTCACTGAATTCTAGAAAGCAAAGGACTATTATCTTCAATATTCTGAAGAGAAATTAGGTTTAGCTAAGAATTTTAGATCCAACCAAACCACCAATAAAGTATGAGGATAGAATAAAGACACTTTGGCCGGGTGTGGTGGCTCATGCCTGTAATCCCAGGACTTTGGGAGGCTAAGGCTGGTGAATGGCTTGAGCTCAGCAGTTCGAGACCAGCCTGGGCAACATGGCAAAACCGTGTCTTTACAAATACAAAAAAAAAAAATTAGCTAGGCGTGGTGGGCCGTGCACCTGAAGCCCCGGCTACACTGGAGACTGAGGTGGGAGGATCACCTGAGCCTGGGAGATGGGTGCTGCAATGAGCCATAATAGTGCTTCTGCACTCCAGTCTGGGCAACAGCGTAAGACCCTGTCTCAAAAAAAAGACATTTTCAGAGATTCAAGGACTCAAAATTTTACCTATATGTACCTTTTCTTAGGAAATGTCTATTTCAGGAATACTGGACAGTAAAAAAAAAGTAGTCCAGGAAATGAGAGAGCTAACACAGAGGATAGTGAGGGGAAGTCCTAGAATGACAACCATGCCCCAAGTCTATGGAGCAGTCAGTCCTGATTAGATGAGGAGTTAGAGGGATATGAGAGGAAGGTCTTGAGAAAAAATGGAACTGCTAGGTTGTTGGATGTTTTTATGTTTGGAGATTTGGAAAAAAATATTGCTAGCCCTTTGATATTTAGAAATCTTTACATAGTCATAATTATGTGAATACTTATTACCAAATTAATCAAAACACTTTTGCCCTAAGAAAAAAAGTTTTTGTTTTTACCAAAAAGTCCTGCCTTATGACATTTAAAGATTATGATAAAGCTATAGTGAGAGGAAGTGGGGAAAGGAAGTGGAGATTGAGTAAGAGAGTGAAATCCTCAACTACTTTAACAGGATGTCTATAGACAATGTCTTAAGTTGATAAATCAAGAAAAAGCCTGAATGAGCAAATTATTTAAACACAAAGACGTAAGTAGTAGATGAAATGGCTAAAACGTTCTTGAAAGTGGCAGATTGGAGAGCAGTATGGGTAAGAAATGGAGCAGAGGTACACTGCTTTCCCATCTAAATCTTCCAGAATAATTAATTTTAAAAATACCATGTGCAAGCAGGACATGATGGTGCATGCCTGTTTTCCCAGCTGCTGGAGAGGCTGGGGCTAGTTGGGAGGATTTCTTGAGCCCAGGAGTTTGAAGCTAGCCTGGGCAACATAGCCAGACCTTTTCTCTAAAAACAACAACAAAACAGAACAAAAAAACCCAACGATGTGCATA
Organism: Gorilla gorilla gorilla; assembly: GCF_029281585.2. Lineage (NCBI taxonomy): Eukaryota > Metazoa > Chordata > Mammalia > Primates > Hominidae > Gorilla > Gorilla gorilla. The sequence continues at coordinate 75,730,540 of NC_073236.2, read as the reverse complement.
TATTACTTTGATTAAAAAATTATTTTAAACATATCTGCATATACTTTTCAGATAGAGTTGGAATTGCTGGATCAAAAGACCTAACATTTTTAAAAAGTTTTTGCTATCTACTGTAAAATTGTCTTCCAAAAGTTGTAATCACTCACACTCCCACCAGCAGTATATGACAGTACCCATTTCTCTGCATCTTTGCTAATCTAGGTTATTTTTTAAAATCTTTGGCCAGGCTCAGTGGCTCATGCCTGTAATCCCAGCACTTTGGGAGGCTGAGACGGGCGGATCACAAGGTCAGAAGTTTGAGACCACCCTGGCCAATATGGTGAAACCTCGTCTCTACTAAAAGTACAAAATTAGCCAGGTGTTGTGGCGGGCGCCTGTAGTCCCACCTACTTGGGAGGCTGAGGCAGGAGAATCACTTGAACTGAGGAAGAAGAGGTTGCGGTGAGCCGAGATCGAGCCACTGTACTCCAGCCTGGGTGACAGAGCAAGACTCCGTCCCAAAAAAAAAAAAAAAAATCTTTGCCGGTTGGCCAGGCAAAAAAAAGTCTTTTACCACTATTTGAAGTGTGTTTTCTTTATGAGTAGGTCCTACTTGTAGCTAAGGCTAAGTGGCATTCTGTTTCCTTCCTTTTGAGTTCCTAGATTAATACTTGATGAAATTACAAATCTTCTATATAAACATATGTATTAACATCTAGATTCTGGACCTAGAATTAAAAAAATTGTCTTCATTGTGCAGTAACAGAAAAACTGAATTATTAAGTGCTTGCCTGAACAAGTGCGTATGACTTCCTTATTTCTATGAATGCCCCTAGTAATGTTTGACCCTTTCCTCCATATTCAGTCAACAAATTAATTAAATTAGACTCTACTTAGGCTTCATATCTGTTGTTTCCTTTCCATTCTTGCTCTTACCATTCAAATGTTGCTGTTGCTTTCAGGAGAATTTCGATAGATACTTCCAAATTACTCTTCCAAGGGATTTTATATGAACTTATATTTCCACCAATAGTGTAGAAGAATGTGTCTTCAAACTGTCAACAACAGTTGGGAGTGACAAATTTTTTATCATTATCAATCTAATAGGTGAAAAATGGATGGCACTTCATTGTGATTTTGATTTGTATTGCTTATGTATGTAGGTAGAATATATTTCTGCCTAAATCTCATTAACTAGCATTAAGGGTCATATGGACAGGCTCAGTGCCAGGGGGCTAGCAATGCCAACATTTCACTTTGTAGCGTTTACAATGGAAGGCAGGGAGGAAGGGAGCTGGAATGGATGCTAAATCCATCAACATTTTTTTCATTTATGACTTTTGGGTTTTATGTCCTTTTCTACACTGACTAAAGTTGTACCTGTGGGTTTTTTTTTTTGTAGCTTTTTATTATAAAAACATTCTTCCAATACACAAAAGTAGAGAGAGTAGAATAGTGAACTTTCCATGTAACTATCACACAGCTTAAAGAATTATTAGCAGTCTATATTTTTGTTTCATCTATCCCATGCCTAATTATTTTTCTGAAGTTTTCTAAGAAAATCTCAAGTATCATACCATTTCATTCATTAATATTTTAATGTTTCTCTAACAGGTAAGGCCATTTTATTGATGTGTAATATATACATTAAAATATATGGCTCAGCCAGATGCATGTAATCCTAGCACTTTGGGAGGCCTAGGTGGGAGGATCCCTTGAGTTCCAGGAGTTTGAGGCTACAATGAGCTACGATTGCACCACTGCACTCCAGCCTGGGTAACAGAGTAAGACCCTGTCTAAAAATATATCTATATTGCTCAAATAATTTTCACAAAATGAAAACACTCATATAACCACATCCCATATTAAGAAATAAAATATTACCACACTCTAGAAGCCCCCTTTTCATCTTCTTGCAGTCACTACTCAAAGTTAAGCACTATCTTGACTTCTATCAGTTTGAATCAGTTTTTCCTATTTTTGAACTTTATGTACATAGAATTGCATTACAAACTTTACATATATAAATGGTATCACATTGTTTGGTGTTTGGCTCACTTTACTCAACATTATGTTTGTCAGACTTATCCATGTTGTCATGTGTAGCAGTGGTTTGTTCATACATATGGTATTTACTATAATCTAGTATGTAGATTATCTACATGCTATGAAGACTCTCTAGAGTATTTCATTGTATGAATATACCATAGATTTTAACTCTACTGTTAATGGGTATTTGGGTTGTTTTCTTTTTTGGCCATTGAAAATAGTGCTGCAGCCAGGTGCAGTGGCTCACTCCTGTAATCCCAACACTTTGGGAGGCCGAGGTGGGTGGATCACAAGGTCAGTAGTTCGCGACCAGCCTGACCAACATGGTGAAACCCCGTCTCTACTAATTAGCAGGGTGTGGTGGCGCACACCTGTAATCCCAGCTACTCAGGAGGCTAAGACAGAAGAATGGCTTGAACCTGGGAGGCAGAGATCAAGCCATTGCACTCCAGCCTGGACATCTCAAAAAGAAAAAAAAAAAAAAAGCAAAAAAGAAAGAAAATAATGCTGCTATGATCATTCTTAAACAAGTATTTTGCTGCACATATGTCTGCATTTCTGTTGTAGGAGTTGCACCACCAGATCATGGGTATTCCTATATTCAGTGTTAGTAGATTCTTTCAGTTTTCTAAAATGGTTATATGAAGTTACATTCCCACAAACAGTGTATGTGAGTTAACAGTTGTTAACAATTGTACCACATCATTATTAACACTTGGCATTGTCAGTTGAGAAATAGACTCCGAGGAGATTATCATTTAGAAAACGTATTAGGGATTGCTCTTGGGATTAACACCTGTGGAAGGGATGGAGCAGAGGCAAAATTGGACAGAGGCAGAAGTTGGGCTGTGGTGCAGTTTCAACCAATGCTTCAGCTGACCCCATAGAGAGCCCCTTTTTTTGTTTGTTTTTTGAGACAGGGTCTCACTCTGTCATCCAGGCTACAGTGTAGTGGTGCAATCACAGCTCACTGCAGCCTCGACTTCCCAAGAGCCCATGCTTTTAAGACCTTTCATAGCCTGCACTCTGCCATGATGTACACTGTTTATTTTTATTTATTATTATTATTGAAAGGGAGTCTTGCTCTGTCACCCAGGCTGAAGTGCAGTGGCATGATCTCAGCTCACTGCAACCTCTGTCACCTGGATTCAATCAATTCTCCTGCCTCAGCCTCCCAAGTAGTTGAGATTACAAGTGCTTGCCACCATGCCTGGCTAATTTTTGTATTCTGGTAGAGATGGGGTTTCACCATGTTGGTCAGGCTGGTCTCAAAATCCTGACCTCAAATCATCTGCCCGCCTTGGCCTCCCAAAGTGCTGGGATTACAGACGTGAGCGACCGTGCCCGGCCATGTTCACTGTTTGTATATAACATATTAGCACTAGATGCTGATGATGAAAGCTAGCTGAAGTCAACCAGCCGTGTCATTTTGACTTCTGGTTGTTTAGTGCCTCTTTGGTGGTAGATGGTGCTTGCTGGTAGGCATTACCATGTAATCTTCATGCCCACTTTGTGCCTATTCACATATACCCATCCTTCCCCAGACTTTCTTATTCCTGATCTGCCAAGCTTTCTCTTCCAGGTCTTGAGGAGCTTGGTTTTAGAAATCAGATAATCCATTATCTGCTAGGAGGGTTTAAATAAAAGAAGCTTGTATTAAAACACTCCATAATATATTTGACTTTTTTTTTTTTTTTGAGACAGAATTTCGTTCTTGTTGCCCAAGCTGGAGTGCAGTGGTGTGATCTCAGCTCACTGCAACCTCTACCTCCTGGGTTCAAGCGATTCTCCTGCCTCAGCATCCCAAAGTGCTGGGATTACAGGCGTGAGCCACCGCACCCGGCCTATATTTGACTTTTTTAAAAGCTGAACTATACTATAAAGAATGTTTTCAAAAGAACCAGCCAAATTAAAATTATAGAAGGTTTTTTGCTACCTTTAGATTCATGTTTTAATATTCACGGTGAACTATCTTTTCTACTAAAGCCCTTAGACAACTGGCAGTAGCAATTTTCACTGTCTAGAAGGTGGCTTCTCCAACTCAATGTGCATAAGAAGCACCTGGAGCTCTTGTTGAAATGCAGATTAAGATTCAGTTGCTCTGGGCTGAAGCCCAAGACTGTGCATTTCTATTAGGCTGGTGCAAAAGTAATTGCGGTTTTGATGGCAAAAACCACAATAACTTTTGCACCAACCTAATAACAAGCTTCCAGGTGGTGCTGGCGCAGCTGGTCTGCAAACCACACTTTGAATGGCCAAGTTCTGTGGCCTCTTGTCCTTCCCTGCTAGCTGGAAATTCACCTTATAACAAATTCAAACCCACTTTGGTCCTTTGGGCTAAAACCGATCCAAGCTTTAAGATGTTCAAATTGGGATGGTTAACTGATCCCATTACATGTTCTGCCCTGCAAGTTAGAATGCGGACTTAAATGAAAAATTAAACTATAGTCAAGATTTTAAAAACAGTTGAGGCTGGGCAAGGTGGCTCATGCCTATAATCCCAGCACTTTGGGAGGCCAAGGCAGGTGGATCACCTGAGGTCAGGAGTTCGAGAGCATCCTGGCCAACATGGCGAAACCCGTCTCTACTAAAAATACAAAAATTAGCTGGGCATGGAGGCAGGCGCCTGTAATCCCAGCTACTCGGGAGGCTGAGGCAGGAGAATCGCTTGAATCTGGGAGGTGGATGTTGCAGTGAGCCAAGATCGCACCATTACACTCTAGCCTGGGAGACAAGAGCGAAACTCTGTCTCAAAAAAAAAAAAAAAAAAAAAATTGAAAATGTGACCCACACTCTCCATATTCATTCAAACTCTCTATGTCCTTTCATTTAACCAGTATTCTTGTCATACCTTAATCTCTTCTTAATGAATAAGATTTAAAAAGATGTATCAATGGAAATAAACAACTTATCTGTTGACATAGCAAATAAGTAGAATTATTTTAGAAAGCTATTTAGTAATCTGCATCAAGACGTTGTTTTTTTACACCAGAATTGTTTCAATGTTTGTTTTACCCCATATTCTCATTCTTGATAATTTATTATACAAAATTATAATATTTGCTGAGCATTGCCACATGCTCTTCACTGTAATGGATTGTAGATTAACTTGCAGTAAGGAGAAAAGCACTTTCCACAAAGATATTTATTTCAGTATGAACTAACATGAAAAACATAGGAAACTAAATCTTCAACAACTAGGTAAATTTTTATATAACAACTCAAAGGAATAATTCAAGACATTAAAAACGTGTAAATTATAAAATTGTGTCTTAAATGAATGCAAATAAAAAACTATAGAAGCAAAAAAAAAATGAAAGTTAAAGAGGCAGAATTTTAAATAAAATGTTGTCTTAAAAGTTACTTGAGGCTGGGCACAGTGGCTCATGCCTGTAATCCCAACACTTTGGGAGGCTGAGGCGGGCGGATCACAAGGTCAGGAGTTCGAGACCAGCCTGGGCAACATGGTGAAACCCTGTCTCTATTAAAAATACAAAAATTAGCCAGGTGTGGTGGCAGGCGGCTGTAATCCCAGCTACTCGGGAGGTTGAGGCAGGAGAATCGCTTGAAACTGGAAGGCGGAGGTTGCAGTGAGCTGAGATCGCGCCATTGCACTCCAGTCTGGGTGACAAGAGTGAGATTCCACCTCAAAAAAAAAAAAAAAAGTTATTTGAAAAACTACACACACACACACACACACACACACACACAAATGTGTAGAAGGATCAGATAATACAAGATAATACAATTTCATTTCTTTGGCTGTTGAGGCAACTTTTAAAAAGCCTTCTCTTACACCAACAACAATATTCTTGTCCTTTCCTGCTTTCATAGCCTACATCTTCCTGTTTGTGAATACAGGTAGGAGATGTTGGAGTGGCAATCTGGGGCTCTCCCGTGGTTTACAGTGAAGAAAATAACTCAGTTTCATCAAGAGGCTGGCAAATGTTTTGCAGATATTTTACAATTGTATCAACCATAACAATGACATAGATTCTACAAGGCTAAAAATCAGGCAGCAAGGCATTTGTCTTTCGGCTATTTTTGCTTAGAAGTTATTGGTGTTTGGCCCTATTTTTCTTATATTGTAAACTTTTTGGATATTGGATATTTAGTTGTAAATGTCAGGTTGTTTATATTTGAGTTTACTCAACATTGGAATCCCTAAGGAATTCTTGAAGTTTGATAAATTCCCAGATACAAAGGCACAATTCAGGGAGAGGAGTTTAGAGTCGTGAGTACCCTTTGCAGGAAGATAATGGTAAGCAAAACCTACTCTTAAACGTTGTGTTGGGGGGTAGACCACAGTAGCTGATGGATGGTGAATGGTCTCAGGGTGGGAGTGGAGAATGGAGAAGGAAGAGGAGGCTCTGGGGCATAAAATGATGGGCCCTATACTAGCACCTCATTCTTGCTTTTACAGGGGAGGGAAAGACTTTTCCTCTACCCTCCTAGGTTTAAAATTTGAGTCTGTGAAACAAACTGACAATACGCAGATTAACAGGAGAAAAGGTATACAAATTTATTGCATGGATGGGGCATCACAAGAGAAAAAAAAATGAATACCCAAAAAAGTGGTGAGATTTGGGAGCTTATACTGTCTTCATAGGGGAAAGAAGAAGAGGGATATGGACAACTTAGGAGAGGGTAAATAATTTGGGGGAAAGAATGAGCCCTTAGGGAGATGGAATCGTTTGTAGCAAACTATTACATTCTATTATAGATGTAATAGAAGTGGTGTCCACTTCTAAACTTCTGTCCTGTTGTAATAGTCAATCTTCCTGGTTGATTAACCTACCAGAGAGGGGAATTAATGACAACTGAGTTCATTTTGGAGGATCTGTCCTCAGGCAGGTAAGGGAGAGTTCAGAGAAAGCCTCTCCCTGCATTTGCTGTCTTTCAAGTGTCTTCAGCTTCAAATAATTAGTATACCAAAGTAGCATATTTTGGGGTGGCATGTCCCAAATGCCTTTGCTTTCTTTTTTCTGAGTTTGGGAAATGTTCTTCCTTTTCTTGGGCACATTGTTCCCACCAAAGACAGAACAAACAAACAATTCAAGCTTTTATGCAATGAGATAGACACTGTGCTAGGCCTGCTCCCATTTTTGGCCTCCTGCAAAAATCCCAAGGAGCAACCTGGGAATATATATATATATTTTTTTTAAGATGGAGTTTCGCTCTTGTTGCCCAGGCTGGAGTGCAATGGTGCGATCTCAGCTCACTGCAGCCTCCACCTCCCAGGTTCAAGCAATTCTGCCTCAGCCTCCCAAGTAGCTGGGACTACAGGCATGCGCCACCACACCTGGCTAATTTTTGTATTTTTAGTAGAGACGGGGTTTCTCCATGTTGGCCAGGGTGGTCTCAAACTCCTGACCTCAGGTGATCCGCCTGCCTTGGCTTCCCAAAGTGCTGGGATTACAGGCATGGGCCACTGCGCCCGGCTGCAACTTGGGATTTTTGTAGGAAATCAGGAACAAGGCTCAGGAATGCTATCCTGAAAATGATCAGTTTTTATTCTCCTCAAATCCTTTCACCTGCCTAAGTCTTGCTAGGGGCGTGGAGAATACATAAAGGTACACAGAACTAGAAGGATGGAGGAAATAATGAGGCTGTCATGGGAGATTTCCTAAAGGTTACTATGAATTAGCTAATTTGTGATACCTTGTTGCTAATTGCTGAAGAGAGGCTGCTCTTGTATTCAGAGTTATGGCTATGCCAGTTCCTTCTGGGCACCATTCATATGGATGAGTTTGCCTCTTGTTCTACATCAGTGCCTCCTGGTTTGCCCTCCTCTTTACACTCTTGACATGCAGAGGTGAAGGCAAGTGTGGTTGTGCTTTCGTTAATTTTGTATGTGAGGAAGTGGTTGTTCAGTGACCTTGGAAAAGCCCAGTGCTGATGTTTTACAGCAGGTGGCAGCCTTTCCCTGGGAGAGAAGACAGAGCTAGTCTGATCTAATGCAAAATTGTTCAGGGTTTTATTGCTTTTCCTTGATAGACGTGTCAAGTGATTACCTGACCCTGAAGTTGAAATTGGCTTTATCACAGAGGGAAGAGAAGCAGAGATCCTAAGCCCTGGAAAAGGGAGTATAAACTCACTTCTGGGGCTCAATCCCACAGCTGCTACCTCTGAAGAAACTGGTGGCTGCCCTCAGGGAGTCTGGTCAAGTTCAGAAACCACGTGGCATCTCTGAGCAAGGGCCCACAGGGAGACACGGATTGGAGCAGGGAGACACAGATTGAAGCAGATCAAGAATTACCCTGCTGTATTTTGTGAAGGAGGGCATTTGATAGCAGAAGTACCCCCTTTCCATTCCAGATGTGTAAAGCAGGCTTTTTTTTTTTTTTTTGAGATGGAGTCTTGCTCTGTCACCCAGGCTGGAATGCCGTGGCGCGATCTCGGCTCACTGCAAGCTCCACCTCCCGGGTTCACGCCATCCTCCTAATGTAGCTGGGACTACAGGCGCTCACCACCAGGCCCGGCTAATTTTTTTTGTATTTTTAGTAGAGACGGGGTTTCACCGTGTTAGCCAGGATGGTCTTGATCTTCTGACCTCATGATCCGCCCGCCTCAGGCTCCCAAAGTGCTGGGACTACAGGCTTGAACCACTGCGCCTGGCCGCAGCCTTTTAAACTAATCTGCCAAATGGTTTTCTTAAGGTTATTCAGTTACTTGCATTCAAATTTGCAAACTGCTTAATAAAAGGAAAGGCAGACTTGGTGGAGAAGCTTGATGCTGGAAATACATCCAATTTGTTTCTGAATTCTTTTTTGTCTTTTTAAATTTTTTGTTAATTTTTATTTTTTTGAGACAAGATCACACTCTGTCACCCGGGCTGGAGTGCAGTGGCATGATCTTGGCTCATTGCAACCTTCGCCTTCCAGGTTCAAGCGATTCTCATGCCTCAGCCTCCCAAGTAACTGGGCCTACAAGCACTCACCACCACGCCCATAGGAGTTTTTTGTATTTTTATTCAAGACGGGGTTTCACCATGTTGGTCAGGCTGGTCTTGAACTCCTGACCTCAAGAGATCCACCTGCCTCGGCCTCCCAAAGTGTTGGGATTACAGGTATAAGCCACTGTGCCAGGTCTGTTTCTGATTTCTTAATGGTAGGATTGTATGTATCATTTATCAATAAAGTGCTATGTAGAAAACATTATTCAAAACAGCGTAAATGAGTAGAGATTGACCGAAGTCCCTATAGATGAATCTACTTTATGCCTAAAGGAAATAGGGGTGATTAGACAGGGATAGGAGCAGACAGAAATCAAGGGACTAGGTGGGACTACTGAAATTAATTAAAATTGAAATGAAAAATTCAGTTCCTAAGTTGCACTAGCCACATTTCAAGAGCTCAACAGCCACATGTGACTAGTGTCTACCATGTTGGACAGCACGGATAATTGACCATTTTTATCATCACAGAAACTGCTACCAGATAGCAGTGGACTAGAAGAAAAAAACAGGGAGTGTGGCCAAGTGAAAAGGTGAGTAGATAAGAACAAACCCTCCCTGTAATGCTAATTATTGAAATACTAATTCCTAAGTGTGGCAGGAGTTTCAAATAGAGTATCTCATATAATCCTCACACTGATCCACAACCACAATAACGCTGCTGACATTTGTTGAAACCTTTTTACTACTGCAGGCCAGGCACTAAAAACTCTGTTGAACTGTTTGGGCTCAGAAAACAATACCCTAAAACAAAGACCTCAGAAAGCAACCTCAGAAACAGAAGTTTTTCTTTGACCTTCTCCTGCCCTCCTGTCTCTTAATCTTTTCTCCACTGAGGCCAGCCGCAGAAACTAGAATCCCTCTTCCCGAAAGTGGGTCATAGAAACCAGAACCCCTTTCCCCAAAGCTAGTCATAAAACCTACAATTTTACTCTAACTTTCCCTCCACCTTTCTGTATAAAAACTGGCCATGAAGAAATTATCTGACCTCCCTTATTTGACTATAGGACATAAGACCCTGGTTCCAGAGAGGGTCCTGTCCCACACCCAGAAGGAAGGAATGCGTGCTCAGAGACGCCAAGAAGAATCTAGACGGACAGGCCTTGCTGGGTTTCCCCACTCCAGCCATTAGATCTTACCCTTTTTGTCCAGTCATGTTCCTATACAGCTGGCCATACTTTGTTGAACCTAAGCATAAAAATGACAATTTCCCCTGCGTGTTTCGGTCTTCATTCTGAAGGCTCTTGTGTATTCCCGTTAAATAAATTTGAATGTCTTTTCTCCAATTAGTCTACCTTTTTTGAGTTGGTTTTTCAGCAAAACTTTTGAGGGCCACGGGGAAAGCTCTCCCTTGGCCCCTACATAACTTGCTGGTCTTTGCAAGAACTCAGTCAAGTTGGTACTATTATTGTTCCTATTTAACAAATGAGGAAACTGTAGCAGAGAGGGACTTTAGTAATTTATCCAAGGTTACCTGGCTTGTAAGGAATAACTGGGACTCAAACCCATGTCTTTCTGGGTTGTAACAATTGCAGAGAAAGCAAGCAAGGAAAATACCTAGCACTCTCTTTATGTGAGTCAAATTTGCTTTTAAGCCACTTTCCCCTAAGGCAGGCCAACCTCTTAGATTTTCTGTCACATAATTGTCTTTCTGGCTGAAGAAGAAGGCATTATGCCAATTCTGAGAGAGTAACAATAACCCCCTGTTAGTCAGGATGTGAGCCGCTTCCTTCCCTCTAAAGCAGAGTCTGCTGCTGCACAAGGGAAGTTGGTTTCTCAGAATCTCACCTTTGTAGACACAAGTCTGTTTGGGTGACATTTTTGAAGTAAAATATTCTTGTTTAAGATGAAAATGAAGACTAGAAGTGTACATGGGAGATGCTCTTTTCTCTAGGTGGTGAGATTAAGAAAAACTTTTTCTGTTCATCCGTATTCTGTAACTTTTCTATATGAATATGTCTAAAAAATTTTTTTTTAAAAATCAAAGCCAGAGACTGCATGGGAAAAAATCGTGCCTTGGCTTTTGTTAATAGGCTTTTGATAAGATAGTAACTACTTTAGTACTAATAGCCAATAAAAATACATTTGGTTGAGTGCTAAATACTTTAAACAATAGCAGGGGAAGTGTGGAATTTAATTATAAGATTAAAAAGGACACTAAACAATGTCCAGATACTCAGTGCTTCTCTGCAGATGGAGACACAGTTGTTTTGTGTTCATGGCCCTGTCTTTTAAATTTTTTTTTATTTTTATTTTTTGAGATGGAGTCTCGCTCTGTTGCCCAGGCTGGCGTGTAATGGCTCCATCTCAGCTCACTGCAACCTCCGCCTCCCAGGTTCAAGCGATTCTCCTGCCTCAGCCTCCTGAGTAGCTGGGATTACAGGCATGTGCCATCACACCCAGCTAATTTTGTATTTTTAGTAGAGATGGGGTTTCTCCATGTTGGTCAGGCTGGTCTTGAACTCCCGACCTCACGTGATCTGCCCGCCTTGGCCTGCTAAAGTGCTGGGATTATTGGCTTAAGGCACCGTGCCCTGCCATGGTCCTGTCTTATGTCGCACAGTTCAAAGTGAGGCACAGGCTGGTAGATAAAAAACAGGGAAAGTCATGAATCACAATATTACTTTTATCATCAATTAGCAACAAATGGTCTCTGAAAACTAATAAACTTGGCATGGGGAAAGAGAGAGGTGATCTTTTCAAGCTACAGTGCATGTTTGTTCTCCCAGGTGAGACTCATTAAGTAGAAGTCATGTTACTGAGAATTTGCAAATATAAATAGTATGGAGGCAGAAAAAAAAAAGAGGCTGAGAACTGGTCAGTGCTTGCTAAGGTTCTTTTCTCCTACAAAATTCTAAGATTTTGTGATTATTTTAGTTTAGTAGTATGTCTTTATATACTTTTAAAGTTATGTACTCTTAAGTTTCTATACATTTTAAAGCTAGTTTTCCCTAAATTGATGTGCTGCTACAGGGTATCTTAGACTTTTAGTTAAATCTGTAGGTGAGTCCACTATAAAATGCTAGCCAAATGAAATGGTAGCCAAAAACATTTTCAAATACCTAAGTATCCAGAGTGAGTACAGTTTATAGCCTCACTCACTTTAATGGCTAAATAAAGGAATTTTAAGTAAAAAAGATAACTCAGAGGAAGAATCAAGTGATAATACAGCACCAAGGAATCAAGAAGTCATCCCCCACCTTCCTCACTTCCCCATCTCTCAGGGTTCCATTTAAAACCAATTCCTGCTTACCTTGGAGTGTAATTTAAGTGGGGTGGCTATAGTATTAAAGCTAAGGAGAAGGAAAAACATGTGAATTCCCAGCAGTCATCTGTCTAGGCAGACAGTTGGAGACAAGAAAGAACAAACTGAAAAAGGGCAACAGACTCATGCCACAGGTGGTGCATGCAGGTGCAAGGACTTGGGTCAGACAAGCCCTTCTCAGAAACACAGAGAAATATTCAGCCTTGTTCACTCTCATTCCCTGCAAGAGGACAGACCTGGCAGCCTTAAAAAGGAAGAGTTCTGGAATCACACCAGGCTCTTTTGTGTTTCCTGTTTGGCTGAAAGCAATTTGAAGTGAACAAAATCCTAAGATCAACTCACTTTAAAAACTTGTATATATATATATATATACACACACATATATATGTACATATATACATTTTATATTGCCTGATTATGCCAAATAATCTGCCTTTACCAACTACATTGTCTTTGCAGATGACGCAGAGCTGTTTGTTTTCTCTTTTCTGTGCTTCATTGTTAGATAACTTTCCATTTTGTTTGATGGAAATAACCACGCTAGGGTCACTGATCTGACACTGCAATCTCTTTATTCTTGGTCTTACACTGCACTTCTAGTTTCATAAATGAGGCCGTATTTAGGCTTTGGTTTATGGAATTGAGTTTACAAGGGTATCCTTCACTCTGTTTTATTTCTACCCTCTGGCATCTCATGGATGTGTGCTTTGCTCAAGTGTCCCCAGAGACCCAGAAGAACCAGCTAGATGGATGATCCTTGAGTTGCTAGTTGCACAGATGTTTACATGGATTATCTCAAAAATCAGATGTTGCATCTCATTTATGGGATGAAAAAGCTTCAAGAAAGGAAGGTAGGATTTAGATCTTTCCTTTTTTCTTCTTTTGGACTTAAAGTGCAAAGATTTGAGTTAATCGCCTTCCTCACATCACTGTATGTGATCATCCATGAGAGGACCTTTTTGTTTTATTTTACTTCATTGTTTTCCTCCTTGATTGCCAGCATTGGCAGTCACTCTGATGTATTAATAATTGTTTGGATATGAGTGTACCCCCAGGTTTTTTCTATAATGCTGCTTTATGAATATGTGTTAAATCTGTAATGTTCAATGGCTCTCATTCTGTTTCTTTTTGATGCAATGCTGTTTTTAAGCTCTATTCATGTTCCTTTATGCACAGCTAGCGCATTTCTTCTAACTGCTGCATAAGGTTCCATATTATGTGTCATGATCATGTCATGATCATCTGATCCTCTTAACATATCCGTGGTCCCTAGTGGTGGACTCCCAGACTGCCCTGAACTCTCTTGTACCACAAACAATCCTGTGATAGACATCTTTGTGTGTATTTCTTCATGAACCTGTGTGGAGAGGGATTCCTGGATTGTAGGTTGCCAGTGAGCATGCACGTGCGTGCATGTGTGCATGTGCACAAATACACACACACACACACACACACACACACACAGAGATACTGCCACAGTGCTCTCTAGGATACCTGTATCTGTGTACACTCCCGGCAGCAGCACATGAGGGATTTTGTTTCCCACACCTTTGCCAAGATTGCCGAGATTTCCCAACTTTCTAATTTTTATAAATCTATTGGGTGTAATGTAAGGCGGTATGTCAAATAGTTTTAATTTCCATTCTTCTGTTTACTAGTGACACTGAACTTCTCTTCAATCCTTCTTAGGCATTTGGTTTTCCACTTCTGAGAGTTGGCTATTCATACTTTTTGTCAATGTCTCTCTTGGGTACTTTATCTGATTTATAGGAGTTCCTTATAAAGTCATCCCCCCTTATCTGAGCTTTTGCTTTCCGAGTTTTGTTACCTACCGTCTTTAGTCCAGAAATATTAAGTGGAAAATTACAGAAATAAACAATTCATAAGCTTTAAATTGCATGCCGTTTTGACTAGTGAGATAAAATCTTGTGCCATCTTGCTCCATCCTGCCCAAGGCCCTTATCATTCCTTTGTCTAGCATGTATCCACATGCTGCCCACCCCTTAGTCACTTAGTAGCCCTCCCGGTTCTCAGAATAATTTGTGGTATCTCAATGCTTGTGTTCAAGTCACTCTTATTTTATTTAATAATGGCCACAAACTGCAAGAGTAGTAATGCTATTATATTATTATAATTTGTTGTATTGTATTATTAGTTATTGTTAATCTCTTACTGTGCTTAATTTATAAATTAAACTTTATCAGAGGTATGTATGTAAAAGAAAGAAACATCGTATATATAAGGTTTGGTGCTATCCACAGTTTCAGGCATACACTTGGCAAAGTTTAGAATGTATCCCCTGCAGATAAGGAGCACTATTGTATATTCTGGGTTTGAATTCCTTGTTGGCGTGAAATATCTTCCAAATGTTTTCTTTCTGTCTATCCTCTGTCTGTGTAAGTTTGTTTATGATGGGCTTCACTGAACAGAAATCCGTAATTTTCGTGCAGTCAAAATTTCATGTCTTGTGCTTTTTGGGTCTGATTTACAAAATTCTTTCCCATTCCAAAGTCTCACATATATTCTATATATTCTTCTATTAGCTTTATCATTTTATAGCTGTATACCAAGTCATAAGGTAGTCATAAATATATGATTATTGTTGGGTACCCCTAATGTTGTGTAACACAGTACTGGCCATATTGTAGGAACTTAACAAATAAATTTTGTTTCTTTCTCTAGCCCTGTTTCTCTGGTAAGTGGATTGAATGACCCCTCTGCTACAGACTGTTTTGTGGCTGAAGAGGGTAGAGAGCTCTTTCTGCTCTGGGCCTTACTAAGCCAACAGCATGCTATCTCCATGCTATCACCCTAGTCCAAGCCACTGTCATCTCATACCTGGAATTTTATAGCAACCTCCTAACTGGCTTCCTGGCTTATATATTTTCAGCTTTTTCTCATTCATTTGCAGCCCTGCTACCAGAGTGATAGAGCTTAGATTAGTGCTGGCACATAGTAAGTACCCAATAAATGTTAGTTATAATGATGATGATGATGATGATAATGATGATGATGATTATTATTATTGTTATTATGGAGCTTGGCATTTATAAGAACTTAATAAAATAGTTATAAACGAAAAATGTTTTCAGTATCCATATAGAATCCATTGTACTAGTGAAAGGCTAGCAACCTATCTTTGGCCATTCATCATCTGTCATGGTCCCAATGTCATCATTCCAAACTGTGCAAGATGTAAGTAGCTGGGGATGTGAGTAGCTGGGGATTGAGCTCTACAGGCTATAGAAAATGTCCTAGAGGGCTGGACACGGTGGCTCACGCCTGTAATCCTAGCCCTTTGGGAGGCTGAGGTGGGCAGATCACGAGGTCAAGAGATTGAGACCATCCTGGCCAACATGGTGAAACCCCGTCTCTAATAAAAATACAAAAATTAGCTGGGGGTGGTGGCAAGTGCCTGTAGTCCCAGCTACTCGGGAGGCTGAAGCAGGAGAATCACTTGAACCCAGGAGGCGGAGGTTGCAGTGAGCCCAGATCATGCCACTACACTCCAGCCTGGGCAACAGAGCGAGACTCCCTCTCAAAAAAAAAAAAAAAAAAAAAAAAAAAAAGACAATGTCCTAGAATTTTAAAAACTTAAGCCTTTGATTTTAGCATATTTTCAATTATTATTTGCCTTTTTTCCATAAAAGTCAAGTGCACTGTATCAGTCAAGGTCCAGCCAGAAGACAGTCACACAATAAGTCCAACAGGGAAAATTTAAAGTATATTAACTAGAAATGGGATTAACTACTAAGAGGTAAACATAACTCTTAAGAATACAAGAATGGTGGATATAAAGAGCAGCTGCTACTCTCTAGACCAGAGTTTCTCAACTTATAAAAAGAAATTTGCCCCTGTAAGAAGATATTTTTAGATATTTTTTGCCCCTTATCACCACCTGTCCCCACATCCCCATGAAACCTTAATTCTACAGGTACACCGTATATCTGTGTGTCTACTGTGGCCCTTTGGAGGAATAACCTAAGATTATTTCACACACACTCCCCACCCCCACAAAAACCAATTTTCACCCCCACTGAGAATGCTTGCCCCAGGGCTATGGCTGAGTACCCAAGGAAGGAACAAATTTGGAAGAGCCCTCTCTTCAAGACTGACTTCACTGGAGTCACTTCACTCGGATGTAGCTATCACCTCCTAGATGGTAAAGAAGTTCACCGAGGTTCTGCAAGTCAGCATCAGGATGCAAGAAACCACCTTCCGGGTTGCCTGTGAGCTCCCTGGGCAGTTGAGCACTTTTGGGATTCCTGCACCCACTGGCTGCCAAGTACCCCAAGAGAAGGAAAATCACATGGGAACAAAGAAGAGAGAAGCACTTTCCTCCTGCAGTGGCCTCCCAGCCCTGTAGACAAAGCTTAACATTCTGCCAGCTGCAAAGGAGAAATGTTTACAGGGCCCAGCTCCAGCATCACAGAGCAGAGCAGTGCAGAGATTTGGAGCTGAGAGGAAAGAAGTTGATGCATCAAAGAAATTCTTTTAAATGAAGTGTTCTAATTAATTTCTGTCTAACCAAAGTTTTATGATGCCAAGGTTTTACCACACTATGGAGGATGCACCTCAAAACACCAAGGAATTTGTAAAAATGCAGGGCATGGCTGGGCGCTGTGGCTTACGCCTGTAATCCCAGCACTTTGGGAGGCTGAGGCAGGCAGATCACCTGAGGTTGGGAGTTCGAGACCAGCCTGACCAACACGGAGAAACCCCATCTCTACCAAAAACACAAAATTAGCTGGGCGTGGTGGCGTATGCCTGCAATCCCAGCTACTAAGGAGGCTGAGGCAGGAGAATTGCTTGAACCTGGGAGGCCGAGGCGGGCGGATCATGAGGTCCGGAGATCGAGACCATCCTGGCTAACACGGTGAAACCCCATCTCTACTAAAAATACAAAAAAATTAGCTGGGCGTGGTGACAGACGCCTTTAGTCCCAGCTACTCGGGAGGCTGAGGCAGGAGAATGGCATGAATCCGGGAGGTGCAGCTTGCAGTGAGCTGAGATTGCGCCATTGCACTCCAGCCTGGGCAACAGAGCGAGACTCCATCTCAAAAAAAAAAAAAAAAAAAATGCAGAGCATATGCTTAGTAAAGCAAATTGTTATTATATGTTGTCATTTATGTGTGAAGTTTATGTCTTTGACCCGCTGTCAGTGGGACTTACGCTTGAAGTTATTTTCTTGAGAATGAAAATGAATGTCTGATTTATCTATATTTTCCCTCCAAACAATTGAGCCAGAGAATATGCTGACTAGCTGATATCAGTCTTATTTCTTTGATAGTAACATTTCTCAGCATAATTGAATGAACATTTTTATTTACCAGTAACTCTGTTTGTGAGGTTGACAAGTACATCAATTCATTGGAACCTGATTATTCTTAGGTGAAAAGATGAAATTGAATTTCTGTATCACAGAACTAAGGTCTAAACCTCAAAGGAGAGGTATAAGTCACAGTAACAAGGAAGCCTGGCTTGGCCAGTGAGACTTCTCCAACTACCAGATACCACACGACCAAAGGGTAATGTCTGCTGCCAAGCGATACAGCAAAGATAGCTCATAGACCTTGTTTAAAATTTTGCCTTAGACCTTTTTTGAAATTTGCAACAGTGCTAACTTCTTGCATAAGCCCACAGTGGCATGTCCTATAGATGCCTCAATTTATGCTTCTAGTTTGGATTTTGGTGTGAAGTGGCTTGCTGAGATGGGGGTATGTGAATCAAGCTCTCTCGGATTCAGTTTCATTGCCTGTAAAGTGAGAAAGTTGGAAAACATTATGTTGAATAAGAATTCTCTGACGTAATAAAAAAGCAACTTTAGGCTGGGCACAGCAGTTCACGCCTGTAATTGTAGCACTTTGGGAGGCCAAGGCGGGTGGATCACTTGAGCCTAGGAGTTCAAGACTAGCCTGGGTAACATGGCGAAACCTCATCTCTACAAAAAAATGTAAAACTTAGCCGGTGTGGTGGTGCACGCCTGTAGTCCCATCTACTCAGGAGGCTGAGGTGGGAGGATCACTTGAGCCCAGAGGTCGAGGCTGTGAGCCAAGTGAGCTGAGATTGTGCCACTGTACTCCAGCCTGGGTGACAGAGCAAAACCCTGTCTCAATTAAAAAAAAAAAAAAAGCAACTTTATTTTTGTCCCTATTTTCCTTTTGCATATATAAAGTCTATCCATCTATCTATCTAGACATCTATAGATATGTTCTAGTATGAAAATTCTGACAAGCCCTTAAATTTTCTGGCTTATAATGATTACTATCACTATAGACTCATTTTCAGTTACAAACACAGTCTTGATATGGAGATTAGAATGTCCAGTGTAAGATATTAATCAGGCCGGGTGCGGTGGCTGACACCTGTAATCCCAGCACTTTGGGAGGCCAAGGTGGGTGGATCACAAGGTCAGGAGTTCGAGACCAGCCTGACCAACATGGTGAAACCCTGTCTCTACTAAAAATACAAAAATTAGCCTGGCATGGTGGCACACACCTGTAATCCCAGCTACTCAGGAGGCTGAGGCAGGAGAATCGCTTGAACCCGGGAGGTGGAGGTTGCAGTGAGCCGAGATCACACCACTGCACTCCAGCCTAGGCAACAGAGCAAGACTCTCATCTCGAAAAAAAAAAAATATATATATATATATATATATACACACACACACACACACACACACGTATATATATACACATATATATATATAAATACACACACTCCAAATCTGGTAAGATATTAATCAATACTCCAAATCTGATTTTAAGGATACATCCTCTCCACTCTTCCAGCCCAAGACTGCTTCACTCTGAAAGCTTGCAGTGGGAAAGGGAGAGATGTGGATGGCTCTTCCTCAGCGCTTCTTGTGGAGTGAATGGGGGTGTCATTATGCTCCTCCAGATTCCTCTCCACCCTTTTCTACCCCCTCCTCTGCCCCACTAATGTGAATATGGTCCATCTCCCTTTGGCTTCAAGTTGGTTTTGGCCAATGAGGAGCTCTGGCAGAACAGCGAGAAGTGCAAGATCAAAGTTTTTATTTCCTTGGCTTTTTCCTAGAGAGGTTGACTCTAGCTGTTTGCGTCCCTTGATCACTCTTTTTTTTTTTTTTTTGAGATGGAATCTCACTCTGTCACCCCCAGGTGGAGTGCAGTGGTGCGATCTCGGCTCACTGCAACCTCCACCCCTCCAGGTTTAAGCAATTCTCTGCCTCAGCCTCCGGAGTAGCTGGGATTACAGGCGCATGCCACCACGCCCGGCTAATTTTTTTGGTATTTTTAGTAGAAACGGGGTTTCACCATCTTGGCCAGGCTGGTCTTGAACTCCTGACCTTGTGATCCACTTGCCTCAGCTCCCAAAGTGCTGGGATTACAGGGGTGAGCCACCGCTCCCGGCCTTGTGTCCCTTGAGTAAAGGTCACTGCTCCTCTCAAGATGGTCTCCTCCAAATGACACTCCCTTTCCAGGTTCTGATCATCACTCCTTAGGGCCTAAGGGTATAAGCCATTCTGAGGCTTCTAACCCCTGGTTTGTAGACTAGCATTATGTTTCCATTATACCCCACCAGCTCTCCTGTAAATGGTCTCTTTAAAAATAAACTCTCTCCCACTGCATCCCAGCCTGGGTGACAGGGTGAGACTCCGTCTCAAAAAAAAAATAGAAAATAATAATAAACTCTCCTCAAATTATCCTAATTCAAGTGTGTCATCTGTTGCCTGTTGGGACCCTCACTAGAAAAGAAAATCCATCAAAATTTATATTGCATAGCGACATTTGAACTTTAAAAAATCCATTTTCTTTTTTTTTTTTTTAGACAGAGTTACACTCTGTCACCCGGGCTGGAGTGCAGTGGCACAATCTTGGCTCACTGCAACCTCAGCCTCCCAAGTAGCTAGGACTACAGGCACGTGCCACCACGCCTGGCTAATATATATATTTTTTGTATTTTTAGTAGAGACAGGGTTTCACCATGTTAGCCAGGCTGGTCTTGAACTCCTGACCTCATGATCCACCCACCTTGGCCTCCCAAAGTGCTGAGATTACAGGCATGAGCCACTGCACCCGGCCAAAAAATCTATTTTCTTAGATTAAGTAACTCACATCGCAAAACTTATAATTTGCTCCACAATATCATTATCCAAAGGCTCAACAACTACTGTACTCTACTGTACTGTACTGGGTCCTTTCTAGGTTCAGCAAAGTCAGAGTTGGTACATCTAGCCTCCCCTGATGCATCTCTTTCTTACTCTTCAGGGCTCATAGGGAGGAACATGGATCTAAGTGGTTTCAGTGTCTTCATGAATTGGTCTAATATATTGCCAGGAATAGACGCATTTTAAAAAAGGACTCCAGGATAAAAATATAGAGCTCTAATGGTAGAAATTGTGGACACTATGAACCAGGGATGGAGAAGGATGTTTGATCTTGTTTATTCTCATCAAGATGAGGCTTAATTTTTCCGCACCTTTATTCAAAACATGTAACTCAGAGCAGATTTTTTTTTTTTAATTTATTTATTTTTTTTGAGATAGGGCCTCACTCTGTCACCCAGGCTGGAATGCTGTGATGTGATGATCACAGTTCACTGCAGCCTCAACTTCCTGGGCTCAAGCAATCCTCCCACCTCAGCCTCCCAGAGAGCTGGGACTACAAATGTGTGCCACCACACCTAGCTAATTTTTTGTAGAGATGGGGTTTTGCCATGTTGCTCAGGCTGGTCTTGAACTCCTGGGCTTAAGCAATCTTCTTGTCTTGGCCTCCAAAAGTGCTGGGATTACAGGTGTGAGCCACCATGCCCAGCACCCAGGGCAGAATTTTAAAGTCCTTGCTTCAGTGTTTGTACAGCTGTTCAGGACTTTCCAGTGTATCAGTTATTCAAAATTTTAAAGCACCTATCAAAGAGACCTTAGTTTTCAGTCTCGAAAGTCCAAGAAATACCTAAAGATTGTTGGTGGTTATTTTATAGCACACCCAAAAAAATCTTTCACATTGTCTCTCTTTAGACCACTTGCCTCTGATCAGGCCTGCCTCCTCAGCCACACTTCAAATGAAAGAAATCAAGTAAACAACTTTTAGCAATCAGGGGACTCTAAAATAGCAGGTGATCTGCAGCAGGTTAAGCACACACCGACATACATGCAAATCAGTCAAATTTTGTACCTGGCAAATAAGGCTAACAATTTATATTTTGACTGACTTGATTATTTGAAAAAACTGCTTTTCTGTGACATAAATATAGATGTTAGATCTGTCTTGCAGCTAAGTATCTCACGAGAAAGCCACATTAACCTTAATGATTTCCTGACATGGAAATTAATATTCCCTAGCAAAGAAATAAAATGGTATCCACTGGTGCTTGTGGAGTTAAAAAATACTGTCTTCCTCCTTCCCTCCCCTGGTTGACATTAGTTGGTTTCAGTCCACAAATATTTACTGAGTGTTTACAATGTGCCAGGCAACTGTTTAATGCTAGAAACACAGTGCTGAAAAAGACAAAACAAGTCCCTGTTTAAGGCAGTTGCATTCTAAGGGAAGGGGGATATGCAATAAACATGTAAACAAACAAATAAGTAATACAATTTCAGGAACTAAGGACTATGAAGAAAATAAAGCGGAGTACTATGGTAGATGGTACCTGGGGTGTGGTGTGGCTGCTCAGTGACATCTGAGTTGAGACCTGAAGGCTGTGAAGGAGGCAGCAGTGTGAGCATCCGGGGAAGAGCTCTGCTAGCAAAGAAACAGTAAGTGCAAAGGACCTGGGATAGAAACGAGCCTTGTGTACCGTGTACTTGAAGGCAACAAGATGGGCAGTGTGGTTAGAGGCAAGTAGTTAGAGGAAAAGCTTGGAAGGAGATAAGGCTGAACAGGAGCCAGGATGAAAGAAGCAGAGCCGGATAAGAGTGATGACAAGCTGGAGGAGGAGTTAAAGCAAGGAAGCTGGGAAGTGGTGTGATCTCATTTGTATTTAATCTGGCTACTTTGTGGAGAATGGATTGTAGGAGGTCAAACACAGAAGTGGGGAGATCTGGGAGGAGCCTATGGCAGAAGTCCGGGTGATAGACACTGGCAGCTTGGCCTAGGGTTTCAGCAACAGGCCACTACCGGCTCATACGGTGCCTTTGTGAAAATTAGAAAAAGGCTCCTCTTTCCCATTAGATGCCCTGATTGCAGATGGATTAAATGTGAGGTGTGAAGAAAAGAGAGGACTCCAGAATGACTCAAGTTTGCACCTCAATAATTGGCTGGAGAGTTATGGAATCAGTAGTTCAATTCTGATCATGTTCACTTTCAGGACCGTGAAATTTTCCCATGCAGTGGGTGCACCCCCTGTTACAATGTGAAAACTCAGTAGCATTTGCCACACTGACATTGGTTTCCTTTCAGCTGGCTCTGGGAACCTTATGCTGATGTAATGGAGATAATCTTTGTGAGACGTTAAATCAGTGTATTTGCCTGCCCAGTAAGTCTTTGTCTCCATGGCTTCCCCCTTGAGTCAATGGCATGCATTGAGTCACAGGGAGAAAAAAAAACCCAGCCAAGATCGGATAAGTCATCCCTTAGCTTAGAATTTCAAAATAGGATTAATTCATAGCAAGACAATAGTTTGAAATCAAGGGCTTTTGAGTGTCAAAAACCAGACATTGTTGAAAGAAAAAAATGTATTTGTATACGCTAGTGAGGCAGAACTTGGAAAAGTGCCCCTGAACAGATCACAGATACAGCCGAGAAGAACACAGGATATGATGTCAGAGCCACTTTCTCATGACTGGAAGGGAAGATAAAAGCAGCAGGCAGAGGCCGGGTGCAGTGGTTCATGCCTGTAATCCCGCACTTGGGGAGGCCAAGGTGGGCGGATCATGAGGTCAGGAGATCGAGACCATCCTGGCTAACATGGTGAAACTCCATCTGTACTAAAAATACAAAAAATTAGCTGGGCGTGGTGGCGGGCACCTGTAATCCCAGCCACTCGGGAAGCTGAGGCAGGTGAATCGCTTTAATCTGGGTGGCGGAGGTTGCAATGAGCTGAGATCGCGTCACTGCACTCCAGCCTGGGCAACAGAGTGAGACTCTGTCCTCCCCGCCCCCCCCCCCCCCAAAAAAAAAAGCAGCAGGCAGGAAGTTGGGACATTCAGAGAGTACCAGCACAGGGTTGCCCCAGATGAGTGGAGGGTGCACTAAAGAAGAAGAGGCATGTATCCTGCTTTCTGTTTGGAACCGGGGTAACTACAGAGAAGTAGAAATGCTATGATTAGGCACAACAGGCTTGAGATAGTGATTTCTGTTCTTTGGGGTCATGCATGGTCTTTAGGAGATCCAGTGGTAGAATGACAAAGGCTAATGGGATGAATGGGCTGGAAGAGGCCTGGCCCTTGGGCCAAGAAGGTGTGAGGCTTCTGGTCCTTGGCACTGAGAGCCATGGCAGGGGCCGTGGCTGTCAGTAGTGGAAATGGTTCTAGGCCCAAAAGCTGGAGATAATTTCCTCATCAAGGGAGGCCGGGAGAGCCTGGATGATGGCAGACAGACTTGCTCTGCCAGTTTTTCAAGACCCGAATGACATCTTAAGAAAGAGAAGTGGGAGAGGAGAACCACTGGATCAGGGAGAAACCTTGAAAGATTGAGTGAGTTTCCAAGGAAAACTGTTTTAAACGTAAAGAGACTGTGTTACCTTTAATTGGCAAGATCAAGTGTTTCCACCTACGTTAGGAATGGGGGCTTTCCAGCAAGAAATCATTATCGACAATGAAGTTACTTTTTTTTGTAAATCTAGTTTTTAGTGAGTACATTTAAACCCTGCTACATTAGGAAGGTCTGTATTGCTACCAAATAAAGAGAACTCAGCTTGACATACCCCTGCCTCTAATGGAGAGAGGGGGAGGAAGAAGAGGGAGGGCAAAGATTGAGTCTGTCAACACTTTAGTTACCTCCAGGGAAGATAACTGAGGGACAGACAAGGAAGAAAAACCTGTTTCTCATGGAACGTTTTCTGTACCTTTTGCATTTTTTCCATATGCATGCATGAACTATTCAAAAATAAATTAAAAGGGGAAAAATAAGTTTCTGAAATGAGAAAAATGCAGATGCACAGAATGTGATATTCAGTGCTTGGCAATTAACCTTAAATAGTTTTCATCTCACCAGAATCTTTGAGCCACTTCTCCTCAGTGTACCTTGTGGTTATTCCCTTTATTTGTGTAGGTGTTGGGTAAGCTGTCTGTCTTGCCTTTCCAGCGAGCCCATGACCCATTTGTGCATGGTACTCCAAACACTGTACCACCGACCCTACAGGTGGCCCATCCCTTTTACAGGGGAAAACAATCCCACTGACCCATTTGGTCTCGCCCTTCATCCTGGATTGAGGTGTGGGAAGGATTAATAAGGGTTTTTTGTTCTCACCCTGGTTATTTCCACCCCATTGGCATCACACAACAATGGGGAAGCAGTGGAAAGAACTTAGGTGCTGGAATCAAATTTGCTAGGGCTTACCTCTGCCAGCTACTAGCTTTAGGTACTTGGGTGGGTCTCAAGTTTCTTCTTCTATACATTGGAGTAATACAAACCTCATTGGGTTATCACAACACAATACTAGAACTGTTCTGATTACCCCAACCCCCAGTCTAAGAGACCAGACTAATTTTTGTAAAATCTTGCATCCAGCCAAACTTAGCATACCTATTGTCCCTGTATTCCTCAGTTTCTACCCAAGACATAAGCCTCTTCATTCATCTATTGTATCCCTTACTCTCATTTATATCCTTCCCCGTATTTCACTCCCTTGACTCAACCTCCCTCTGCTTCCCTCTTTTAAGTAGTATGTTTTCATTTGCAGGCTACAGGAAACTCAAGTCTAACTGGTTTAAACATTAAGGGCATTTACCGACTCAAGTAACTGAAAATTCAGCAGTGGCAAAGGCCTTGGGTTACCTGCCAGACAGACATACCAAGGGCCTTGTTTCTTCTGTTTGTCTACTCTCGCACCCTCAACGTGAGCTTCATTCTGGGATTGGCTCCCCTCGTGGTTATACAGGCTGGAGGTCAGCAGCAACTGAGCCTGCATGCTTCTGCATTAAGTCCAGAGGAACTGAGGAGTGAGTCTTTAACCATCAAACAAAAATCCTGGCCTTTCATTAATTAGAACAACCTGAACCAATCATGGTGACTAGGGGAATGCCATGTGCTAATTTGCTTAGCTCTGAACTAAGTTATCCATTTTTGAGCCAATTACAGTGACAAGGGAGTTGAGATTATGATGACTGATTTAGATCAGAGGTTCTCAGCTGGGAGCAGCACTGCCTCCTTCAGAGTATTTGGAAATGTTGCTCTGACTGGGAGTACCACTGGCTTTTACTGGAAGAGGGATGGGGGAGGGGAGACACAGGACAGTCGTGTGGAATTTTGGCCTGCCAAAAATGCCAATAGTGCCTCTGTGAAGAAACACTGACTTAAAACATCAGGGCACACTTCTGAAACAGGAGGTTGTTTTCCCTTAGGTACATAAGCTATACTGGGGCAGGATGGACACCTAAACAAAAATGATTAAACTACTCAGGCTCCTTCCTAATCTTTATTGACTCCCTTCTATCTTTACTTAGATCCCTGCTCAGCCTATTATGCATTACTTTTAACTAATCTCTTGACAATGTCATTTACTTCCTAGCCCCATTCTGCTGTACCTACCCAGATAAATCCTATAGTGACACTGACTTGAGGAAGATACTTTCAAACCTTTTAAAAATCAAAGCTATAGGCCAGGCGTGGTGGCTTATGCCTATAATCCCAATACTTTGGGAGGCCCAGGTGGGGCAGATCACCTGAGGTCAGGAGTTTAAGACCAGCCTGGTCAACATGGTGAAAGCCTGTCTCTACTAAAAGTACAAAAATTAGCTGGGTGTCATGGTGGGTGTTACCCATGGTGGGCGCCTGTAATCCCAGCTACTCAGGAGGCTGAGGCAGGAGAATTGCTTGAACCCGGGAGGCGGAGGTTGCAGTGAGCAGAGATCACGCCACTGCACTCCAGCCTGGGCAACAAGAGTGAGACTCCGTCTCAAAAAAAAAAAAAAAAGCCAGTGCGGTGGCTCATGCCTGCACTTTGGGAGGCCAAGGTGGGTGGATCACAAGGTCAGGAAATCGAGAGCATCCTGGCCAACATGGTGAAACCCCGTCTCTACTAAAAATACAAAAATTAGCCAGGTTTTGTGGTATGCGCCTGTAGTCCCAGCTACTCGGGAGGCTGAGGCAGGAGAACTGCTTGAACCCGGGAGGCAGAGCTTGCAGTGAGCCGAGAGCATGCCACTGCACTCCAGCCTGGTGACAGAGTGAGACTCTGTCAAAAAAAATAAAATAAAATCTATATAATATTTTTTTTTGAGATGGAGTCTCGCTCTGTTGCCCAGGCTGGAGTGCAGTAGAGTGATCTCAGCTCACTGCAAGCTCCGCCTCCCAGGTTCATGTCATTCTCCTGCTTCAGCCTCCTGGGTAGCTGGGATGACAGGTGCCCGCCACCATGCCTGGCTAATTTTTTGTATTTTTAGTAGAGATGGGGTTTCACCGTGTTAGCCAGGATGGTCTTGATCTCCTGATCTTGTGATCCGCCCGCCTCGGCCTCCCAAAGTGCTAGGATTATAGCCATGAGCCACTGCGCCTGGCATTTTTGAATTTTTTATGCAGAGTCCTTCTCTGTCACCCAGGCTGAAGTGCAGTGGTGAGATCTCAGCTCACTGCAACCTTCGCCTCCTGGGCTCAAGCGGTCCTCCCACCTTGGCTTCCCAAATTTCTGGGACTACAGATGTGAGCCACTGCACCTGGCCCTTTGTCTGTATTTCATGTATACCTGTGCACATCCATGTGTTTGTATATTGTCTACATGATACCAAATGCACTTATACATAAATGAGCACTCAGAAATTAGTAAGCCCAAATAAATGCTTTCCAAAGTTCCCATTGACTCGAGTAACTCTTTTGGTAAATAAGGCTAGTTTAATATTGTTGGTTTAATAAAAACAACTATGTCTTCTGAGTTATCAACAAAATATATATGTATTTAACTTCAAGATTCTTGCCCAATCATAAAAATGGTGAATAGAAAATTTAACTTGAAATGGATAGATTTGTCCAATTGTAAAATTTTCCAAACATGATTGTTAAAAATAAATAGGCCAGGCACAGTGGCTCATGCCTGTAAACCCAGCACTTTGGGAGGCCGAGACGGGCAGATCACCTGAGGTCAGGAGTTCCAGACCAGCCTGGCTAACATGGTGAAACCCTGTCTCTACTAAAAATACAAAAATTAGCCAGGTGTGGTGGCAGGTGCCTGTAATCCCAGCTACTCGGGAGGCTGAGGCAGGAGAATCTCTTGAACCCGGGAGGCAGAGATTGCAGTGAGCCTAGATCGCACCATTGTACTCCAGCATGGGGGACAAGAGCGAGACTTCATCACAAAACAAATAAATAAATAAAATAGATGTAAATGAGGTAGAAATTTATAAATGAACTTTTAATAATTATTATGTTTTATAAAATGTTTACTTAAAAAGGGTTTTCAAATCTTTTTGAGCTATAGCCTTAGAATTTTGCTAAACTAAATGATATTCATTGCATATGATAATCTAAATCATCCGCAAATAAGATATAATGCTAAGACATAATTACTAATCATGAGTTTAAGCTTACATGCTTTTAACTTCAGAAAACAAAAGGTATTTAGATACACTAAAAATGTTCTGTTCCACATTAAAAAATTGTTCGATTAGAAAAGCCTATGTTTCAGGCCAGGCGGGATGGCTCACGCCTGTAATCCTAGCACTTTGGGAGGCTGACGCGGGTGGATTGCCTGAGCTCAGGAGTTTGAGATCATCCTGGGCAACATAGTGAAACCCCGTCTCTACTAAAATACAAAAAATTAGCCGGGCGTGGCGGTGTGCACCTGCAGTCCCAGCTACTCGCGAGGCTGAGGCAGAATTGCTTGAACCCGGGAGGCGGAGGTTGCAGTGAGCCAAAATTGCACCACTGTACTCCAGCCTGGGCGACACAGCGAGACTCCATCTCCAAAGATTCATAAATTCAAGTTGATACTTGACTGAGAGTTAAAAATTGCTTACTTTTTAGATTTTCACCATAAATTAAGGTTACAAAGAGTTAAAATTCTAACATATGGTAACTAAAACTAAAGAAGGAAAACAATTCTACATACAGAATATAGCAGGAAAGTAAGATGTGTTTTTAATAAGGAAGGTTATAAGAAAGACATGAGGCTGGGCACGGTGGCTCATGCCTGTAATCCCAACACTTTGGGAGGCCGAGGCAGGCTGGGTGTGGTGGCGGGCACCTGTGATCCCAGCTACTTGGTAAGCTGAGGCAGGAGAATCACTTGAACCCTGGAGGCAGAGGTTGCAGTGAGCCGAGATCGTGTCATTGCACTCCAGCCTGGGCATCAATAGCAAGACTCCATCTCAAAAAACAAAAAACAAAAAAACTTCCAGAACTCTAATATAAACCTGACAGGTTCACGAAGATTGCTAACCCAACATTAAGCAGAAAAAGATTCAATTTCATGGGACTGAATTGATGGAGTAGTGAAATTATTTTCATGTCCTTTTGTTTAAAACATTGCTGATTATGTCTGGACACAGTGGCTCACGCCTGTAATCCCAGCACTTTGGGAGGCCAAGGCGGGTGGATCACCTGAGGTCAGGAGTTTGAAACCAGCCTGGTCAACATGGCGAAACTCTGTCTCCACTAAAAATACAAAAATTAGCCAGGCATGGTGGTGGGTGCCTGAAATCCCAGCTACTTGGGAGGCTGAGGCAAGGAGAATTGCTTGAACCCAGGAGGCAGAGGTTGCAGTGAGCCGAGATCGAGCCACTGCACTCCAGTCTGGGCGACGAGAACAAAACTCCATCTCAAAAAAAAAAAAAAAAAAAAAAAAAAAAGTCCAGGCAAGGTGGCTCATTCATGCTTGTAATTCCAACACTTTGGGAGGTTGAGGTGGGTGAATCACAAGGCCAGAAGGTTGAGACCATCCTGGCTAACATGGTGAAACTCCATCTGTACTACAAATACAAAAAATTAGACGGGCATGGTGGCACGCTCCAGTAATCTCAGCTACTCGGGAGGCTGAGGCAGGAGAATCGCTTGAACCCAGGAGGCGGAGGTTGCAGTGAGCCAAGATCATGCCACTGCACTCCAGCCTGGGAGAGAAAGTAAGACTCCATCTCAAAAAAAAAAAAAAAAAAAAAATTGCTGATTCTTTTTATGTTTTGTTTTCCAGAGTCAAGATATATTAGCTTTTGAGTTATTTATGGCCAACAGCAATCGGGTAAAGTATACCTTTTTTTTTTTTTTTTTTTTGAGTTGGAGTCTTGCTCTGTCACTCAGGCTGGAATGCAGTGGCACAATCTTGGCTCACTGCAACCTCTGCCTCCCGGGTTCAAGCGATTCTCCTGCCTCAGCCTCCCGAGTAGCTGGGATTAGCCCACCACAACACCTGGCTTATATTTGTATTTTTAGTAGAAATGAGGTTTCAGCATGTGTTCCAGCTGGTCTCGAACTCCTGACCTCAGGTGGTCCACTGGCCTTGGCCTCCCAAAGTGCTGGGATTACAGGTGTCAGCCACCATGCCTGGCCAGGTAAAGTATACTTTTGTGAAGAAATTGAGACATTTACCTTTGTCTTTACCTGTCTTCTCTGGAATTCAGAAACTATTCATGAATATCCTTGTTTTCTAGCAATATAGTAATTTGCATAAGTTCAATAAGAATTTGGTGTTTTTTTTGTAACAGGACACAGTTGGAGACACTGGTAATTTTACCAAGGCGTTGACTGGAATAATATATTTTAGATATCACCAGTCTTTGAGGGATCGAAATTGACTTTAGAAAGCCAATAGACTTAGAAAAAGACTGACCTGGTACCTTGCCTACACAGTTTTCTTACAAGATTCCTGACCTTGTGGTAAGTAAAGAACGTCACTTTCTGACAGGCCCAGGAACTTCAAGATATTTTGAGACCTTCAGAAGAGAGGAACTCACCTGATTTGTACAGGTATTACAGGCATAGTCTGATAGTGAATTCTTGGCTTGGCTTTGTAGCTTCAAGAGGCTTTTAAAAGTCTAATTCTTTATGCAAATGTTCCAGCAAAGCCAATTTAAAAGGAGACTATGGACAATCAGTATTCTTGTTGAACTTTATGTAAATAATCAGGCAAAGTATAGTAAGACTAAAACTTATTTTACAAGTAAATTGGTCTTACTATGATTTATCTTTGATAAAATGGGGGAACTGGAAGAGAAAAATTGTATTTTAATAGTATGCCTACTGTTAGATTTTAGCCCTGACCATTGTTTTTGACTTTTTATTGTTTACCTAAAATTTGGATTGAATTTGGAATTATTTTCTGGCTACAACAAGACTCTTACAAAACACCCTGGATTTAATTTTCTTCTTGATGTTTTTAGTTGGCTCCCTAATGGAATGGTTTCTTTTTGTTATTGTTCTGTCATCCGAATTCTCTTTTTGATTATAATCCTTCTGCACATTATATTTCTAGTATTCAAATTATTAATGCTATATATCTCTCATTGTTTTATTTCTGAGAAAATTAAAATCATGATATTTCAAAGACTAAAGATGATTCAACAAGTGATAATAGCTATATAAATCAATGATTTGACTGAGGTCTCTTGCCAGTCTCTGATTCTATCACAATTCAGCTTTTGGGCGCTCTTAAGATTTCTTCCCTAAGATGTGTCCTCCTTATCTCTGATGTAAGACAGGACTATATGGGAATGAGTCTTCCCAGTGACAAGGAACACTTTGACACTCAGACTTTGATCATCGATGCTTTCAAGAAAAAAGATTTTTGATCAAAAGGGGGAAATGAGAAAGAAAAGAAACTTAATCTGAGGAATGCAAGCCTCCTTTAAATGATCAGGAACAGAGAGGCATTGAAATATGATGACAGTCACATCCCATCTCCCCCCTCAGCTGTGCCCTTGAGTTTAGTAATCATTTCATAGTTGCCTGCTGTATGGACTCTAGATGGAGTGTTTCCAGCAATAGCTATAAATTAATCTAGTAATGCCATATGCTGGACACCATAATTCATACCCTTTTGTACAACAACGTATAGCCAATCACGTATCAATGTTATTTCTGTAAACCAGTGAGAATTCCTGACCAAAAACTTTTCTAAATTGCCCCCTCTCCTGGTTCATCCTTTTTTCTTTAAGACTTTGAGCCTCTCCTTCTCCTCTGGAGCACTTCCTAGTGTTTCCCAGGCTGCAGTCCTCAACCTTGGGCCAAACTCTCAGCCTATATTAATTTTGCCTCAGTTTCTTTCTTTAGGTTGACAGACTCTTAGTATCTCCCAGGGGCTCCCCTTCTCTTGCCCTTGAAAAACAGGACCTCAGAAATTTAACTGTGCACATGGTCATCCACAATAAAGACTATATTTATCAGCTTCTCTTGTGGCTCGATGTGCCATGGGACTAAGCTATGGTCAATGGATTTAAGTAGAAGTGGCATATGTAACCACCTGATAGATTAATCTTGCTCACTGTCCAGATAGAGCCAATTATAAGACAGGAGAATTGCAATAGAGAAAGAGTTTAATTCACAGTGCTGGCTGAACAGGAGACCAGAGTTTTATTATTATTCAAATCAGCCTCCCTGAAAATTCCAAGGCTAGAATTTTTCAAGGATACTTTGGAGGGCCAGGGAATGGGTGCTGCTGATTAGTTGGGGGTGCAATCATAGGGATGTGGAAAATAGTTTTCTTTCAGGTGAGGCCACAAGACTGCTTGATGGGTCTGCATGGAGCCATTGTGGTCAGAAATGCAAACCTGAAAAGACATCTCAAAAAGCCAATCTTAGGTTCTACAATAGTGATGTTATCTGCAGGAGTAATTGAGGAAGTTGTAAATCTTGTGACCTCTGGAATAATGGTTGGTAATTGTTTACACAGACACCTTAGCAGAATTCATGCTCCTGTTATCCTCCTACCCTGGTGGTCTTTTATTAGCTTTACAAAGACAGTTTAGATTTGGGGAGGGGCTATTATCATTTAAGTTATAAACTAAATGTTTCCCAAAGTTAGGTTGGCCCAAGCCCAGGAATGATTAAGGGCAGTTTGGAGATTAAAGGAAAGATGGGGATTGGTTAGATCTCTTTTTTTTTTTTTTTTTTTCTTTGAGAGGGAGTCTTGCTGTGTAGCCCAGGCTGGAGTACAGTGATGTGATCTTGACTCACTGCAAGCTCCGCCTCCTGGGTTCACACCATTCTCCCGCCTCAGCCTCATGAGTAGCTGGGACTACAGGCGCCTGCCACCATGCCTGGCTAATTTTTTTTGTATTTTTAGTAGAGACGGGGTTTCACCGTGTTAGCCAGGATGGTCTCGATCTCCTGACCTTGTGATCTGCCCGCCTTGGCCTCCCAATGTGCTGGGATTACAGGCATGAGCCACTGCGCCTGGCCAATTAGATCTCTTTTACTGTCATTAATTTTCTCATTGTTATAATTTTTGCAAAGATGGTTTCATTATCATCTTTATTTCAAAGTTAAACTATAAACTAAATTTCTCCCAAAGTTAGTTTGGCCTGTGCCCAGGAATGAACAAGGGCAGTTTCATGCGCGTCCCTGTGAAGAGACCATCAAACAGGCTTTGCGTGAGCAATAAAGCTTTTAATTACCTGGGTGCAGGTGGGCTGAGTCTGAAAAGAGAGTCAGAGAAGGGAGATAAGGGTGGGGCCGTTTTATAGGATTTGGGTAGATAAAGGAGAATTATAGTCAAAGGGGGGTTGTTCTCTGGCGGGCAGAGTGGGGGTCACAAGGTGCTCAGTAGGGGAGCTTTTGAGCCAGGATGAGCCAGGAGAAGGAATCTCACAAGACAATGTCATCAGTTAAGGCAGGAACCGGCCATCTGGATGTGTACGTGCAAGTCACAGGGGATATGATGGCTTAGCTTGGGCTCAGAGGCCTGACATTCCTGTCTTCTTATATTAATAAGAAAAATAAAATGAAATAGTGGTAAAGTGTTGGGATGGTGGAAATTTTTGGGGGTGGTATGGAGAGATAATGGGCGATGTTTCTCAGGGCTGCTTCAAGCGGGACTAGGGGCGGTGTGGGAACATAGAGTGGGAGAGATTAAGCTGAAGGAAGATTTTGTGGTAAAGGGGTGATATTGTGGGGTTGTTAGAAGAAACATTTGTCGTGTAGAATTATTGGTGATGGCCTGGATACGGTTTTGTATGAATTGAAAAACTAAATGGAATAAGAGGAGGAGAAAAACAGGTATAAAAGATCTAAGAATTGGGAGGACCCAGGACATCTGATTAGAGTGCCTAAGGAGATTCAGCATAGTCCTGCCAGCAAAGATTATTTATTTACTTCAAGAGTTTAGAGTGGCAGTTTGGGGATAGCACAAGGAGATATCAGCTGTGATGGCTTGGAGAAACAGTGTAAACCGGCAGTGTAAACAAGAGCAGGGCATGTGTGAGTAGTTGAGAATGGTGAATAGGAGTGTCAGGCCTCTGAGCCCAAGCCAAGCCATCGCATCCCCTGTGACTTGCATGTATACATCCAGATGGCCTGAAGTAACTGAAGATCCACAAAAGAAGTAAAAATAGCCTTAACTGAAGACATTCCACCATTGTGATTTGTTTCTGCCCCACCCTAAGTGATCAATGTACGTTGTAATCTCCCCCACCCTTAAGAAGTTTCTTTGTAATTCTCCCCACCCTTGAGAATGTACTTTGTGAGATCCACGCCTGCCCACAAAACATTGCTCTTAACTTCACGGCCTATCCCAAAACCTATAAGAACTAATGATAATCCACCAACCTCTGCTGACTCTCTTTTCAGACTCAGCCCGCCTGCACACAGGTGATTAAAAGCTTTTATTGCTCACACAAAGCCTGTTTGTTGGTCTCTTCACACAGACGCGCATGAAAAGGAGTATGACTAGACAGAAGATAGGATGACAAGTTTTTTTGGGGCACAGTCTAAGTTGGTCTGGTGTCTGGAATGAGACTGGGGCCTAATAAAAAGGAGCGTCCATATAGGAGCTCAAATGGGCTGTATCTTGTAGCATTCTGAGGACAGGTCTGACTTCTGAGAAGGGAAAGTGATAAAAGTATTGTCTATTCTTTTTTAAGTTGGTGGCTGAGATTGGTGAGGTGTGTTTTTAAAAGACCTTTTGTCTGTTCTACTTTTCTTGAAGACGGAGGACCATAAGGGATATAAAGGTTTCAATGAATACTAAGAGCCTGAAGAACTGCTTGGCTGATTTGACTAATAAAGTCTGGTCTGTTATCAGACTGTATAGAGGTGGGAAGGCTAAACTGAGGAATTATGTCTGACAGAAGGGAAGAAATGACTGCAGTGACCTTCTCAGACCTTGTGGGAAAGGCTCTACCTATCCAGTGAAAGTGTCTACCTAGACTAAGAGGTATTTTAGTTATCTGACTCGGGGCATGTTGAGTAAAGTTAATTTGCCAGTCCTGGGTGGTGGCAAATCCTCGAGCTTGATGTGTAGGGAAGGGAGGGGGCCTGAATAATCCCTCAGTAGTAGTAGAATAGCAGATGGAACACTGAGGAGTTATTTCCTTGAGGATAGATTTCCACGATGGAAAGGAAATGAGAGGTTCTGAGAGGCAGGCTAGTGGCTTGTACTATAGCATAGCTTGCCTTTGCTTGTATGTGGCGATTAGGCCTGGTGGAACTGCCATCAATAAATCAAGGGTGATTAGGGTGAGGAACAGGAAAGAAGGAAATATGGGGAAATGTGGTGGATGTCAGGTGGATCAGAGAGATACAGTCATGAGGGTCAGGTGTGGTATCAGGAATAATGTGGGAGGCCAGATTGAAGTCCGGGCCAGGAACAATGGTAATTGTAGGACTTAACAAAGAGTGAGTACAGCTGAAGGAGCCGGGAAGCAGAAAGTATATGTGTCAGGTATGAGGAAGAAAATACATTTTGGAAGTTATGAGAACTGTAGAGAGTGAGTTGAGCATAGTTTGTGATTTTTAGGGCCTCTAAAAGTATTAAAGCAGTGGCAGCCGCTGCATGCAGACATGAGGGCTAGGCTAAAACAGTAAGGTCAAATTGTTTGGACAGAAAGGCTACAGGGTGCGGTCCTGGCTCTTGTGTAAGAATTCTGACCGCACTCACCATACCTAGGAAGGAAAGGAGTTGTTGTTTTGTAAGGGATTGAGGTTTGGGAGATTAATTAGACACGATCAGCAGGGAGAGCACGTGTGTTTTTATGAGAATTATGCCGAGATAGGTAACAGATGAGGAAGAAATTTGGGCTTGACTGAAGTAATGGGGGCTGTCTGTGAAGCTTTGCGGCAGTACAGCCTAGGTAATTTGCTGAGCCTAATGGGTGTCAGGGTCAGTCTAAGTGAAAGCGAAGAGAGGTTGGGATGAAGGGTGCAAAGGAATAGTAAAGAAAGCATGTTTGAGATCTAGAACAGAATAATGGGTTGTAGAGGGAGGTACTGAGGATAGGAGAGTATATGGGTTTGGCACCACGGGGTGTATAGGCAAAACAATTTGGTTGATAAGGTGCAGATCCTGAACTAACCTGTAAACCTTGTCTGGTTTTAGGACAGGTAAAATGGGCGAATGGTAAAGAGAGTTTAAAAGGCTTTAAAAGGCCATGCTGTAGCAGGTGGGTGATAACAGGCTTTAATCTTTTTAAAGTGTGCTGTGGGATGGGATATTGGCATTGAGCGAGGTAAGCGTGATTAGGTTTTAATGGGATGGTAAGGGGTGCATGATCGTCGCTAAGGAGGGAGTAGAGATGTCTTATACTTGTGGGTTAAGGTGGGGAGATACAAGGGGAGGATGTGAAGGAGGCTTTGAACTGGGGGAAAAGGTGGCAATGAGGTGTGGCTGTAGCCCAGGAATAGTCAGGGAAGCAGATAATTTAGTTAAAGTGTCTCAGCCTAATAAGGGACCTGGGCAGGTGGGGATAACTAAAAAGGAGTGCTTAAAAGAGTATTGTCTAAGTTGGCACCAGAGTTGGGGAGTTTTAAGAGGTTTAGAAGCCTGGCCGTCAATACGCACAACAGTTACAGAAGCAAGGGAAACAGGCCCTTGAAAACAAGGTAATGTGGAGTAGCCGCCGTATTAAGAAGGGGACAGACTTACCCTCCACTGTGACAGTTACCTAGAGCATCTGTGATGGTCCTGTAGGCTTCTGAGGCTATCGGGCAGTGTCAATCTTCAGCTGCTAAGCCAAGAAGATCTGGGAAGGAGTCAGTCAGAGAGCCTTGGGCCAGAGTTCCAGGGGCTCTGGAAGTGGCTGCCGGTGAGTTGAACGGTCCGATTTTCAGTGGGGTCCTGCACAGATGGGACACGGCTTAGGAGGAACTCCGCGCTGTGGGCATTCCTTGGCCCAGTGGCCAGATTTCTGGCACTTGTGGCAAGCTCCTGGGGGAGGAGGTTCTGGAGGTTCTGAACCCTGGCAGCTGCTGTTCAGGCGTTTGGAGTTCTTGTGTGCTGGAGATGTGGCTGGGGTTTGTCTCACAGTGGAGGCAAATAATTGCAACTCAGAAATTTGTTGCTACTTGGCTCCCTCCACTCTATTATTGTACACCTTGAAGGTGAGGTTAATTAAGTCCTGTTGTGGGGTTTGAGGGCCAGAATTTAATTTTTGGAGTTTTATTTAATGTCAGGAGCAGATTGGGTAATAAAATGTATATTGAGAATAAGACGGCCTTTTGACCTTTTAGGGTCTAGGGCTGTGAAGCGTCTCAGGGTTGCTGCCGAATGAGCCATGAACTGGGCTGGGTTTTTCATATTTGATGAAAGAGCCTAAACGCTCACTGATTTGGGAGAGGTCTGATAAAGAAAGAGGAGCATTAACCTTGACTATGCCTTTAGTTTCAGCCACCTTTTTAAGAGGAAATTGCTGGGCAGGTGGGTGAGGGCTACTTACGCAATGAAACTGTAAACTGGACCAGGTGTGAGGAGGGGAGGTGATAAAAAGATTATAGGGTGGAAGAGCAGAGGCTGAGGAAGAATTGGGACCTAGCTCAGCCTGGCAAGGAGCAGACTGGGGAGGAGGGGAGAGGTCACATGGGTCTGTAGAAAAGGAAGATTAGAAAGACTCAGCGATACTTGGGGTTGGGACTGAGGGGACAGGCGGGAGGGAAAGAAGGAAGATTTGGGACGAGTTGCATTGGAAACAGAGACTAGGAAGGGACTGTTGTGTAAAAGAATGCCTGGACGTCAGGCACCTCAGACCATTTGCCCATTTTACGACAAGAATCATTTAGATCTTGCAGGATGGAAAAATTGAAAGTGCCGTTTTCTGGCTATTTGCAACCACTGTCGAGTTTGTATTGGGGTCAAGTGGCATTGCAGAAGAAAATAAGGCATTTAGGTTTTAGGTCAGGTGTGAGTTGAAGAGGTTTTAAGTTCTTGAGAGCACAAGCTAAGGGAGACGAAGGAATGGAGGGTGGAAGGTTGCCTATAGTGAAGGAGGCAAGCCCAGAGAAAAGAGAGAGTAGAGACACGGAGGGAAGGGGTTTGGGGGTTCTTACCCTCCAGAAAAGCAGGAAAGGGGTCGGGGCACAGAAATAAGGGGTTGAGGCGCAGAGATAAGAGGTCAGGGCATGGAAATAAGGGATTGGGGCACAGAGATAAGATAAGTTAAGGCAGGAACCGGCCATCTGGATGTGTACGTGCAGGTCACAGGGGATATGATGGCTTAGCTTGGGCTTAGAGGCCTGACAGGCAGCTTGGAGGTTAAAGGCAAGATGGAGTCGGGTTAGGTCAGATATCCTTTACTGTCGTATTTTCTCACTGTTATAATTTTTGCAAAGGCAGTTTCATATATGCCCCTCTTCTGATCCTTCCTCCTGTTGGCTGAATGCAAACAAAATGAATGGAGCTGGAGAAATTGTATTGAACTATGACATAGAAGCCAAACACCAAGGATGGCAAAGCAAGGAGCTACAAATAATCTGGATTCCTGACATCATAGACCTCCATTCTGGCCTTATTCATCTACCTGGATTTTTATGGAAGAGAGCAATTAACCTTTTTCCCATTTAAGCAATTCTTACTTGGGCTTTTCTGTCATTTGTAGCCAAACACAACTAATGTAATAATATTGGGCTAATCTAACTGTCTCACACCCCAATATGGGGAGTTCTAAATGCTGATGATCAAATTACATGACTAAGCAGATCAGTTCCGATATCAGGTATGTTCACCAACCTCAACTGGGCCCTCAGTGCTGCATAGCAGTCTCTCCAATTCTCTCTGGTAGCCACTTCAGGCATTTATGCTCCTCAAACTTTTCACTTCTCCTTCTCCCACTTCTCAGCAGTTGACCTCTGCTTATTTCAGAGGGAACATGTAAGAAACCATTAGATAAGAACTTACCCCTTCAGGCTGGGCGCAGTGGCTCACGCCTGTAATCTCAGCACTTTGGGAGGCTGAGGCGGGCGGATCATGAGGTCAGGACATCGAGACCATCTTGGCTGACATGGTGAAACCCCGTCTCTACTAAAAAATACAAAAAATTAGCCGGGTGTGGTGGCAGGTGCCTGTAGTCCCAGGTACTTGGGAGGCTGAGGCAGGAAAATCACTTGAACCCAGGAGGTGGAAGCTTCAGTGAGCCCTCTCCCTCTCCTTTTCTTCCCAACCATAGTCAAACTACTTGACTTTTCTGAGTCCACTTCTTCATCCTTAAGGGTCTTCTCAAAACCTCTGAAGTATGGCTTCAGCTTCTGTCACTCCATGAAAATGCTGTCAAGGTTGCCAACTTCCCTTGTAGCTAAATCTACTGGACATTTCTCAGTCCTCAGCTTACTTTGCTCCTCAGTAATGTGACATCGCAAACCATCTCTCCTTAAATGATTCTTGTCTCTTGGCTTGTGTGCCATTGATCTCTTCTGGTTTTCTATCTCTTTTTCTTTCTGACAGCTCTTCCCGTTGGTCTTTGTTATGGGTTTCTTTTCTTTCATCCTACCCCTTAAATGTTAATCTCAGTCTAATCCTAATCACCCCACCCTAATCCTCGTATTATGCAAAGGAATTTTCTACTTGGCCGGCGCCATGTTTTCTGCTCCTTACTGTACATGTGGTCGGCAAGAAAAACGGAAGATGGAGCCGCCATGTTGAACATGCCAACCCACAGGTAGCCTTTGCCTATTGGCACAGCTGCCGGCATTCACCCGTGCAAGCTTCCAGCTTGCCTTTGTATGTCTGCAGCTTTATTTTACAGGCTGCACTCTGTTAGAAAAGAAAATGATTTGTGGGCTGCTTTTCATTAAAAGGAAAACCTTATCTAGGACTTTCTTACTGTCACTATCTGCCTAAATAATTTCTTTTTAACTCCTATATCAAAACCACCATCCATCTAATTGCCCAAGCCTGTCATGGATACACTTTCATCTAAACAATCATAAAGCCCTGCCAAGTTTACTTTTACATATGTTACATATGTTTCAGACCCATTCATCTCTCTCCACTCCTACTGCTACTTCCCTTATTCCAGTTCCCCATAATCGTTCACTTGGGCTATTCTATAACTTTCTCTCTCTCTGCCTCCAGTCTTCCACACCCATTCTCCACAGTACAGCCACAGTGATCTTTCAAACGTGGTAATTTATTTATTTGAGACAGAGTTTCCCTTTTGTTACCTGGGCTGGAGTGCAGTGGTGTGATCTCTGCTCACTGCAACTTCCGCCTGCCAGGTTCAAGTGATTCTCCTACCTCAGATTTCTGAGTAGCTGGCATTACAGGTGCCCACCACCACGCCTGGATAATTTTTGTATTTTTAGTAGAGACAGGGTTTCACCGTCTTGGCCAGGCTGGTCTTGAACTCCTGACCTTAGGTGATCCACCCGCCTCGGCCTCCCAGTGTGCTGGGATTATGGGTGTGAGCCACCACGCCTGGCCTGAAGCATTGAGATTTAATCACACCATTCTCTGATTCCTTATGGCCCATAGGATAAAGCTCAACATCTAGACTTGGCTTACAAAAGCCTGTCCATGTGTCTTCTGCCTGTGTCTTTGGCCTCTTTTCTTGCCACTCACCTCCTTTTACTCTCCATTTACCCACATTCAATTCCATTTTCTCAAGTATGCACTACTCTCTATTGGTGCTGAGTCACTGCAAAAACTAAGACATTCCTTCTGCTGGGAATCCTCTTCTCACTGTCCCCACCTGCCACTCTGCCCCCATCTTTAGCTATTTCTCTTTTCCTTCAAGTCCCTGATTCCTATCATTTCCTTTTATAGCATCTTCTCTGATTTCCAGAGTCTGGTTCAGTGCCCCTTCTATGTGCTCCCAAAGGTCTTCTTCCTCTTTTTTAAAATTAATTTTTTAATTTTTGTGGGTACATAATAGGTGTATGGATTTATGGGGTACATGAGATACTTTGATACAGGCGTGTTAATATGTAATAATTGTATCAGGGTAAATGGAGTATCCATCACCTCAAGCATTTATTCTTTGTGTTACAGACAATCCAATTTTGCTATTTTAGTTATTTTTAAATGTACAATTATTTTTTACTATAGTCACCAGGTTGTGCTAGCAAATACTAGGTCTTATTCATTCTTTCTATTTTTTGTATGCATTAACCATCCTCACTTCTCCCCCATATCCCCACTACCCTTCCCAGCCTCTGGTAACCATGCTTCTACTATTTCCATGAGTTCAGCTGTTTTAATTTTTAGCTCCCGCAAATAAGTGAGAACATGCAAACTTTGTCTTTCTGTGCCTGGCTTATTTCACTTAACATAATGACCTCCAGTTCCATCCATGTTGTTGCAAATGAAAGGAGCTCATTCTTTTTTTATGGCAGATTAGTACTCCGTTGTGTATGGGGACCACATTTTCTTTATCCATTAATCTGTTGGTGGACATGTAGGTTGTTTCCAATCTTGGATATCGTGAACAGTGCTGCAGTAAACATGGGAGTGCAGATATCCCTTCAATATACTGATTTCCTTTATTTTGGGTATATACCCAGCAGTGGGATTACTGGATCGTCTGGTTGTTCTATTTTTAGTTTTTTGAGGAACTTCCAGATTGTTCTCCAAAGATCTTTCCTTCTGCTATAGCACTTACACCATATTGTAATTGCTTATTTACCTTCTGCAAGACTGCAGCATTGTAAGAGTAAGGACCATGTCTATTTTATTCATCTTTGTATTTCCAGAGCCTCTCAGCTCAATATATTTTTACTGAATAAATGAACCCAAAGTAGGTATTCAGTTTTTAATACATGCTTCACTTTCCTAGTGGATAAACATGTCTGGGTAGTCAGGCAATTAAGAAATATTCTATATAACAACCACTCTCATGGTGACTGAAAAGAAAGAATTCCCCTCTAGACATCTTTAATGATTTTTTTAAAAATCACTAATTTTACCAGAGCATTGTAAATTGTGATACTCAAGCAGGAAAAAAAGATCAAATTAAAATCAGCTCTTGCTTTCCAATTTAAGTTGTCAACAGGCCTCTGTGTTTGAGGTTTCCCCAGGAGTCCCACAGGACAAGGAGAGAGAAAAAGGCTTATCACAACTGTCAGTCTAGACTCTTCCTACTTTACTTCTCCACCCAAGAGTGGAGTTCCTCTCCTATCCAGTGATCTTAAGGTTGCTAGAAAATTAAAAATAGTTCTTCAACAGATGAAGGATGAAGGCTCCAGTTCTAATCTGCTCAAATATTCAATGAATATTTAACTGCAGGCTGACTGTATGCAAGACATCTTATTTCTCATAATCTCCTCAGGTCTCCTGTAAGTACTTTTTTCTCTTGGACAGACCTCCGTTTAAGAGAGGGAGACCCTTACTCTATTGACAAGCCCCCCTAGCCTTTAAGAAGCAGAATAATAGCTGATAGTTTAACTTCCAATCATACAGGTACCAATCATGCTACTAATTTAAAATACCAAAAAAGAGATTTTGGTAATGGCTAGTGGAAAGCTGTCATGGGTCAACATATAATTAAATTCCAATACAAACACCAAAAAAAAAAAAAAAGAATTTTGGTATCTTAAATTATCAGATAATTTTGCTCTGAGCTGTTTTTCTAATCAGATTGATTGTGATGTATTGCATTATTCACACTCTTTTATCCATTCATTCCAGTATATATTAGCCCCAATATATGTGTGCAAGATTGCTGGTCATAGGACAGTTTTTCTTCAGGAGAAAATAATTGGTCAACAAAGGGGATCAAATTTTAGATTTATTAACATAATAACTAACTCAAACCCCACTTCAAAAAGAACTGATGATCTGGCATTCCATTAAAAACACAGCATTATCTTCTTGGCACCCATATTAGTTTGCTTAGACACAACACCAGAAAACAAAAAGCAAATGTTGGCATTTCCGAAATGCTGTGTTAGCTGGAAATGAACCATGCAAACAGAAGCACATAAAGAACCTTAAGAGTCAATGTGTTTTTTCCAGCCAGGAAAATAGTGTCACTACATAAGATTCCCTTTTGTTTAATTATACTTAGTTCTCTAAATAAAGCCTTTTATCACCTTTCCACATAAAGGGAAACTTTAAAGAAACAAAGTGACATAATAGATGTTTTTGAAACATTTTCACTCAGTGAGGTATGAGCTTCTTGTTGCAAACCCTCTCTAGTAGATGCTGGGTCCTGTGGTTACAGATGTACTTACAAATCAGGCCAAGGATATCTGGAAATCCAGGTTAATCAGCAGTCCAAAATGTCAGTCATAACAAACAACAATAATGACAAAGGTCAAATTAATGTAATATTCTCAGAGTAAAAGTGTGTATTTCTCCTTGTTATGTCAATTATTTTGCTCATGTTGCTCCCATTTTGTAGGACATTTCATTGGTCAGCAGGCTTAACTCATCGTAATGAAGGAATGAATGAAAAGGTGAAGATCAACTTTCTATTTTAATTCCCATTATGACAAAACATTTTTGCAGATCAAAAAGATGTTTGAACTAGTGTCACAGATCAACACAGAATTACATTCCAATACAAGCTAATAGGAACA
Organism: Gorilla gorilla gorilla; assembly: GCF_029281585.2. Taxonomy (NCBI): domain Eukaryota; kingdom Metazoa; phylum Chordata; class Mammalia; order Primates; family Hominidae; genus Gorilla; species Gorilla gorilla. The sequence goes on along the minus strand of NC_073236.2, from coordinate 75,687,291 downwards.
AATTCCTTGGAATTTGTTGTTAGAGAATTTGATATGTTGGGTCATTGCTCTGTACTCTGTCCTCCAAACTATATATCCTTTCAAAAGTGTTTCAGCTACAGATAATTTGGATTATCCTTTCCATTAGCCATTGAATGATTAAAAAGCTCCTTAGACTGAGGATAACTTTAAAATACATTAAGATGCTCCAGCTGGGTACAGTGGCTCACGCCTGTAATCCCAGCACTTTGGGAGGCCGAGTTGGGTGGATCACCTGAGGTCAGGAGTTCGAGACCAGCCTGACCAACATGGAGAAACCCTGTCTCTACTAAAAATGCAAAATTAGCCTGGCATGGTGGCACATGCATGTAATCCCAGCTACTTGGGAGGCTGAGGCAGGAGAATTGTTTGAACCCGGGAGACAGAGATTGTGGTGAGCTGAGATTGCGCCACTGCACTCCAGCCCAGGCAACCAGAGCAAAACTTCATCTCAAAAAAAAAAAAAAAAGCTCCGATTTTGTTTTATTTCAAAGAGCCCACTGAGCTCCCAAAATAAAGAGGCTGTAAATTTGTTAGTCTGAGACCATCTGCTGTTGCAAGTCTAATTCCATACATAGGGCCACCACCAAAGCCCCAAGGAACTAAAATAGGGTAGAAGAAGTATTAATTCATTGATGCCAAAGGGCTGAATTACTTTGTTCCCACAGAATGGTAGGTAATGAGATTCATGACCACAGAGCCAAGGAGTTAAAAATAAAAGTATGTTACAAAATGATAGGAAATGCTGGCTTCAGTACAACTGAATCCTCTCCGAAGGACAAACTGCTTATCTTGATATTTTCTAACTCCCCTCACTCAGTCCCTAGTTTATTTACAGTGAATAACGGCCCATTGTTACCTACTTTGATAAAGGAACATTTAAGGACTGGTATCTGAGGCCAGACTGGATTAAGGCTTGGACCCATGCCTTGTCTGAAGAATTCCTTGTATTTGTGAAATTCCACCCAGACAACATTTTCAATGGTCCTTTTGTATTTAAAGAGGAATGAAAACACTTTGGTAAATAAATATGGCTATATTTGAAATCAGTAGCAATAATGAAACCATAAAAGCAGCTGCAAAGAAACTCTTGATTGTTAGCTCTCAAACTTTAAAAGTCCTATAGCATATACCAAAGCAGAATAACATTCTTTTAATGCTTCTCTGCAAAAGGTTACATCCCAAGAGTCATATCTTTGACTTTAATTTCATCATAACAAGTATCACTTCACAGTTGTATTACCTTTGCAACAAGATACCAACTTTGCATAGTATACTTGATTCAGGGATTCCTGTCACAGTTGAGTTCTTTGAATAAAATCAATGAAAAATAGAATCAACATTTGCATTCATGCAGTATGACTAATATAGAAATGACACTAAGAAACATGTTAGAATTTACACACTCAAGTGAACACTGTTTCTTTCAACCTAGTCACCTTGAGAAGCTATACTTATTCCAGAATTTGGAGGATTTCTTTGGTGGGTGTGTTTATGAGAGAGGAGAGGGAGACAGAGAAAAAGAGGGAGATGGGAGTTGGGGAGAGAGACCAATCTCCAAAAAACTGCTTGTTCTCTCTTCCCCAACCCCTGTGCAAAACAACTTGGGAAGACTCACAGTGGGGGATTCCTCCCACTGCCCCTCCGCAGCTGCCACCTGAGCCCATACTACTTTGGGAGCTCCTGGCTGTAGATAGCAGACAGCCTGTGTGAACCGTTCATTCTCTTGTCCCTATACACCTGGTCCAATTCAACTCCTGCCCCTCACGATTCCAGATTTTGACAACTTTGTTTTTTGTTTTGAGACAGTCTTGCTCTGTCGCCCAGGCTGGAGTGCAGTGGTGTGATCTCGGCTCACTGCAACCTCCGCAACGCAGGTTCAAGTGATTCTCCTGCCTCAGCCTCCCAAGTAGCTGGAATTACAGGTGCCCGCCACCATGCCTCACTAATTTTCGTATTTTTTTAAGTTGAGACGGGGTTTCACCATGTTGGCCAGGCTGGTCTTGAACTCCTGACCTCAGGTGACCCTCCCCCCGTCTCGGCCTCCCAAAGTGCTAGGATTACAGGCGTGAGGCACTGTGCCAGGCCCCAAATTTAGACAACTTTATGGTCACTATGGTTCAGGTTACTATTGTTCAACTACTTCGTGAATTGAGAAAGATTTTTTTGAATTGCTTGATAGTATAGTGATTTTAACATTTTAATAAAACATTACCATCTCCATTTCAAATAACTAATTTCCCAAAGGTCATTTGACAAAGAAGCCAATTGAAAGTGAACAGTATCTGAATACATTGCATTCCTGCAGAGGTATGCTAGGCAAAATAACTGTCCTAACTCCATAACAAATAGTAGAGTAAAATAAGAGCCTTGTCATTGAATGAGCACTCATATTAGCTGAATGATTTATAATGATTTATATAGCATACCAAAGGACTGTGAGTGAGTCTACTGGACAACTCTTGATTCTCTTTCCCTGCTTTTGTCTTTCATTTCCAAACTAGGCAGCCTTTTAGTTAAATGAAATCCGAAGCAGATCATTCCTTACATTTGGGAATCATTGTTTACATGACAACAAGAGTTGATAGTTTTACTCTGCAGACACTTATAATTTAAAAACAAAAACTTAAAATGCAATGTTCTTACCTCTGCTTCAACAAACAAAACATGGAAATATAACTGAGTCTTGGAGGATAGACATAGGCATGGAAGTTCTAATACCAGATCTGTCAATCAGTAATCAGTTCATCTTGGCCTTCATTTCCTCATCTGTAACTTGATGTCCAAGATCCTCTCTAGTTTATATTTTATTATTTTTATTAATAGTTATACGGTAACACGATATAACTTCAGGAAATCTTAATTTTCCCTTTAAATATTGGCTGCTTGTTGTGCCTTTCCTCATTAAAGTAGGTTCTTAAAAATTTGAATGTCTGGATGACATCCTTTTTGGCTATCATTGATATTTCTTCTCTTTCTTCCAGGGCAATCCTTTTGTTCTATTCTGGCACCATCAATTTTCTTCTTGTTGCCTTGTCAACTTTCCAGTTAGTGCCACTTTTTGTAGTATCTTCACCTTTTCCCTTCCTATTTTTCAGCCAGTGAAAGCATATTTTCTGATCAAATAATAGCTTGTATGTAACCTTTATTCTTCTATTTTTATTAATGCTTCTACTCAGTATTAAGTAGCTTAAAGGTCCAGAGTTCTCAGTTTTCTTCAATCATCCAAGAAATAGTTTTCGAACATCTGTCATGTGCCAGAAATCATACTTATTTACCAACTCGCAAAAGAATTCCTTCAATGTGTTCCATCATTAAAATGGGGAAGCAACAAAATGTGGCGATTATGTACACACAAATTGGGTGAGACTTCCAAAGTTCAAATTCCAAGTCCCCCAGTTAAAAGACACGTGAATCTCGGGCAAGTTACATTGCTATGGCTGGTTTCCATTGTAAAATGAATGTAGCAGTTGTTTCCTCACAGGGATGCTTTGATTTTTAAAATAATATCAGTAATATTCCTAGTAGGGTACATTTAGAATAGTGCTTGACACATAGCATACACGCACATGTTAGCTGTGAGGAATGCTTGTATGCTGTGGCTTAATATTCACACACATAGCCGAGTTGACAATTTAATGTCAACCTAAATAACCCAACATTCCTGTTCCATCATCTAACACAATGCATGGACATGGTATTTTATGGCGATTATTAGGAAAACTCGATCTTTTTTTTTTTTTGAGACGGAGTCTCGCTCTGTCGCCCAGGCTGGAGTGCAGTGGCGTGATCTCGGCTCACTGCAAGCTCCGCCTCCCGGGTTCACGCCATTCTCCTGCCTCAGCCTCCCAAGTAGCTGGGACTACAGGCGCCCGCCACTACGCCCGGCTAACTTTGTGTATTTTTAGTAGAGATGGGGTTTCACCGTGGTCTCGATCTCCTGACCTCGTGATCCGCTTGCCTCGGCCTCCCAAAGTGCTGGGATTACAGGCGTGAGTCACCCCGCCCAGCCTGGAAAACTCGATTTTATTACTGTTTTTTGTTGATAATTATCAAATACAGGCCTATTTCCTTCAGGGAAACTGGACATTAAAATCTGAACTTATAGGTTTAAGAATTCTGTTTTCCATAAGCACTCAAATATTTTTTCAAAAACTTTAAAAGCAAAGCACAACTTGTGCTCTGCCACTGCCAAAAAGGATTTGAAGCAGCAAAATATTAAGATTCAAGAAAACTGAAGACTGTTTTTTTTTTTTTTTTTTTTTTTTAAAGGCAAGAGCCAAGGAAAAAGGTGTATATGGCGAGGAGGAAGAAAAACTTTATCAGAATACTTTCGCTAAATGAAGCGATTATAGTTGAAAACAAAACTTCATTTCCTTAGAGGGAAGCCAAAGCAAAGAGAGAACCATGAGACGTGTCCCAACTCTCTATTTCAATGAAAGGAAATTCACCATTCATCAGGAGGGATACTTTTTTTTTGTTTCTAAGCTAGCGTGGGGTATACAGAGAACACTGATCATAATGGTTGAGAACTTTCATAGTAGTTAAAAGTGGAGATGTCCTTCCTTTGGCAAATGTTGTCTGACAGGTGCCTCAGTCTAATACTCAGGACGGAGTTCCTGATTCCTCCACCAGTGAGCCTCATCCCCTAAACAGTTCTTCCTATAATCTCTACTTCAACAAATGGCAGTTCCATCCTTCCAGTTGCTGAGGCTGATTGAGTGGAGTCATCCTTGATCCCTCTTCTGTCTTTCAAACCCTGTAGCTGATCTGCTAGCAAATGCTGTCAGGTCTGCCTTTAAAACACTTTCAGAATCTGATCACTTTTCAAACCACCTCCACTGCCACCACCTTATCCAAACCATGATTTATCTCCAGGATTACTGCAATGTTCTCCCTGATCCCACCTTCAGTGTATTCAGATCCTATTAAAATATGTCACATTAAGTCACTCACCTGCTCAAAACCCTCCAATGTCCCAATCTCATTCAGAATTAAAGCCATAAATCCCAGGGGGCTCTCCATAATCTATTGGCATCCCCATCTGTCACTTAAATTCTGTCGTTTTACTTCTTTGACCTTACCTGCTACTCTTCCTTGATTCATACCACTTGGCATCACACGCCTCTTTGCTATTGTAGAAATATCCCAAACATGCTTCTATGTCAGGGCCCTTGCAAGGGCCTTGTAGAGCTCTCTGCCTAAATGCCCGTGGCCACTCCCTTCTCTCTTCAGCTCTTTTAGAGCTTTATTCAAATACCACCTTCCCAGTGGGGCTTTCCCTGGCCTTCCTGTTTGATATTGCAAACACTTCTCCTCCTGCCCCAGCATATGACATTTTGCATCTGCATCTCCTCTTTTTACTTTATTTGCCCCCTCAGCACAGTTCACTATCATATTGTATATATACATATATTTACTTTTTCTTGCTCATTTCTATCTTGTACACTAGAATACAAACACAATGAAGGCAGGGATTTTTTTTTTTTTCCTGCTATTTCACCCAGTTTAGGACAGGGCTTGGTGCACAGTGGGTATACAAAAATCTGTTTTAAGAAAGCAGAGGCCGGGCGTGGTGGCTCACACTTGTAAATCCAGCACTTTAGGAGGCCGAGGTGGGTGGATCACTTGGGTCCAGGAGTTCGAGACCAGCCTAGCCAACATGGCAAAACCCCGTCTCTACTAAAAATACAAAAATTAGCCAGGTGTGGTGGTGGGCACCTGTAATCCTAGCTACTTGGGGAGGCTGAGGCAGGGAGAATTGCTTGAAGCTGGGAGGCAGAGGTTGCAGTGAGCCGAGATCACACCACTGCACTCCAGCCTGGGCGACAGAATGAAACTCCGTCTCAAAAAAAAAAAAAAAAAAAAGTAGATAAAATTTGAGGATAAAACATTAAAGAATACTTATATAAGAGTAATTCTGAAAGTGGGGGTGACAGACAGAATAACAGAGTTCAGTGATGCAGAGTTTTGCTGTTCTGATTTGCTATAGGGCAGTGCTTGAGAAAACAAGAGAAGGGAATGGAACATAGGTTTATTAACCAGTGGTCTCTAAAGTGTGGTAGCACAGCAGGGTGTGGTGGCTCAACACCTGTAATCCGAGCACTTTGGGAGGCTGAGGCAGGAGGATTGCTTAAGAGCAGGAGTTTGAGACCAGCCTGGGAAATCTAGTGAGACGGAGTCTCTACTGAAAATGAAAAAAATTAGCCAGGAATGGTGGTGTGTATCTGTAGTCCCAGCTACTCAGGAGGTAGAGGTGGAAGAATTGCTTGAGCCTGGGAGGTTGAGGCTGTGGTGAGCTGTGATTGCACCACTGCAGTCCAGCCTGGGCAACAGAGCAAGACCCTGTCTTAAATAAAAAAAGAAGTGGTAGCATAAGATGATCCATTGCAACGAAGGGCCGAAGTGTTAGAGTTATGTTGAGCTTATAACCTTAGAGACATAATAAGTGGACTTTCACCAGTGCCCTCAGTCTGGGTCAGACGGGAAGAGTGAAGTGGGACACTCAAATGTTAGAAGTAATTAATCCTAGCACTTTGGGAGGCCAAAGTGGGCGGATCACGAGGTCAGGAGATTGACAGCATCCTGACCAACATGGTGAAACCCTGTCTCTACTAAAAATACAAAAATTAGCTGGGCATGGTGGCGGGCGCTTGTAATCCCAACTACTTGGGAGGCTGAGGCAGGAGAATGGCGTGAACCCGGAAGGTGGAGCTTGCAGTGAGCCGAGATCATGCCACTGCACTCCAGCCTGGCGACAGAGTGAGACTCCGTCTCAAAAAAAAAAAGAAGTAATTACATACTTACATTATTATTTATTCCTACCCTGCTTTACATGTACTGGAAGACTTTTACATGAGGGAAGTAAGCAAAGAAGGTTGCAAGAGGATAACCTAGTAAAAGAACTCTGATGTCTGAATGGCTTCATGTCTTGCTTCATTACCCTAACATTTTAGATAAAGGGAAATTTAATTCCTTGAACAAATTAAGTAGCATTTAAATATAAAGATTACTTTGATAAAAGAGTTAAGCCATAAAGATTATCTTTCTTGAGAATGCATTTAGGAGACCTAAATACAACTTTTTCTCCTCCTTGGCCAGAATACTGACATTCCCTTAATACAACTGAGTAAGTAAAAGTGTTCTATTAGGCCATGACAAAATAACAGTTCTGCTTGAACAACAAACACCCAACTGATCATTTAAATTGCCTGAATTTTTAAAACTTGAATTTGATAGAAAATGAGCCAGGTTTTTCCCTGTTAGAAGAGATTGTTTTTACCTGTTAGAAGAAAATGCAGGCAACTTTGGGAAGGACGTGCAACTTTTATGGTTACGAAGCCACTATTTAAATAGTCTAACATGCAACTTACAGGTGCCAACTCCCTAGCAAGGCTTAACTTAGAAAAGGCCTCAATTATTCAACCACTAACAAAGTTCCTTTATTAATAAGAGATGCTTTAAAAAAAGAACCAGAGACTTTACAGTGTTACATTAAATGCAAACTCTTCATCTATTTCAAATGAGTATTTTTGGAGTGTGGAATAGAGTTGTTCAGTTTTCACTTCTGGTTTCTCATTCTCGATTATGCAAAAATGAACTCACAGAGACGAATTCAATTATGTATTTTGAAAAGTATTTACTTAGTTTAAATAAATTAATTGCAAATAAAAATTAAGCTACAATATATAGCCTGAATAGAAATGACTAGAACAAATACAACACAGGACTTGCTTACTTGCATTAGTCACAAAGCATGTGACAATCTAGAAAACTTCAAAATCAATTATATTTCTTTGAAAAACGGGTAACAGCAGTTACTGATACATCACAACTAATCAACTTATAATACAAGTTTCCTGACATGCATTTCCTGAGTGAACCCAAATGATCATTTTTTAAAACAAGGAAGTTTCGACAGTTGAAGTAAAATAAAATAATTCATGGCTTCTAAGCAACAAGTTTTGTTTTTTAAAAACCAAAAGAAAATTCAGAACGTTTTGTAATAGGATAAATTAAAGCTATGCTACCACATATAAAACTTTGCTACAGTCAATTAAGTATTATACAACTTTTCAAACTAAAGGAAAACAAATCAAAATATTAAAAGAAGATATTGTCTAATCTAAAAGTGTACTGGTTTCTACAAGTGTCAAAAAAAGATTTGATGTAGTGCAACTGTCTATACTTGTGGTGCCTTTGAAAAAGGGTGGGAAGGAGGGGAGAGAAGAAACTTTTCTTGCTTCTGGAAGCAAAAAACATATTGGAATTAGAGAATAAACAGACCATGCAGTGTGTCACTCCACGCTGCAGTCATTGGTGCTCATCTGCCAGCCAAACATTTGCTTAAGTCTCACTGTGGCAATCTCCTTAGGATTCAAACCCAGAGTTAAGGCTGGTCTGCTAAAAACGGGGGCACTATTGCCATTCAACCCTTTAGATCTCTAGATTTCCTAATGCCCGAATAAGGCCAAATACAGAATAATTAATTAAGCATTTCTTTTTCCAAAAGCAAATCAAGTCACTCTCCTTTCTTGCTAATTTATACTTTTTCTTATGGGAATGATTTTTTTCTAGAAACAGTGAACAGATGAACCACAGTTTATATCCAAAAAATAAACTTGCCAAATGCTGCTGATACTAAAAACAGATTAGTTATCATGGGAGAAAAATAGATAATCTAGATTAAACTGCATATCCAAAGGAGCATATAAAATGTTTCTTAGCATTAAGTTTTTGTTATAGTACTACGCGCGAGAGAAACGTTAAGAAAAAATCTTTCCTGATTATCTTCAATGTGGTTAAAAACAAACACCTTTCACGCGGGTAATTAGTATGAATTTGGTCTTACAAATTACAAAGTATTCTAATTTACCAAATTCCATATTTAGATTGGGGTGGGTAGAGAGGCTCTCTTGTCCTTCTTCCTAACTTTGCAAATCCTTGAGCTAGGTTGCTCACTAAGCTACCATTCACACCAAGGGTGTGACACCATCGTTACCATGCTACTCTATCAAGAACATTCTAAGGTATTTTCTATAATAAAGATAAATAGAAAAAAGTTAATATACATGTCGCTGTATTTTACAATGTTTGCAACAAACTGTAAACTAACATAGTTTGAACCAACAGTACCCTCAGTTATACAAAACAATTTCAGCACTGAGGATAGGTGATTCAAAAACACTAAAAGGAAGGCATCAAATTAGACTATGTCTTTTTCTCCTCAAAATATATTTTCAAAACTCAGAATTCAGAAGACTGATACTTTCAGAAATTCCTTTGCTTGAGTTTCCCAGATTTTTGCTCAGAAATTGCTACTATTTATTATAAATGTTTTAAAAAATTCTTCATCTTAATGCAAATGACCAGAGCAGAAAAACTGTGACGTGGACAACAGGTTTGAAAACCCAACTCACTTAGCTTATAAATTTATAATGTAGTCCTGCAGGACAATGGTCTGTTAGTCTAGAGGTCCTTGAAAAATAAGTCTGATGTAGCCTTGTTCACCAGCCAACTGATGTGCACAAAAGGGACAGGCTGCATGAAAAGTATGAGTACCATGAGGAAGCGGGATCTGGGACCAATAGGCAGTTGTCTTTTCTGAACACACATGCCCACACGGGCTAAACGCATGGGTTGGAGGGCCGGCGTCCACATAAAATCCAGCTTCACATCCAAGCCACAGAGGAACATAGGGACCGACAGACCTACACATAGGACATTCACGATCTTTTCCATCACGTTCTTCTTTGTTTCCCCAGTTATGATAGCCATGTACATGGCCGCAGTTTAGATATACCCATGGTTGTTTTTCATCTACAACATCTTTCCTCTTCATACTAGGAAATGCTAGTGTGTTGAACCCTACAGGGCACTGAGGTCGTGCTGCATTGATTTCCTGTCTTAAAGCTTCTAAATGCTTCACGGTAGGAGTGTGGGAAAGGCCTTCTGCAGTACGCCATAGCAATGTTGCACCACAGAGGTCAATTAACGAGCCATCTTGTAACTGATTGGTTTCAATTTCCACCTAGAGGAGACAAGAGTTGAAAAACATATTCACCACTCTGTTTTGGATTTTTACATAAGCGTTTTGGTTTTAAGTACTCCTTACTCAAGAAATGAGATTTCCTAGGATTTTCACTAAATATTCAAGAAACTGACAGTAGTTATGAAAAATGTTAAGTTTGAAAATCAAGGATAAAATATCAAACATTAACATATTTCTTTTTAGCCTTATGGTAAAGACAACTTATGATTAAAACATCTGGCTAATCAATAAGTCTAATATTTTTAATGAGGTAAATATGGTCAAAGATATACAGATGGCAACAGAAAAGATCAGAGAGTGCTGTTTAGTTTAAGAAAGCTTAGGTTTTAAAATATATTAACATGATATGACAGAAGAATGAACTTCCAGAGTTTACTAAAATGCTCTTGTTGCCCAGGCTGGAGTGCAATGGCGCAATCTTGGCTCACCGCAACCTCTGCCTCCCAGGTTCAAGCTATTCTCCTGCCTCAGCCTCCCGAGTAGCTGGGATTACAGGCATGCGCCACCATGCCTGGCTTATTTTGTATTTTTAGTAGAGACAGGTTTCTCCATGTGGGTCCGGCTGGTCTCGAACTCCTGACCTCAGGTGATCCATCTGCCTCGGCCTCCCAAAATGCTGGGATTACAGGTGTGAGCCACCACGCCCGGCTACTAAACGAAATATTAAAGAGACTGTCCTCTAGTATAGAATTTGGTAGTCAGTGTTTGATAGTATTCTGTGTTGGCAATAGATTTAAGAGTTTTCTGGAATGTACGTAATGCATTCAGTTCTACTCATCCTATGTGTTTATTGTAGCTAATTAAGAAAATACCATTCAGTATTTACCATTTTTCCTCTCTGCTGAGCTGATCTGGTTTCACGTAGGCTAAATACATTTCCACACACCGATATTTCTCTCCATATTCCAGGCTTGGAGTCTTCTGTGAACCCATTGCGTGGATGCATCACAAGAACACCATTAGTGGTCAAGCCATCCATCTGTCCATCTGATGTCTTCCATTTGGCAGCCTTCTCCTAGTAGAAATAATAGCAGTGAGCTTCCAACTTGTAACTTGTAACTTGGAATGAAAGCTAGTATAAAAGAAAGCATCATTTAGAAAAAAAGCTTTTTACCCCAAGAAAGATGTTTTTTGATGAGTCAAATCCTGCAGCATAAATCCGTGCTGTAAAGGGAGGATTCCGTTCACATATGATTCTGCAGGCAAATCTTGATATAGTGCTTTGTACTGACTGTGTATCAGAATTACTTTGACTTCCAGGAACTGTGTCAGTTACTACAAAATCAATGGGGCTTTCAGTCGACCGGCCAATCTGAGGGAAAAAAAAATACCTATAAACCCATTCAAAGAACACAGTGGAAAATCCATTCAAGAAGGGCACAATAAGGAGAGAACATTAGGTCTCTGAAATTTCTAAAGTTGAAGTTTACCATACTTAACGCTGGGGGCATCTATACTCTTGAAAACTAATCAGTCAGACTGTCTCTGATGAAGTAATCACTTAGAGCATGGAATTAAATGAGAACTTACAATAATATACGAAACCCTTAGGGAATGAAGAATTCAGGAATGGCTGAGATTTCTAGATGGCTGCAGATTTTAATTTTAACCCTTTTGGATGGAAATATGTGTATCATGTAGGTTTTTTCTCTTTAGAGATATTTAAAGAGATATTCTACCTTATTTAACAGAATATAGTGAACATATATAAGTAAATCTTTTAGGATAACTGCAGAACATTACACTATAAATACCACTTACATTAAGCTGAAATGCAGTGATGTCTTCAGGTGCTATAAGAGGTGTACAAGACTGCTGGTCCTTATGTCAAGGGCTTACATAGCCTTGCTTTGAGGTCTTATGTATACTTCACGTATTTTCTTGTTTCTTTTCTGTCAGGTTGTCAGCTATCACTCCTTGTTTTTGGTCATGCTTGTTTCCAGCAACAAGCCCCTCTTTTAACTGGCTACACTTACTCTGTTATGGGTTGAGAAATCAAATAACCTATTTCAGAGAAAAGTATTTCAAAAGGTTCTGGTGAGAGCCTAAGGGATCCTCTAGGGAGAATAGAAAAGGAATTTCACTGCATCAACTTTGTGGCATTTATTTTATATATATACTCTTCCTGGTTCTTAGGGATATTTCAGAGAGACAAGGTTCCCAGATAAGAGTTCTGGATGGGTGAGGTGTCAGAGATTTAAAAATATCTTCAGAGGTACTAGCTAGTAAATAAGTTAATTTCATTTTGAAAGTTGAAAAGAAAAAAGGAAATCAACGGGGAGATGACAAAAGTGACAAGTGTCACAGGGCTTTAAAGCAAACATTTGGAAATTATCAGTTCATGAATGTATTTGTTATAAAGCAGTACCATAAAATTGAAGAATGTGGGTACTGAGAAAAAATATTGACCCTCTACAATGATAAAGACTCTTAAAAGTCATTCTTTACATATTTTAGCCTCAAGTTCCTCGTATCAGCACACTTTCAGATAAACCTCTTTAGTGTTTTTGTCCAATTGTCAAGTATAAAGTCTTTTTATTTAGATTGGATAGTTTTAGAGGGAAACTAGTTAACAAATATAAGATTGGATATTCCTTTTCTTTATTCTTAAAAATAAAGATATCTTAAATGGCCTCAGATCTTTGAAACTAAAAATATTCCCCCAAATAAAAAGGCTCTTTAAAAGCTAAAAGATATAGGCCAAGGATTGAACTAATATTCAGAATCAACAGAAGTAGCACTTATTTGGAAAGAGACTGTTCCAGAGAGCTGACATTTCAACTGGGTCTTGGAAGAGAATATTTAAGACACTGAAGCAATATTTGTAATGACAATGAGAAGGAAGAAACTTAAGTATCTATAAAGAGAAAAAAACCACCATGAATGTGATCAGATGCCAAAATATGATTGTTAATAATTCTTCCCCTGCTATTATTAGCATTAAAAATACAGCTCTTTTGTTACTCTCCCTTACCCTCATGAGAAAACTCAATGGTTCCTTATAGCTTATCCAAAATTTGTAGTTTATTATTTCTGATAATAGTTAGAAACTGACTCAAGATTTGCCTCCCATCTACCAATCCAGCCGAATTTCCTGCTATTTGTGTATACTAGCTACAATAGCTTATTCGTCAATCTTTCACCACACTGTGTACTACTTCTTTGCCATCTCTTTTGCTAGAATGCTTTTCTACCGGTTGCTGGCAAAAATCCTACTTAACCTGATAAAAAGATCTACATGAAAAGGCACCAGTGTAAAGTCTTTTCTCCATCCTTCTTCAACACAATCAATGTGCTTAAGATTTACAGGGTCAGTACAGCACCTAGGCATGTAATCAGCTTGTAATGTCTCCCTTATGTACTTCATAGTGACAAACAAAGCATAGAGTTGGAGTTGGAATATCTGATGACTTGAACAATAAATGTTCTTGTTCAGTTTACAGGGTAGACAATCCTAGAATGTTTCCAGTACAATTCCTCAAAGACTGGCTAGTTTATCAAGGTAGTTTCTGATACATCACAGTCTTTTTGATGCAGAAATGTTTGGATTTTCCAAAGGTATAATACCTGTAGAAAGGGCATAATCAGTTTATGATACTGGGAAAAATTCTCTACTTTATGAAAAAGACAAAACCCAAACTGTTAAAACTTATTTAAGGGCCTTCATTAGATGGTGAAGACATTGTTTCAGAATTCAGGATGCCTGGTTTAATTTCAGTTTTGCCCCCAAGTAACTCTATCATCTTTAACTCACAAGATGTCAGTTAACTTCATCTACAAAAGATAAGCGGTAAACAAATAAATATAACATACTTTCTGAAGCTAAAATTCTAGCCTCTGACCAAATATCTTGGAGATACACACACACACACACACACACACACACACACACACACACACACACATATATATATTTATCTATATTTTATTAAAGAGACGAAGTCTCACTATGTTGCCCAGGCTGGCCTCAAGCTATCCTCCCACCTCAGCCCCCTGAGTAACTGAGACTACAGGCCTAGTAGCATCTTGATTTTAAAAAAAGCTAAGCTCATTCATTTTCACTGCTTGTCAGTGAAACAAAATGTGAAAAATCATCCTAAAGCTTTGTGTTAGGCTTTTCTTGGATCTAAACATTAATCTTCCTTAAAGATGTTATTTATTTTTGGTAAAAGTGAGGAAAACATAATAAATGCCCACATTCTAATATTAACTAGAGAAAAGAAATTCAGTATCTCATCTCATTAAAAGGGTTGGGCAGAGGGAGTGGCTTCAAAGAAATATTTCACTATTGACTGAAATTAAATATATTTCCAGGTCTTTTCACTTTTATTTGCCTTGTAAAATAAAGAAAAATGGAAGTCAATGTGACAATAATTATAAAAGCAACATTATCAGGCAATTTATGTTCTACTTAAGTTTGTTTTTAAAAAGCCTAAGCTTCAGAGAGCTCAATATTAAGGGAGAAGATCAAGGATTCTATTTACATCTTTGGAATTGACTGTCCTAAAATCTATCAGTTTATAAAAATATCAGCACTGGATTGGTACAAAAAGTAAGAGAAAAATACTTTTATTGCATGAGTAGCATTGACCAAATACATGCTGAGAAAAAGGTTTGATTTCACATAGATAATACAAATAGTTAGCAAGTGCCTGGATTGTTTATTGCCTAGAGAGGAAGGTGGGAGGTAGTGGTAGAAAAAGTCATAAATGTATGCAGAGTATTTACTGTTTTCTTTTTTGGATAATAGCTACTATTCACTAAGTGTTTTTACTAAGTGCCTGGCACAGTGCTGAGTACTCTACATGTACTAGATCATTTAAGCCTCTTAACAGTCATAGGGGAGAGTCTATTATCTGCACTTTACAGAGGAGGAAACTGAGGCATATAATGGTTATGTAATATTTACCAGTAATTCTTATTCTGGAGCCCATCTCAACCATGCTAGATTGACTTCTATTTATAAGGGTTAGCAATCAATCTATATTTTAATAAAATACAATATAAAAATCTGATAATCCTCTGACCTCAGCAAAAGTCACCAACAATAGATTTTTAACTTTTTCGTTTCTTAAGAAAAAAAATTTAAGATGTTGTAATACCTGAAACATATCGGTGTTGCTGTCATGAGTATATTCAACCACCACAGTCTGGGCCCGAGATAAAGTATATGATATGCTATGCTGGTCTTTGTTGCTTATTGCCTAAGAATGAAAAAGTTAATAGCAAAAATTAGTAGGCAGGTCAATCCAATCAGATAATCTTTTCATTAAAAAAAGGGAAAACTATTTATCAAATACATGACATATTTATACATTTTCCCCCTGAAATTTAGAGAGGTTAATAACTCCTGTCAGCTGTGACAGTAGTTTCTCGGGTTGAATGGGGTACTGAAGAATACTTAGAAGCAGTTACAGAATAAAAACATAATTTTCTTTCTTTTTTTTTAAAGACAGTCTTGCTCTGTTGCCTAGGCTGGAGTGCAGTGGTGCAATCTCAGTTCACTGCAACCGCCGCCTCCCAGGTTCAAGTGATCCTCCTGCCTCAGCCTCCCAAGCAGCTGGGACTACTTAGCACTACATAGCACGCTGCCATGCCTGGCTAATTTTTTTTGTATTTTTAGTAGAGACGGCATTTCACCATGTTGCCCAGGCTGCTCTTGAACTCCTGAGCTAAGGCAATCCACCCGCCTCGGCCTCCCAAAGTGCTAGGATTATAGGTGTGAGCCACCGCGCCCGGCCCATAATTTTCTTTTATCAAACCACTAGACTCCCTTATTAAGTATTTTAAATTATAATCAAAACCAAATCCCACATAAAAACAGAAAACAATAGTACTGCTCTGATAAGAAAATCTTGCAAAATAAGAGGAATCTTATTTTTGAAGTCATTCAGAGAGCTATAAAGTTCACTCATAAGCCAAGTTAACTGGTTTTCTAACCATTTTGTGACTCTACAGATGACAAATGTTTGCCATATGCTGGGTGAGATACAGAAAAATGCATTTGGGATTTGGTCCCAGGAGATAAAAGAAAAAAATTAAAAAAAACAAAACAAAAGAAACATTCATAGAATGATTAAACATTACCAAAGGAAAGGGATGTAATGCTTATGACTGTACTTCTGATTTATCTCAAACTAAAAACATTGCTAAAAAGAACTTTTCAGTTTTGTTTTCAAGTGTTTTCTATGTATATGAGTTGAAGATAATATCAAAGGAGGGGAAAAATCTAGTCATCACACAAAGGAAGTAGAAATGGGCTGCATAAAAAGAAAACAGACACAAAGAAGAGAATAATTATATACAGCAAAGAAGCTAAATGAAAAAATCCTTCTTAATTAGAAGTTTGGCATCATAAGCTTTTACTTGGTTTCAATTTGCAACTAATCTGTAATAGATAAAGCCTTAAAACAACAGCTTTAAGATTGTCAAATTTCCAAATATACAAAGAGAATACAGAAATACCCTATTTCCAAATATAGAAGAGACTATACTAACGACTCAGCTTTATCAAAGCTTAATACTGCCACTTTTGCTTCTGATTTTTTTTTTTTTTTTTTTTGGAGACAGAGTCTTGCTCTGTCGCCTAGGTTGCAGTGCAGTGGCGCTATCTCGGCTCACTGTAACCTCCGCCTCCCAGGTTCAAGTGATTCTCCTGCTTCAGCCTCCTGAGTAGCTGGGATTACAGGTGCATGCCACCATGCCCGGCTAATTTTTTATTTTTAGTAGAGACGGGGTTTTGCCATGTTGGCCAGGCTGGTCTCGAACTCCTGACCTCGTGATCCACCCACCTCGGCCTCCCAAAGTGCTGGGATTACAGGCGTGAGCCATTGTGCCTGGCCTGCTTCTGATTTTTTTTAAGGAATTAAACTACAGATACAATTGAGGCTGCCTACATGTCTCTCCCAGTTCCCTTTTCTCCACAGAGGTATCCAACCTCAAGAATGCAGTGTAGATCATTTACATGCATGTTTTACATATTTCTTTCTACACAATTAGGTATTCATATATACTATATAATTGTTTTACAAGTTTTAAACATATATATACATATATATATATATACACACGCACACACACATATACATATATATATGTTTAAGAGACCAGGTTTCGCTATGTTGCAGAGGCTGAAGTGCAGTGGCTATTTACAGGCAGGAAAATGGCACGCTACAGCTTTAAACTCCTGTGCTCAAGTGATCTTCCTGCCTCTGCCTCCCAAGGAGCTGGGACTAACAGGCATGTGCCACTGTGCCCCGTTAAACGCTCACTTTTCAATGAAACAATTACTCAGTATTTTGAAAATTAATTCTTAGTGGCTAAAGAGATTTTAAAACATTGGTTTTTATGTGCTTTGAAATTGTAATCTTTGTTAGTTATTAAACCTACTCTAAGACTGAGAATAAAAACTATGTCAAGTTATGTTTGAGTCTCACTGGACTAGAACGCAGGATTTTAACTACTCATCCCAGATGACTGCCAGACTAAATGCTTAATTTTCATCATGACCTCACAAATACATTCCTCCAAAATTTAAAAAGGAAGAGTCAATCTTTTTTTTTTTTTTTTTTTTTTTTTTAACTGAGACAGGGTCTCACTCTGTCACTCAGGCTGCAGTACAGTGGCATGATCTCAGCTCACTGCAGCCTCTGCCTCCCGGGCTCAAGTGATCCTCCCACTTCAGCCTGCCAAGTAGCTGGGACCTCGGGGCATGCCACCACGCTTGGCTAATTTTTTGTATTTTTGGTGGAGATGGAGTTTCACCATGTTGCCCAGGCTGGTCTCAAACTCCCAAGCTCAAGTGATCCGCCCACCTTGGCCTCTCAAGTGCTGGGATTATAGGTGTGAGCTACCGCACCCAGCCAAGAGTCAATCTGTGATCCTTAAGATTCTTATTGCCTAGTAAAGATGAAAGATGAAAAAGAGATAACAATGAAAACATGAGGGCATGGCAGAGTAAAATAGGAAGAAAAGTACAGAATATGGTATTACAGAGGCAGGGATTAGAAATATTTTCCCTGATAGTGGTTTTCAACCAGAGGTAGTATTAGCAGTCTAAGGGGCATCTGAAAATATTCTGTGCATTTTTTGGCTGTTACGAGGATTTGCAGGCTCAAATGGCATTTTGTGGGTGAAGGACCCATAAATGTCCTGTAGTATGTGGGAAAGTCCTGAACAATGAAAAAGTGGCACACCCAAAATGTCAAGAGCACTCCGGGGGGAGCTACTGTAAGAAGCTCCTCAGATTCAATCAATCTGAGGTTTACTTCCACCACCTGCTTAGTATATTCCTTCTCGCCAAAGGAGCAAAAAGAAACTGTCCCTTTTCTGCACCAACTGGCTCCCAAATAGTAACGGAGGAGTCCTAGTCAAGGCCTAAGGATTCTTTCACAAATCAAACTGGATATAAAACAAAGCTGAAAAACCAATTACCTTCAGACACTGAAGCTGCAACCTAAAACCACATCAAATGCCAATTTTTCTGTCTCTTGTTTATTTAACTTACAAAGATATGCTTCAGATGGTATAATATTAATGTACATCCTAGGGCTACTTAGCTAAAGATACAGGTACTTCCAGGAGTCAAAGAACTCTTTCTAATTTTTCTTATTTGCTCATTACAATATTAAATTCTTTGTAACATAAAGTCAGTGTTATAAAATTGGAGGCAGACGAATTCACAGAAAATATAAAGATGTGAAATTCCCCCTCCTTGTCTGTCACTCTAGGAAAAGCCCAAGTATCCTGAAATGGTGGTCCAGCTTCTGGAAATTTTGTTAGAAGAATACAATGGGGCTAGAAGCATGAAATAGGCTAGGTGGTTGAGAAGTTATATTGTAGATGCAGTTGGATATTGCCTTCATAGCTTTGATTCAACTTAATAATTATTGAGGTCTACTTTGTGCAAGGTACTATGCTAAAATATATGAAGTTATAAACCAAAAATGAATACAACCAATACACAGAATCTTAAGTAAAGACCCTTAGTTTAAAAATTACCTCATCCAAACATGCTTCTAATACCTGAATACACATATTATACATCACATTCTTCATCCAGTCCAGGGAGGCCCCTCTAGTAACAGAGTGGGAACTTCCCACTTCTCAGGGCAGACAGCTGCATAATTCTAAGTATTAGATAAAGCCCTGTCCCCCATCCCACCTCTTTTAATAAGGAAACAGGGTGTTTCCTTCTAATTTCCACCCACTGATCCTGGTTTGTCATTTTTTTTTTTAAAAGTCCAATTCCCCTTCCATATGGCAGCTCTTCAAATACCATGTCTCCATAGTCTCTTCTCCAATCCAAACAAAAGGCAATTTCTGAAATAGAAATGTAAGGGGAATGCTAGAGAATACAAACAACACATAAAAGTCTTTCAATTTCTCCAAGTTAATTTATGTAGCTTTTTTTTTTTTTTACCTTTGCAGCCTGAGGAGTACAAGCAATATGCACAGTGCTGGGCTTCACCCCATTTGCCTTAGGTCTTTTAAACAAAGCAAACCTACTTTTCCTCCTTCCTCTATCGCCATTTGGGAGAGACCCATTATACCTGATGGGGGAAAAAAAGTATAGGTGATCTCTTGCAAGAACTGCACAATTATAAAACAAATGTTTGACTTTGCCTTGCAGAATCAATTCCCAATTAATTATCTATTAACACATTATAATTATTTAAAATTCCTTTGAGCAACTGTTGATCTCCATACCAGGTGCCAGTGTGTGAAACAAAATGAGATTCTCTCTCTGGCTTCATTCCAAGTCACAGAGAACCTGTTGGATTATACACAGATTCGAGTTATCTCTATTTTTTTCCTTCCCTCTTTTATGGAAGATAATTAAGAACTGATTAATGGCATGTCTGACTCCTTATGACTCATTCTGTTTTTTTAAGGTGAACTGTTTGCATGTGCTAATACAACCTTTAAAAAGTACAGTATGTATTGTTTAAAACACAATCTCCTTTAATTGTGAACCAAACACTTTAAATAGCTGAACTTCTGAAGTAAGGAATTTTTAGATTTGTTAAGTCTTAGCTACCTGAATGTACAAATGCACTCTCATTATGTTAGCAGAACCTGTCCAACAGACATGTTTGCTAAGTAGTAAACATACTTTTGTTGTTCAGATCTTACGACCATTTCTCCATAACATGTACACATACACACACACACACACACACATACATCCTAAAGGGTAAGCAAGTACTAAACCAATGGAAACAAGTTAAAAACAAAATAAAAATATTTGGGTGTTTACTATGTACCAGGCACTATTGAATGCTATCCCATACACATCACCTCACTAAATCTACCCTTGCAAAAATTCTACCAGATTGAAATCACTGTCCCCATTTTTGTACATTAGGAAACAGACTCAGAAGAATTATATTCTGAAGTGACACTGGCAAAGCCAGAATTTGAATTTAAGTATGTTTGTCATGTGGTTATGTCATTCTTTACTGCTTCACTGAGGCATGAGCAGTAGCTTAATAATAATCTTTCCTCATTCACCGTCCACCTCCCCTGCCCCCGCCCCCTGACAAATCTTGGGTTTGATGATCTACCATATGTAGTTGGTCAATCTAGGGGGAAACGAAGCAGGGAACACGGACAGTTTTGAGGCTGGAGGAGGAAGTGATTATAAAATGGCCTGTAATTGTGGCTGGCAAGGAAGAATGTTTTAAAGCTGAGAAGAGAGTTTACTCAATGACTGCCATATATAGAAACTACATTGACCCTTTATAAAAAATAAAATACTTTGTATTGGAGAAAGCCCTTGGTAATGTTGCTAGCCTTGCTGTAAGTCCAAAGTACAGCCCCTTAGCTAATAATTATTTTAGCTATTCTAGGCTTTGTGTTGCCCCCAGACCCTCTGTCGATTCCTCACTGCCCCTTCACTACTGTCCTCTGAGTTGCATGACTCATCCCACTTCTGGATCTTGCTCTTTAGTCCCACATTGCGTTCCTGTAGTTCAAAGCTCTTTTCTAAGTAGCAACAGCATGAAACCTTGTCCAGCTTCACTTCTAGAGGGTTGAGAAGAAAAATTATCTGCATTTTAAGACACCAAGTACCAGACACAGAGACAATTACTGTTGCTAATGATTAACTGAGGAACCTATAGGCTAAGACTGGCAGTTTAAAACCTGAAGCTAAATATTAAACTATTCTTCAAATGACTCTCAAATTTCCTGCTAGAAGAATTTAATCTGGAAAAGTTTTTGGTAGTTAAGAGCTGTTTGTCATTGGTACCATTAAAATCTATGTGATTTGAAGTTCTAATACTGTAGTTACTATGCTAAATTTATGATCTTTTAAAGCTTTGTTTCTGAGAAAAGAATTTTAAGTCTCAAAGGGCCTTAGATGATCTTGTCTGTCATTTTTACAGACAAGGAAACTAAGGCCCAGGATGGTTCAGTGACTTGCCCAAGGTCACACAGCTAGCAGTGCTGAACAAGCGCTGGATTCTAGGATTCCTAACACCCAGTCAAGCTCAGTAACTCCATATGATTTCCCCAGTTTCTCTTACTGTCTCAACTGAAACAACGCATTCTCACTTTAACAACCTGACTCTCAAACATACCGCAATATCTAGAGTTGCTTTTTAGGCAAAAGGAGAGAAACAGTAGGGGGAAAATAAAATTAGCAATTTTCTTTTTTCTCATTTTTTTCGAGACGGAGTCTTGCTCTGTTGCCCAGGTTGGAGTGCAGTGGCGCTGATCTCAGCTCACTGCAACCTCCTCCTCCCGGGTTCAAGTGATTCTCCTGCCTCAGCCTCCCAAGTAGCTGGGATTACAGACATGCACTATCATGCCCAGCTAATTTTTGTATTTTTAGTGAAGATGGGGTTTCACCATGTTGGCCAGGCTGGTCTCGAACTCCTGAGCTCAGGTGATCAGCCCACCTAGGCCTCCCACCTGTAAACTGGGATTACAGGTATAAGCTACTGCACCTGGCCTAAAATGAGCAATTTTCTAGTTTCTGAGATCTCTAGTTAGGAAAGGCTAATACTGTGTCTCCATTTTGATAGTTATGGCAAGTTTAAGTGGAATAAATTGAAATAATTTGGAATAACAGAATCATCTATTCCTCAATCTTCAGATTCTATTTCTGTGAGTTACATGGATGAAATTATGTTAGGAGCTAAGAAGTAGCTAGGTCCTGGGCTTCAGAGGCATTATGCTGTCATCATACACATACACAACTCCTTTAACCCAAATGTACAGCACAAAGCAATAACTACTGTAGAGAGGCAAAAGAATAAATGAAGACTAACCTACATGAAATGACTTAAAGCAGGGAAGGGAAAGAGAATTTTTGGTAAAGTCAGCTGAGGCAAAACATGGGATAGGGAAGACAAATGGAATGACTGTGACAGTGGACAAATACATTTTTCATTTCATTTCATTTTTTTTTTTTTTGAGACAGAGTCTCACTCTGTTGCCCAGGCTGGAGTGCAGTGGCGCGATCTCAGCTCACTGCAACCTCTGCCTCCAGGGTTCAAGCAATTTTCCTGCCTCAATCTCCCAAGTAACTGGGATTACAGGCATGCCTCACCAAGCCCGGCTAATTTTTGTGTTTTTAGTAGAGATGGGGTTTCACCATGTTGGCCAGGCTGGTCTCGAATTCCTGGCCTCAGGTAATCTGCCTGTCTCGGCCTCCCAAAGTGCTGGGATTACAGGTGTGAGCCACCATGCCCGGACTTTCCATTTCATCTTTGAGAAACTCTGCCCTTTCTGTGGGTAAGGGTGAGACAAAACTTATGTCATATTTGAGTGCTTTTAAAAGATGGCATGAATATGAGAATTAAAAGAGTTTCTTGATTTGGTAACATTACCTGTAGCTTTAAATTCTTTTTGGAAGCAGGTAAGATATAAATTCCAAAAAAAAAAAAGTACTTTTAGCCTAGATGCCAAAGTTAGCATATATTATTAAACTGTGTGTGTCATCAAATGGAGAAACCTTACCCTAAGACAATGAGTTCACCATATTTTACTGGTGCTTTAGATGGATGATTTTCTTGATCAGGAGAAAACATGAGCTTGGCTGTCTTTCTCAAATCTTTGTTCACTGGTCAGGAGCCTTGGGACACCTTTTGCATTATTTCCTAGAGGGGAAAAGTTTTCATTAATAATGTGAACAATTTGTTTCAGTTTAAATAAAGATGTTATTTTTCAGCAGTCCTCTTGAACACAATATTATGCAAACCATCACAAGGTATATACATTTTATGGGACATTTTGCCCAATAATGATTATATATTTTACAAAACTGTTTAAAGGAATCAAAAATGCAAATTTGAAGACTTCCACTTACAGAAGCATAGAGCAGATATACTTTTCCCTTTTATTTCTGCTAAGTATAACTAAAGACCCTGGACATTATATACAAAACATGAGAAGACTGTGAAAAGTGGAGAGAAGGCAGACTAAGTAAGGGACCTCAGGACCCATGGAATGACACGGTGGTGTAAATTCTCTGGGTTTTCTTTTTGCCTAATATATCCCAGACTTGGAGCTAAAGAAGGCAGCAACCTGGAAATGCCAACTGGCACAGACAAAAAGAGCCACAACAAAAGCTTGCTCTCTCTAGCCAAAGAAAAAAGAAAGGGACAGCCTGGCAAGACAGAAAACTTTTGACAGTAACTGCTCCACTCCAGCCAAACCCAGAAAACAGTTTTGCCCCACCACCACCCACACCAACGAAAGCTAAGTGAGGAGCCTTGACTTCCAGCTCATAAACCATAGTGAGGAGCTCCAATGCCCTATTAGGGCAATGTCAAAGTAGGCCAACTAGGGAGCCAGGACTTTCACCCTGATGGCCGGGCATGCCCCAGCACCTACCTCAGTAGGTGTCAGCTAGACTTCCACCCCCACCCAGCAATAACAAGAAGGATCCTCTTCCTGAGGCATCAGTAGAGGCTGAGTAGGGACCCTTGACTTTTATGTCCACCTGGCAGTAATGAGGCACCCCCTATGACCTTGCCAAAGCAGTGTCAATAAAAGCCAGTGGAAACAGAAGGTTTAGATAATATCCAGAGCCTAGGAACATAATATGAAAATATCTAGTTTTAACAGAAAATCATTCATCCTAGCAAGAACAAGATTTAAAACAATGCAAAAGATAGGCTGGATGCAGTGGTTCACGCCTGTAATCCCAGCACTTTGGGAGGTCGAGGCAGGCGGATCTCTTGAGGTTGGGAGTTTGAGACCAGCCTGACCAACATGGATAAACCTGGTCTCTACTAAAAATACAAAATTAGCCAGGCGTGGTGGCACATGCCTGTAATCCCAGCTACTAAGGAGGTTGAGGCAGGAGAACCACTTGAACCCGGGAGGAGGAGATTGCAGTGAGCCGAGATCAGTGCCACTGCACTCCAACCTGGGCAACAGAGCAAGACTCCATCTCAAAACAAAAACAGAAACAAAAACAAAAACAATGCAAAAGATAATCAATAGGTGCCAAAACTTAGATGACAGAATTACCTGACAAAGATTTAAAAGCAGCTATGATAAAACTGAAGAGTGGAAATTCTCGATCTGAATAGAGAGAAAATAGGAAAAACAAAATGAAACAAAAAACAGAGCCTTACAGACCCGTGCGTGAGACTATAGCAAAATCTAACACGTGTGTCACTGGACACACATGTCAAAAAGACAGAAGAAAGAGTAAAGCTGAAAAAATACTCAAAGAGGCTGGGAGCAGTGGCTCACGCCTGTAATTCCAGCACTTTGGGAAGCAGAGGCGGGAAGATCACTTGAGGTCAGGAGTTCGAGACCAGCCTGGGCAACATGGTGAAACCCCGTCTCTACCAAAAATACAAAAATTAGCCAGGCGTGGTGGTGTGCCTTGTAGTCCTAGCTACTTGGGAGGCTAAAGTGGGAGTAATCGCTTGAACCCGGGAGGCAGAGCTTGCAGTGAGCCAAAATTGCGCCACTGCACTCCAGCCTGGGTGACAGAGTGAGACTCCGCCTCAAGAAAAAAAAAAAAAAAAAAAAAAGAAAAGAAAATATCCTGGAAGCAGAGAGAGAGAGAGAGAACACTGCATTTATAGGACAATTAGACTGACAGTGGAGTTCTCATCAGAAACCACAGAACCCAGAAGATAGTGGCATAGTATTTTTCAGGTGCTGACAAAAATGGAAGGGAAGTCAAGACATTCTCAGACGAGGAAAAATTGAGAGAATTTGTCACCAGCAGACCCACCATAAATAAAGAATGGCTAGAGGAAATTAACTAAACAGAAAATAAATAAATAAAAGAACCTTAAAATATGAGAGATGTAAAAACACGGTAGCAAAAATATGAGTAAATACAATAGACTTTCCTTCTCTTGAATTTTCTAAATTTTGTCTGATGGTGAAAGTGAAAACTATAATACAGTTAGATGTAGTTCTAAATGTGTGTAAAGGAAATAGTTCAGAGAGGCCAAGGTGGGAAGATCACTTGAGGTCAGGAGTTCAAGACCAGCCTGGCCAACATGGTGAAACCCCATCTCCACTAAGAATACAAAAATTAGCAGGGCGTGGTGGCACGTGCCTGTAGTCCTAGCTACTCGGGAGGCTGAGGCAGGTGGATCACTTGAACCTGGAGGCAGAGGTTGCAGTGAACCCAGATCGCACCACTGCACTCCAGCCTTGGTGACAGAGCAAGACTCCATCTCAAAAAAAAAAAAATATATATATATATATAATATATATATATGTGTGTGTATTTGACACAAGTATAACAAAAAATTAACACTTCTGATCAGCCGGAAAATCACTACAATAAATAATCCCCAAAATATTATGTCTTTTTCATCCTCAGTTTAATGGGATCAAGTATTTCCTGCATTTATTTCTCTCCCTAGTTCCTGATAGACCTGTTACAAAGGTTTCACAGCAAAACTCCTACTAGTTAGCCCATAAAAGTCTCCTCATTTTATACCTCCACCAACAGATTTCATAGGAATCTCATGAATGAAAAAGGTCTACTTGTCTTTTTCTACAGTACAATGAAATACTGCCTGTGTAGTGGCACTTTTGGTGAGAAGGCAACAGGAAATGTATGTAGCCCAATGAATAAGAACACGTCAAAGGAAAAGTCAATGAATAAAACAAATCATTCTGACCCCTACTAATCCCTTGGAAGTGACATACACATTTAGACCAGTCATTCACACTAACACACAACTACTATCATCAATAAATTCAAAAAATTATTTTAAAAAATGCTTCAGAAATATTTTAAGAAAAACATTTCCATCATTCAAATACACTAAAAACACCTCTCGTCACCCTAGATATATTTGCTTTTGCTGAAGAGATTTTAATTCATTACAGTATTTAAAAGGTTACAGAAACCAATATATTGCTATTTCACCATAACTGTGATACATCTGAGTTGTGAGGCAATCATATTCCTTATTTAGAAAAATAAACTTATGCTAAGCTAACTAAAACCTTCAAGGTAAAAACTGAAGTTTCAAGAACAATTAAATCAACCAAAGAATAATTTTGGTTCCATATAATAAGATCTTCTGATATATATGAAATCATACTTTAGTATATAAACATGTATTCATGCCCTCTCACTTCCCCTCTAAGAAGCATTTCATTTAAAAAAGTTATACAGAGGCTTAACTAGAGGCATTAGCTGTGCTTTTTCTGTTTAGACAATTAAGGAACTGACATCAAACATGAAAACAATGCTTTGACACATTTCTGACCAAGAACAGCAATAATTAAAAATTTAATAACAATTAAATTTAAATTAATTTTAAATTAAATTTTAATAACATTGCTTTGTTTTGAATTCCTATTTAGAGTTACTATTTAAAGGATATAATGGTTTTCTATTTATAGTAGCAAAAAATTTCTTTTAAAATAAGCTTATTTAAAGGAGTCAATTTAAATTGTATTAAATAGAATTAGTAAGTGCACAGATATGGCAAACATCTGAAAGTGTAAATGCCCGTATTTGGCTGACATTAGTATATCACATGGCTAGCAAGTATTAGCCTGTGTTCTGGTTCTAGCTGTCTTTGAACAAAGCAATCTGTTTCCTCATCTCTGAAAATGAAGGGACTAAAGTAGAATAAAGGGAATTTGGGAGCTGGAAAAAATATAAGTGACCATTTGGTCCTGACATAAGAATTTACAAGTAACGTGCATAACACTATAGATTTAGTTCTATTGCGTCTATAGCAAAAGAACAATTTTTTTGCTTAGACAAGAAACTAAAAAACAAGAGTACAGCTGGCATATACCCTCCATATAATTTCTAGAGCCCTTGGTCAAATTAGCCAAGAAAAACAATATATTTCCAATCAGACATATTCTTACTCTGCTTAGATCTCTTAGAAGGCCTTATCTGGGGATATTTTATCAGTGACATCAAAGTTTCAATCACAGGAACACATTCAATCTTGGCTTCTACTTCTGTATTTGATAATCTAAACCCAAAATAAAACACTTTTGTAGTACCAGTTACTTATACATAAACGACCCAAGATAGCTTTCAAAATTTAAAAATGGCATATAATCAATCAATATACAACTGGCCTTATTAAACTGCAAATAAAATGTGCTGTGACAGCTATTCTTCCTGGAACTTTTTTTTTATGTGTTCTCTGAAGAAAGATTCATGATCTTCCCAAAGGTTTATACTCTTTCGCAAAGACCAGTACCTAGACAATGCTTTCCTACTCACTGTCTTTATATATTCTCTCTATATTTTAAAATCTGAGTAAAAGAATTCTTCAAAATGAATTCCTAGGCTGGGCATGGTGGCTCATGCCCATAAATCCCAGCACTTTGGGAGGCCAAGGTGAGAGGATCACTTGAGGCCAGGAGTTTGAGACCAGCCTGCACAACATAGTAAGACTCCCGTCTCTACAAAAGATTTAAAAAAAAAAAAAAAGTAAAAACAGAAAACATTAGCCAAATGTCATGGCATGCACCTATAGCCCCAGCTACTCAGAAAGCTGAGGTGGGAGGATCACTTGTGCCCAGGAGTTTGAGGCTACAGTGAGCTGTGATCCTCCAGCCTGGGTGACGGAGAGAAACTGTCTCAAAAAAAAAGAAAAAAAAAAAAATTCCTGAAGTCATGTACTTGAGAACTTTAAATGAGTATGTACATAAAAAACATCCGAATGTCTCATTTACTGGCTTCATTTGTTGGTCTTCAATTAAGTTAGTTTGACCTCATGTATTCAGCCCTATCCCAATGTTATCTAGCACCAAGAACATGAAATAGCACCATTAATTCTACTCAAGACTAGAAGAAATGCTAAAGAAAATCTTCCTAATAAAACTGTCTTCTATTTTATCTATTTGAAACTTTGCTTGATACTCGAAAGCATGTTGCTCTCATTAGCAGGAACTAAACTTCCAGAGTTAAAAAAATTTTTTTAAATAAACATATTCTGGAATAGTGTTATTTTCTTTGTGGGCTGGGAGAACATGAAAAGTTACTCATAAAATATGTATTTATTAGGAATAGTATTATTAATTTGACTGTTAAACATTCTAATCATTTCTTTTTTAAGGGCCAGTGAAATACAATTATTTTCATATCAAGTCTTCCCAAAGGAAAGACTTTCTATAATATCTGTCAGTTTCACCTAAAGAAGAAAAACTGAGAAATCAATCTTTGTCTCTCAACATAACAAATGTTTTCTTTCATTATTTACATCACACACAGCCTTTTGCTTACTACCTACTAAACACAAGTACAAAATTCCTGCCCTAAAAAAAAAAGCAAAACAAATACTAAGCAAGGGACAAAACAAATCTTATGCAGATTGTTTACATATCTTCTGAGCACTTCTATTTTAGTGGGCAAGTGGGTAGGCATAATGGGGTACTGAGAAAAAAAGGAAAATGTTTTAAAACATGAAAATGTTATAACTTTTTTTATGATGAAAAACAATGTGGACTGCATATATTATCTCAGATAAAACAGATTTCCATCTATACTAGAGTTTCCTTGTGGCTGATTTCAAAAGGATGACTCAAACAGAAAGAACTGCTTTAGTATGTTTGCGGTGGAACCATTTTATGAAACCAATTCAGCTGATGACTGGAGTTTAATTCATAGCAGTTTCTTGATAAGAGTGAAAATTTAATCACCTTCTTCATTCTTTTGCAACCAGCAGGAGTAACACATAGCATTTTTACATAAAAGGAGAAATAATGGTGTGCAGTGGTAGTTGGAGGTTACTACTTTCTGCTAGTGTCTTTTAGCTTCTCAACACAGCAGTGGAGGAAGTGAAGTCTATGTTCCCCTTCCCAAGATACAGGACACCACCTGTGTAAATTCCCACCCTCCTCTCTTAGAGAAGCCAAATAGCATGCTGATAGTCTATCACCTACAGGGATAACTTATTTCATCCTGATGGAAAAGGAGTTAACATCTTTCCTAGGGACAGTATTTGTTCCTTTAACTGGCGCTTCTCAACTTGGGCATTACTGACATTTTGATATTGTGGGGTACTGGCCTGTGCATTGCAGGGGGTTCAGCAGTATCTCTGGCCTTTCTGTTCTACCTAGATGCCAGTAGAACATTCTAGTTGTGACTTTAAAAATGCCTCAACTTCCTATCTCCCCACTACTCACTCCCCTACCTCGTGAGAACCACTGCTCTAATCTTGAAGACAACATACTTTGTTCTTAGGATGGAAATTTCCCCTTTTTTTGGCATACTTCTTGGCACACAGTAAGGTACTTAATGTTTGCTTACTAACATTATACTGATACTGATAATAAAAGGTTATTTATACTAAGACTTGTGTTAGTAAAGGCCGTGGCTTTGAAAGTGGGTGTAGTTTCAGTATTTTACTAGAATTGATAAGAGGGGCTGAGAGTGAGAATGAGAATCTTGCCTTGATGGCAATTAATGATTAATGTTTCTGTACATTTAAAATATTTTAATATTGTGGCTACCTCTCTCAAATGGTTGAAGGAAAGCGACTAGAGCTGGAGTGGCCATGGAAGTAGCTATAAGGCTAGTGCTGGGTAGCCTGCTGTTTAGAGAAAGGCAAATCTTTGGAGGCTAGATAAGTATCTTCTGGACTAAGGGGCCCATATTTAGAAAAATTAAAAGCAGGTTTTGGCAAGCATGGGAGAATTCTTTTAGGTCAACAGAGGGTGTCGATTTGAATCAACCTTGGGGTAAGGTCTATCTTGAACTTGCATAGAATGGTAATTAGCCAAATGCTTTCACGTAAGATTATTTTATTTGACCCTCATAATAGCCCTGTGAATTGGGTAGGAAAGTCTGAACTCTATTTTCCAGATAAGGGAACTGAGTAGGTCAGAAAAGCCCAGTGACTGAAGGCCAAAGAACTCTGGCAGAGCTAGGACTGAGATCCACATGTTAACTCAACATACATTACCCCATTTAATTTCTATTACAACTATAAAGTACAATCATTTGTCCCCATTTTATAAATGGAGAAACTGAAGCTACCAGAGGTAAAGTGGTCCAGATTTTCTAATGTCATTACTCCACACCCCAGACAAGGTAGAATGGGGCTAATTCCTAAACAGACTAAAAGACCCTATTATAGGACCATTTAGAAGACTAGAACGTATTCGTATGTAAAATAAACTGTAAAAAAGTTATACTTCAGCATAGATTAGTAACAACTATTCAATTATGAGTAGTGCTGAGATTATCTGAACCTTTGTCACTTCCTCAATGTTCATTGTATTTGTCAACCATTTCCTGGTAGTGACCAACGACAAATATTTCAGCAAATAAAGTGGACTTTGTGTGCTTATTTTAAAAATGAGGACAGAAAGGAACCTAAGGGTGGAAAATCAGGGTATTTCACAAAGGTAAATTCCTTGTAGTACCAGGAAGAAAAACATACACATTAGAAGTGAGTCCAGACAGTTTAGGAACAGACAGGGTCACGTGCTCCCTGATTGTGGAAGGAGAGCTGTTTATATAGTCCTGCAACCTTACCCACAAATAATCACTTAATTCCCCACACCTAGAAAATACATTTTTAAACACACAACTAAGAACCCAAACAGTTTTATTGTCTGTGCCCATTCTTAGCTTGTATTCAACAATTTTAGATTACCAAAGTTCCTAAAATGACAAAATGCTCCTCACAAAGCAAGACTAGAAAGTCCTCTAGGTTTAACCAATAAAGTCCCAAATAAAATTCTGCATGAAGCAGCAAATTCAGTGGGATTTGGCAGTTATTTGGAACAAAAACATGAGATAAAAGGATATTCATGGGAAATCCTATCATTTTCTAAAGTCAGCATCCCACACTGGTAGTCCCTTTTCATAATGGCTAACACTGAATTCAGTCTCTGTGCCAAGCACTGTTCTAAGCACTTTACATGTATTAAGTGATTTAATCTCTGGGACAACCTTATGAGATAGGAACTATTATAACCCACATTTTACAGATAATAAAACTAAGGTTACAAATGAGCACTCTGGAATTGCCGAAACAATTGAGTTTTAACGTTTTAAAGTACAGGCACATCTGGTTTTATTGCACTTTGCTTTATTTTACTGTGCTTCGCAGATACTGTGTTTTTTTTTTTTTTTTTGAGACGGAGTCTCGCTCT
Organism: Gorilla gorilla gorilla; assembly: GCF_029281585.2. Classification (NCBI taxonomy): domain Eukaryota; kingdom Metazoa; phylum Chordata; class Mammalia; order Primates; family Hominidae; genus Gorilla; species Gorilla gorilla. Next base: position 75,655,646 of record NC_073236.2, on the reverse strand, counting down.
GTCGCCCAGGCTGGAGTGCAGTGGTGCAATCTCGGCTCACTGCAAGCTCCGCCTCCCGGGTTCACGCCATTCTCCTGCCTCAGCCTCCCGAGTAGCTGGGACTACAGGCGCCCGCCACTGCGCCCGGCTAATTTTTTGTATTTTTAGTAGAGATGGGGTTTCACCGTGGTCTCGATCTCCTGACCTCGTGATCCGCCCACCTCGGCCTCCCAAAGTGCTGGGATTACAGGCGTGAGCCACCGCGCCCGGCCAGATACTGTGTTTTTTACAAATTCAAAGTTTGTGGCAACCCTGCATGGGCAAGTCTATTGGTGCCAAGTTTCTGACAGCATGTGCTCACTTCATGTCTGTGTCACATTCTGGTAATTCTCACAATATTTCAAACTTTTTTCATTATTATTATTACTATTGTATCTGTTATGGTGGTCTGTGATCAGTGATCTTTGATGTTACTGTTGTAACTGTTTGGGGGTGCCCTGAATTGTGTCCATATAAGGTGGTACACTTAATTGATAAATGCTGAGTGGGTTCTGACTGCTCTACTGTTTCTCCCACCTCTGCTCACTCTCCTTAAGCCTCCCTATTTCCTGGGACACAATATTGAAATTATGCCAATTAATACTCCTACAGTGGCCTCTAACTGTTTAAGGGAAAGGAAGAGTTGCAAGTCTCTCCCTTTAAACCAAAAGCTTGATTTATGGTGATGCTGCTCCATCACTTAATATTTAATTATTTTCTCAGAGATTCATATTTTTCAGTATCTTAAGAAATGTTTATAATCTGTTCTTTGTAGATAACTTTTGATACAATGAAGTAAGTTCTATTTTTTTTTACCACTCTTAATATATCATAGAACTGGAAATACAATCAAAGACCTCAAAAAACATTGCACTTAGTTTCAAGGTAGAATGCTGTATAAATGTTTGATTCTCCATGGGGAGGGAAAACTACATCTAAATCAAATATCTAAATAGAGCATATATTCTCTGCTCTTTTAGAGAAGCTAACTTTAAGCCTTTTAGTTTCGAAATTCCATTATAAGCTCCATTCAAAAGGGATGAAAACAGAAAAATGCAGTTGAAAATTCAAATTACAAATAAGTCTCCAATATTGTAAAGTCGACTACTAATAGAGAGAAATCATTATTAAAAAATGACAATTATTACTACTGTAATGAAAAAAGGTTTCATCTTATGAGAGTTCTAATTTTCTCTTTGGGTCACAAAAAGTTTTCAAAAGTAGCATCTAATCTTTCTTTAACCAAATCATAATGTTTTCCCAATAATTTTTTTTTTTGAGACAGAGTGTTGCTCTGTTGCCCAGGCTGGAGTGGAGTGGAGCGATCTCAGCTCACTGCAACCTCTGCCTCCCAGGTTCAAGCAATTCTCCTGCCTCAGCCTCCTGAGTAGCTGGGACTACAGGCGCATGCCACCACGCTCGGCTAATTTTTTGTATTTTTAGTAGAGACAGGATTTCACCATGTTAGCCAGAATGGTCTCAATATCCTGACCTCGTGATCTGCCCAACTCGGCCTCCCAAAGTGCTGAGATTACAGGTGTGAGCCACCGTGCCCGGCCCTTTTGTTTGTTTAAACAGAGTGAATATTTTAAATCACTCAGTATGATATTCTTATTTAACCCTTTTAAGAAAACAATACATACAGCTGGGATATTTCTATGAATTCCCTCTTTATCCACTCTTGATTATTGTTATGTTAGCACATTAAAAATACCCCAATTAGGTAAATTATTATGAACAACTTTCTCCCCAAAATTACAACTTTTCTCGTCACTAATTTAACATCCATTTTATACCTACACAAGAGAATGAATACTGCCTTCTCACAAATAGATTAGAAAACTGGATCCAAAACAATCATACATTACTGAGCAGTGCATGTCTGTATTCTAGAAATCAGATTAAGCTTTTCATGAATTTCCTATAGAAAGAAAAAAAGTTCAATTATACTTTTTCTTCTGGTGAAAATAAAATGTTTCAAAAAAGAACACTGCTGGGAAACTAACAAGTATTCATTTTTTAGCAGGAAGACTCCCCCTAATCAATTATCAGACCTAAAATTATTAAATCTCTCCCAACCATATCAGAGGAAGAACAAACAGAATATTCAGGTAGAAACATTACTTAAAATCTCTATAAAGTATGACTGTCAATATTTTTAACAAATTCTTCATAATTTTTCCCACCTTATGATAATATTTAAATATTAAATTGTAGTTGTCTCAAAGGTCTAGATCTCTTTCTTGAGAAGATCTTGGGAAAAGATTTATGGCTGAAAAACTATGCTTCTGAATAAGCTGTCTACAGCTAACTAAAGTACAATGACAGCATCACCATTCTGGCTACGAAACAACAACATAATTCTCAAATTTGTAACGGAAAAGTAAGCAATGAACAACATTAAGTTCTAAAATATGTTTTTGTTTTTTTTTTAAGCCCTAAGTACTGTAGCTTGGATTGCAAAAATATTAAAAATGAACAGCTTTCAGTTCTCTGTTGACCAATAATCAACAGGCAATAGACACCTGTAGTGATATTTCTTAGGCTTTAAGGCTGATGAGAGATGAGATTCATAGTGTAAATATTCTCTAAGAACACAAAAGCCTTGGAGCTTGAGATTTATTTAACTCCTTCCCTAAGATGGAAGGAAATTTAATCCATACAACATACTTCCTAAAACTGAATATGAAAAAATAAATGTGAAAAGTTAAATAGAAAAGATCTGATGAATTATGCTTCAAATTATTCCCTTTGCAAGCTTACTTTAACCTGAAGCATTGACAATGTGACACTTAAAATGAAGCCACAGAATACATACCTCTCTATTTCATCGTTAGCACCACAAGCTATACAGAAAACCTTCTCACAGAAAAATAAAATCCAGATCGTATTAAAGCATCTGCCAGTTACAGTTGGAACCACACACTGAATAGCTGGCTGTCTGTTCACAGTTCTTTCACTTAAGCACCTCATAATGTGTGTGGGTGGGCCTATGTTACGCAAAATAGGTAAACACTACATAATTCTAGATTCCATTGACTGAAGTGAGAATTCACTTCTCCCTCACCTCCTCCCTAAGGAAGTCTGTGGCCCAAAAGGAAAGAAACAGAAGTAAGAGGAAGCACAGAGCAATTTTAACACAGGCTTAATATCAAGTTATAGAGTAAGGTACTTCCAGAAAGAGTATGATATTCCATTTCTTAAAAAGCAGCCTGAATTAACTACATAAATATTCTATAAATGTCAGAAGTATAACTATGATACTGAAGCACCTTTTCATATAAGTAAACCTATTTTTACAGATTTAGTATAGTACTCAATCTGTTGAGCAACACTCCATTTAAAAAAAACACAAAAATCAATACAATTCATATGTAAAGAAAGAAGCCCCTTTAGCACTATTAAGTGAAACTGATTTTTGTGGTCTGGTTATAAAATACTATATTATCCCAGGCATAAAAATAGGTGAACATTCAATCACATTTTCAATTGATCACACTTGTTTATTTCCAGCTTTATTCTTTACAATTTTAAAATAAATTAGATACATTTGACGCTCATGAATACGGAGGAACTACAGCAGTAGCCAGAGGTAAGCTGAGATTGGACAAGCTTAATCAAATAGCTATGGAAAGCACCTACATACTGACAAGTGCTGTTCTCAGATTATCCCACTTGTAAATTCCATTCTAGAAAGTACTGCCTGCTACTCCAAATTTCCCCATATGCTGTCTCAGGAAAAGAACTGTGTTTTCTTATAGTGAATGGTTACACATAGAGCTAGTCTAATCCTCCAAATAGCCAAAGGCGAACCTGATTAATTACATTTAAGATTATTTAAAAGAATACTAAAATTAACTCACAAGTAAATGCTGTTCATACTTGTTCAATAATTTGCCCATGCAAATCATCGATAATCTCCACCCATTAAAGTTCAACTTGAGTCTAGATGCTTGATATTCTTTATTATTAAAGTTCTTTAGTAGCCCTAAAGTGTTCAACCCTTTTGTAAAAAGTTACTAGTTATTACAGCAGAGCCCTAAAATTAGTATTGATACCCATAGTTCACAGCCACCTAAGTAAATGGCTATCCAGACAATTTCAGCCTTAATTCAATTACACTATACTGAATGATACATTGCTAATAAAACCTGACTGGAGAGTCAGTTAAGTGTCCTTGGTGATCTTAATTGGAATCATTCAAAGTCCCACCTATAAATACATTGTTATCTTTTTTTTAAAAAGTAGTATAAAAATACTTTTGGTGGTGCTAAGTTTATCTGCAAAGCCTTCTTACAACGTGTCCACAGGACAATAGTTCTGGTTCACAGTAAGGCTATCATTTTTAAGAGAACATCACTATAATAGTACCTAGTAACTTAATGCCTTGGCACAAAATGAACCACCCTCTATCACACAGCTACAAGTTTACTTCTGTTGCTTCCCAGCATTCTGTAACTGTCCCATCCCCTGAAGCAGTTCTGTAAATCTGTTTAAAGTTTCTTTTGCTCCTTGTGCTGGCAGCAGGCCCACTTAGGTTACAGCAAAATAAATCTGCCCAGGTAGGCTGCTTATATCCAATGTTGATACCTGTTCAGTCCAGGAAACATACCTGCAAAAATGATCGGGGCATATTCTAGGGTTTGCTGTTTGATGATCCTGCCTTGTCATGTGATTCCGGGCTGATGAGATTGCTCAAGAAGCCGGACATGACAAATTCAATATTCATACTAAATAGAATGTAGTTGTAGCTGACTCTCAATGTCTTATACTTGATTCCATAACAAAACCTGAGGTCCTGCCATTCTTTGGACCAACATACCAACTCTCTTAACTTTGGAAGTATATTTCCTGCTTAACCCTAGGGAAACCAAGATATCAATAGTTCTTATATCATCATTACCATCTTAATGATTAAAAACAGAGCACTGAGAGTATAAAAATTCCTTATGTCTTTAAAGATCTGTGTTTATATCAAATAATCTCTTGAGGAAATTTTTTTTTAAAGTTCTAAAAAGACATTAAAGATAAAATCTCCATATTTTCTAAGTATTATAATGAGCTGGCCAGGTGCCATGGCCCATGCCTGTAATCCCAGCACTTTGGAAGGCCAAGGCAGGTGGATCACCTGAGGTCAGGAGTTCGAGACCAGCCTGGCCAACATGGAGAAACCCCATCTCTACTAAAAATATAAAATTAGCCAGGCGTGGTGGCACATGCCTGTAATCCCAGCTACTTGGGAGGCTGAGGCAGGAGAATAGCTTGAACCCGGGAGGCGGAGGTTGCGGTGAGCCGAGATCACGCCATGGCACTCCAGCCTGGACAACAAGAGCAAAACTCCGTCTTCAAAAAAAAAAAAAAAAAGAGTATTATAATGACCTATTTTTATAATGGGACAAATAATCGTATTCATAAAGAAAAAAGGGTTAGAATAAAATTTCTAAGCTTTTCAAAACTACATTTTTTAAAAAGACAGCTTTCTTTTTGCTTCTCATATATGCTTTATTTACAATGATGTTTAATTAATAACATCATGGAGGCCAGTCAAATACAAAAACAAAACATAACTAAAACCTGAAGTAGTGTTCTTGGTGGGAATCAAAGTTACCAAACTTTGGCAAATGAACCTGAATCTCAATGACTTTCCCCTACTCTTCCATATCCTGCTTGGCTTACAAAAGTCTTAAACTTCCTTATTTTCCTCTACGATGTCTGAACCTCTAGCAATTACCTCAGTTGAGCTCAGGGAAAATGATAAACTTTCAGTACCCTCAAACTTAAAAAAAAAAAAAAAAACTCCAGAAAAAAAACCGAACAAAACAAAGTGTACTTACCTCACAATTTCTAGGCCTTTTCAGATGTCTCTTTTCTTACGGACCTATTTTTCTTATTAGGTTTTTGTTTCACCCTTGGACACACTGACCTCTGAGAACGTCCTCCTTCTTTAATGATCTCTGAATACTTCCAAGAAGGCAATCAAGGACTCATTCGTCACAGTCCCTTTACCTCTAGCCACACCCTCAGCAGGTGCATAAATTATTCCTTCCTTTAGTTCCACTCCACTGGTGACTCTTAGGTCACGTTCCTCCATCCCACAATGCAAATTCACGCAGAAGGCATTTGCTATTCTACAGTACATTTGTATTGAATATCGACACATGCCCAGTTTTTTACTTGTCAAATCCAACTAACTCCAATCCTTTTGAGAAAATGTACATTAGGCCTAAGATTTTTCAACAAGGTTTAAGAAGAAAAATAATCACTGTATTACTGTATTATATAATTACATTTTAAAGCTGGAAAGAACCTTAAAGAATACACTGTGCAATTTGTTCAATTTTCCTTCCAATTTCATTTTATAATAGATGAGAAAAATCTATATTCAGAGAGGGTAAGTTATTTGATGACAGTCATAGGGCTAAGTAGTGCAGCTAGCTAACTGATCTTGGGACTCCTATGTTGGCGTCTGTTTCATTAATTTTGGAGGCAATACCACAAGCACTAAAGAACAGAGCAGTCAGCCAATAAGTAACTCCTACCTTGTACTGTGTATTATTACAGGAGATGGCCAAGTGTTCAACTTTAGCTCCACTCTTTTCTATATGTTGTTATAATTTTATACCACAAAGAAAAAGCTGAAAATTAGACAAAAATTTAATGAAAGGCATACCATGGAGATTTGTTTCTTTTTGCTCACCAGATAGAGCACTGCCTCCCTAAATTGGCTGTTCATACTCCCACTTTGTGGGCTGTGTTTACCTGGCAGTCTCTTTAAACGAACAAAAGAAAGCTAGGTATCAAAAGTACTGCCATAGGTAACCCACATAATGGGAAAAATTATTTGCAAATCATGTATCTGATAAAGGACTTATATCTAGAATACCTAAAAAGGTCTCATAACTCAATAAAATATAAATGAAATTAAAATTTGGTAAAAGATCCATTTATTTCTCCAAAGAAGATATACAAATAGCCAATATGTACATAAAAAGATGCTCATTAGCCATTAGGGAAATACAAATCAAACCCACAATGACCACTTCAAACCCATGGCTATTATCAAAAAGTCAGATAACGACAAATATTGGTAAGGATGTGGAAAAGCTGGAGTCCTCAATCATGGCTAGTGGGAAAGTAAAATGGTGTAGTTACTTTGGAAAACAGTCTGGCAGTTCCTCCAGATTAAACATTAAGTTCTCATGTGACTCAGGAATTCAATTCCTAGGTATATACCCAGGAGAAATGAAGACCTATGTCCACACACAGACTGTGCATTAATGTTCACAGCAGCAATATTCATAATAGCCCCAAAGTAGAAACAACCCAAATGTCCATCAACAGTCGGATAAACAAAATGTGGTATATCCATATAATGGAATATTATTTTGCAATAAAAAGGAATGAATTACTGATATATACTACAACATGGATGAACCTGGAAAACATTCTGCTAAGTGAAAGAAGTCAGTCACAAAGGATCACATATTGTATGATTCCATTTATATGAAATGTCCAGAAAAGGCAAATCCAGAGACAGAAAGAAAGTACATTAGTGGTTGCCTGGGAGGGGAAAGAAAGGGGAGAAAATAGGAAATTGGGGAATGATAGCTAAAGGCTATGACATGAGATTTGTTTTTCGGGTGAAAATGTTCTAAAATTGATTGTGCTGCACAGCTCTGAGACTATACTAAAAACCACTGAAGTGTACCCTTTAAGTGTTTACATAAATGGTATAAAAATTATACCTCAATAAAGCGAAGCAAGCAAGCAAATAAAGCTCTAGCACATTAAAAACAAAAGCCTGCTGTAGACTCAAGGTTCACTGGAAGCTGGCACATACCTCTGGAATTCAAATATATTACTGATCTTATGCAACTTTATAACCTACATAAATTTTAAAAATTCTAGATACTGTTAACTCCTACTTCTTGGCCAGAGAAACTGAGGGAAACTAATCATTTGAACATTCTACAAGATAAATTTTCACAAGCAAAACTGAAAGCTTTCCCAAATGAAGTGCTTTTTGTACCAGAAATTATGAAATTGACACTTAGGTTTGGAATTTTAAATCTCATAATCTGTTTCAGACTAGCTTTAATCATAAACATGTGCTTTTTTGTTTATGTTTTTGCTGATAATCTTGCATCATGTTCAATGAGTGTTCTCTCTGACATCAACCACCAACTCTCCAGTTCTGACACCAACTGGGCATCCAACAAATCAATTCAGTTCTGACACTATTATCTACCTGTAGTGTCAGATCTCACAAGTTAAAGGGCTCATGCCACAAGACTCCCCTAAGTTCAGATGCCAATCAAAGTCCCAAACCACCTGACTTCTGACCAACTAGCCTATAAATTGGGGGTTCCCACAACCCCCTCCTCAGGTTCCATAATTTACTGGTACAGCTCACAGAGAACAAGAAAACACTTCTTTTATGTTTACTGGTTTATTAAAAAGAATGCAACCCAGGAACAGCCAAATGGAAGAGATGCACAGGGCAAGGTATGTTGGGGGGGGGAGGGGAGGGGGCGGAGGCGCGGGGAGGTTAGGGCAGTGGAGCTTCCATGCCCTGTCCAGGAATGCCACCCTCCCAGCAACCTGATGTGTTCACCAACCCAAAAACTCAATCTCCAGGCCTCTGTCCCTTTCCCAGAGGTCACTGGGTGAGACAATAGTCCCAACCCTCTTAATTTCTTGGTCCTTCTGGCGACCAGCCCCATCCTGATGCCATCTCAGGGCCCCACCCTAAGTTACCTATTATGATCAGAAAGGGGGTTGTTATAAATAATAAAAGACATCCTATCACTCAAAAAAATTCTCAGCATTATACGAACTCTGTGCCAGGAAGACAGCATGGTAGAAAGACCAAATAGATTTTTGTATTACACCACAGCAACAGCATCAAAGTAAGCTGAATATTCAAATACATAGCTCAATATAATCCCATGACCAATAAGTTTCACTTGATTCCTCTGAGGACAAAGACATTACCAAACCAACAGATTTGGTATTTAATCCAATGCCTGGTATTTAATATAAATACCTAATGTTTTAATTAATTACCTAGCCTGTCCCTCTAGCTAGCTAATAGTCCTATTTGGTTAAATAGCTAGAAGTCAAAATCTTCTAATAACTAATATACCTAGGTTACCAGATGATGATATCCCTTCACCACAGAAGTACCTAGATTAGTACAGGTTGAACAACCCTAATCTGAAACTGCAAAATGCTCCAAAACCTGAAATTTTTGAGCAACACGACATCATAAGTGGAAAATTCCACATGTAAGTACTTAACACAAACTTTCATGCACAAAATTAATAAAAATATTGTATAAAATTGTCTTCAAGCTATTTGTATAAGGTGTATATGAAACATAAATGAATTTTATGGGTCCCATCCCGAAGATATCTCATAATATATATGCAAGTATTCCAAAATCCAAAACACTTCTGGTCCCAAGGATCTGGTTAAGGGATATTCAACCTATACTCTCCATAAAATGCTAATTAATGATTTCTTCTATTAATAACCATTGTGAGCTTTCTTTGCAGTTTAATTTGCTTTGATGTTGGAGCAGTTCTTAAACCAAGGGCTGTGGTCTCCCTATTTTTTTTTTTGAGACGGAGTCTCACTCTGTTGCCAGGCTGGAGTGCAGTCACACGATCATGGATCACTGCAACTTCTGCCTCCCGGGTTCAACCGATTCTCCTGCCTCAGCCTCCCAAGTAGCTGGGACTACAGGCACGCACTACCACGTCCAGCTAATTTTTGTATTTTTAGTAGAGACGGGGTTTCATCATGTTGGCCAGGATGGTCACGATCTCTTGACCTCGTGATCTGCCTGCCTTGGCCTCCCAAAGTGCTGGGATTACAGGCATGAGCCACCGTGCCCAGCGGGTCTCCCTACTTTTAATTTAGTGCATCTAGAGTCACCAACAATACAATTACTAACCCAACAAATATTACTGAGCATTCACTATAAGGTCAGAAGTTACGGGAGTATTCAAACTAATGCAAAAGGTATGCCTCCCTATACCAAACATTTGTTTACTTATGTTTACTAAAAAAGGATGTAAATTAAATCAGTACAGAACAGATATCATATTAATGCAAAAGGCCATAAATACTGTAAGACTTCAAAGAAAAGTGTTACTACTTAGGAGGAAGAGGAACAAGAGGAAGCTTCATAGGAGAGGTATTCAATTTGGACCTTGAGAGACAGACCGGACTTTGATAAGTGAAAAAAAAAACCAGTTTAGGTGGAAGAAACAATCGCATGAAGATAAAAAAGACAAGGGGTAAAAAGTATATTGTGTTCTCAGGAAAGGGTAAGTCAGTAGGTTCCCTGGAGTTTGGTTAGGAGATAAATAAAAAGTAAGTTTGTGGAAATCATGAACCATGGCTTTGTAAGCTCAGTGACTGTTAGGAAGTGCTGAATCAATGTTTAATAGCTGAGTGAGATGCATCTGGAAAGGTAAAGAAGCACCTGTAATAGTGGGCCTTAAGAATCAGGATAGAGACTGAACTTTATCCTAGAGTTAATGAAAACCCTTTAAATTTAGGTTTCAGAAAGGGGAAGAAAACACCCATGTATATTGTAGGTACTAGGAACTTTCATATGTTAATCTTTACAATTGTCCTATGACAAATGAGGAAATTAGACTAATTTGTTCAAGGTCATTTAGAAACTAAGTGGCTAGAGCTGGGATCTAAATCTAAGCATGCGTTCTTTCTACCATTCCATACTGCATGAATAAATAAATAAACCAACCAGTGCCAGATGTCTGGAAACAATGTTTAGGACAAAAATAATGCACTATATCAAATTTAAATTTTTAGTCTGTTTATTATTACATTATGGTAGCTTACTTTTTTTGACAAATTTGAGCGGAATATTGAAATAGTCTGACCCAAAACATAGGCTGTATAGCACACATAAAATTCACTTTTACAACTCTTGGGAAATCATCTCAAATAGAGATACCTTTCAGAACAGATTAACTGATAGATGAGAGGTCAATCTAAAGGTGGAGAGAGAAAGATGTGCCATATATATTAAGACAAGACAGATTAGGAAAGCTATAAATTGAAAGCCACAAAAGACACACAGCCTGGTTGTCTTTCTAGTTACTGATTCTCATTTGTCTTGGTAATTTTTTATTGTTTATTTGTGAAAATCTATGTTGATGAATACAGGAGGCTCATGCGGGATCCCTCAGTATTTGCATATATTATGGCTTAATTTCTCCCAGGAGAAAGGCTCTTTCCCTAAGAAAGGCAGGATCCTTGGAATCACCAAAGATGAGTTTGCACCCTTCCTTTTTCTCTGGGTAAATGGATCAAGAACAGATCAGTAATGTGGCTCTTTCCTCAAGTAAAATGAGTTGCATGAAAATGTCTGGAATGCAATTATGTTAAAGCAGTAAGAAACTGTATATAAAGCTGGAGGATGCTTATTAAACTATGTAAAACTAGCCTGGACAAAATTAATCAGAAGGAATCTCTGTAGATGTTAGATATGGTCTTCCTATTTTTAGATATTGAGAACAAGGACAAATTAGATCAAGTATGAGTTTACTTAGGGATGGGGGGAGTAGGAGAAGGTGGACTGGAACAAACCCCCCAAAATTATTCAATTATGATTTTTAATATCTGTGTACCAAAATATAAAACCTTACTTGAAAAAATTCAGTTTGCTGTAAACAAAAAACAAAAAGTATGACAATTATTAACTCCTCTTTACATCTGTATAGTAAAGAAAAATCTCTTCATACTCTTAGAAAGATGGATAGACTACCAAGACCAGAGAAAAGATTCCCTTAACGCCTATTAATTTGTAAAAGTCCAGGTTGTTAAATAACACTTGTGCTGATATTAAACAACAACAACAACAAAATAAAGGAGAATGAAAGCACAAGACTTGTTAAATTCCAAGCCATTAAGAGTTTATTTGAGGCTGAGCAAGGTGGCTCACACCTGTAATCCCAGCACTTTGGGAGGCCCAGGCAGGAGGATTGCTTGAGCACAGGAGTTTGAGGCCAGCCTGGGCAACAGAGTGTCCTTGTCTCTACAAAAAATGTAAAGTTTCAGACAGGCATGATTCTGTATGAAATTTGTTGGGATACCATGCTTTAGTAGATCATAACATCAGTTATGTTTTTCAAACAATGTTGAGTGAGGTTTTCTTGTTTTTTATTTTAAGTTTATTTTATTTTTCCTCACACTTTCAGGGAGAAGAGTAAGGTTTTTAACATTGATGAATATGGCTTGAATTTGAAGTGGATGTCTTCTGGGAACTTTTATTATGTTAAAAATATATTCATTTAATGCTGTTTTAACTTTTTCCCCAACCCTCTACTACCAACAAGACCTTGACTGTGACAACTGCAATTTTGCTAACTATAATTCTTTTCTATGTTGTCAAAGGATTACTGTACTTGAAATTGGAACTAACTTGGAAAATCTAGGTGGTTGTCTCAGCTGACCCCTGAAAGTTGAAATTTAGCTCCCCTTTAACCACACTGTTAGGACTGACCACTAGACAGGACTATCTTTTTTCCTTTTTTCAAATCAACTCTCCGCCTTAGTTTATCTATTCTTTTTCCAATCAACCATCTCAGATAAAAACACGCTCCTCCCGTTCATATAATTTAGTCTAAGTCCTTCTTTCTGAAAAGAAGGAATTCTGCTAAATCAAGTTCCCTTTCAGGCAATTTCAGCTCTGGCCAACATTTAGTAGATTAAAAAAAAAAATCAACCAGTTTTCTTCACACCCAAAACTGAGAACCTATTTGTATCAAAACTGAGATTCGAAGGTGTGTACAGGGGTAAGGAGCAGTGGTATAGTTTTAAAGCCTAGAAAAATAATTCTGCTTTGCACCCTGATATTTTTAAAATTCAGGTTAGTTCAGTAAACATTTATGGAGTGCCTATTATGGTTCAGATTCTGTGCTAGGAGACTAATATGAAATGTTCCTATCTTAAAAGGAGCTAATGGAATTAGAAATAACACTTTTACCCTCTAGAATTTTTCAAGATTTTCTATTTTCAATCATGTAATAATAATAATAGTATTAAAAGTAAAGTTACACATGATATATTTTTCTCCTTTTGAACTAAGTGATTAGAATTGCAAATGTACTTCTTAAATATACTATATACATCTTAATTGCCACAAACATTTCTTTCTCCTCACATCCCACCCCCAAAGCAGATTCTTTTCTTATAGTAGCACAAAAATCCCTAAAGTTTTACATTTCTAACTAGAGTTACAGACTGAGTCAGACTAATGTGACATCCATAAGGTTTTTAAAAAATTCTTATTTTGCTTCTACTGTTATCTTTGTCCTAATTATGCCACCTGCCTTTATTGGCGTTTACTGTGGAGTATATGATAAGTTTAAATTTCTACACACATCTATGAATTTCATGCAGATTTAAATTCTCAGCAAGGATCTCCTCTATTAATATTTTCACATAGTAACATTTGTCAAACTCCTGGGTTTTATGTAAGTTAACATGATTATTTTTTCACTATAGAAATTCAAACGAGATCCTAATTAACACATTGCTCCTTCTTTGAAGACCTTGACACAGACACAAAATTGCTGATATTTGGATCTATAAGTTTGATGAGTTTTTTGTTGCTGTTCTGTTTTACCTTTCACCATGGAAAATTTGGTCTATCACCATCACAATGTTTACTGAGCCAACTATCTACAAGGACAAATAGCAAAGCTTCTTATTCATTCCAGCTAAATCAATTAGGCTATTCATACACTTACTGACCATTTGCCAAAGTGCCACCCTTTTTTGGTATCAATAAAAAGCAATCTTATTATAAAGGTTTATTTTGTTTTGAAAAAAAGCCAGGGTTCTCAAATTCACTGTATTACTTTGCAACTCTTGCTTCCCTTGCCTTCAACATTGTGTGGGTGGAGGAAAGAAACCAACATATTCAGAACAAAATGTGAAGTCAAGGGAAATTTTTAGACAGCAGTAAGTTGTGAAAATCACTTAAACTTACTGTCAGAACAATCTTTTGTATAGAAACATAAAGGGAGGCATTTTAATATACCCCTGGCATTCAATGAAAAAATACGAGGCTCAGAATACCATAAACCCAGATACTGTATTTGTTTAAACTAATTGGGCTTTTTAATATATAACTCAGTAAACTGCAATTACAACCATATTCAAACAAGTTTTGTCTAATTCCTCTTCTTAATACCTTTTCAAAAAGAGGACTTTATTTAAGAAACAAATTCTTAATAATTCATGAGATATATTATTTCTTTTTTTGTGATTATGAAATGTTCTTCAGTACATATTTAGGCTATTTATAAGTTTTCTAAGACCATTCTTTTAAAGTCACACTGTATCTTCAAAAGCCCACTTTAAACAAACCAACCTATTATTTATAAAACACACTAAGACTTAACGTAAACACCAAACAAATAAATACATTGCTGATTCTAGAATAGGTATAATAGAATATAGTCTACAATTGCTTGTATAGATGATCCACATAAAGTCACAGGAATTTCTTAAATGATAGAAGATTAAAGTAGCACTTTTTAAGGCAATGTATGTACTATGAAGTTTTCATGCAAATCACTGATTACCTCTCCAGAGACACAATGTAATTTTTGTTAGAAATGATTTTCAACTCTAGTATATACTACGAAAAATTATTGTGGTGGCTGCAGTAGAAAGCTTCCCATTTGATGTGTCCCAATAAGCTATGTGACTTTTGATTTTGAAATTTTGAATCATGTGTCTTTTGAATCCACCATAATTCCAGATTCTTCCCAACTTTTCCCCCCAATTTAAAGTGACATGGTTGTTACTCTCTATATCACATATATCAAAAAAAGAATTTCTTTTGAGATAGGGTCTGACTGTATTGCCTGGGCTAGTCTAAAACTCCTGGGTTACTCCCATTTTAGCCACTCGAGTAGCTGGGACTACAGGCATATGCCACTATGCTACGTTCATATATCAGACATTTTTGAAAAAAATGAAACTGAATATGTAATAAATACTCAGCAAACAAGTGTTGTTAACGTTATCACTATTCACTTGTAAAAAATTCTAATAGTATTTCAAGGTCCATTTGATGTTCTTTTCCCAGTCTGAAAGTTTTTCCTTATTCCCTAAACTGGGTGTAATCTTTTTTGAGCTCCCATAGTTTATCTGCAATTCTTTTATGTGCCTTATCCAGTTTTATATTATAGTTACATATGACCCTGTGCTATCTTCTATTAAAGCTGAACACTCCTCCAAGGGAGAAACTGTCTTGCTCATTTTGCAGCACTTAATATTGAAGAAATAAGGGAAAGACATTAAAAAGTTTGCTAAATTAGATCTTACGAAATCTTCATTTTAATTTGGTGCATAAAAAACGCACACATATTTCTATAAAATTTATTCAAGAAATTTGAAGAAAAAAATAAAATTTCCTAGAGACTATAGAATGTTAAAGCCTTTTGGGAACAGATGTGCTCATTCATATACACAGTAATATAACACAGGAAATAGAAGAAGCTATCTAAATGATATTAGAAGCCATAATGTATTATTTTTTATTTCATTTCATACTTTGGGTGTTAAAAAGGAAGAGTAAAACACAATGGGTAACTTATTTTCCTTTTTGGTAAGAACTGGGTTTTCATTTTCAGACTAAAATCAGTTCTAGAAATCAACACATAAAGACTCTGTTGTTACTGCCCTTCATAACCCTTTACTCCTATCTCTCCCTGAGGCCCTGAGTACCTAGGAGAGAACCTTCGTTTTCATGGTTCTTTATGAATTTCTTGGTCCAAAAGCACAGTTTGCTTAAGACATTAAAAAACTAGCTATCAACAAATTTCATTACTAAAGCTAACAGGAAAATTAATAATAAGATATTATATTAAATTTGTTAAAGTAGTGCCAAATTTTAAATTTTGATATATTCTTAAAGCTCTCAGGGGTCAAAAAGTTCTAGCAATTAATATATATATACACACACATATATATACACACATAGGTTCAGGTCAATGCCCTGGGGGTAGGGACCTCTGACTTATAATACCTAATAAAATGTAAGTGCTATGAAAATAGTTGTTATACTGTACTTTTCAGTTGTATTTATTGTTGTATTGTTATTTTTTATTGTATTTGTTTTCCAAATATTTTTGATTCATGCTTGGTTCAATCCTCAGATGCAGATTCCATGGATACAGAAGGCCAACTGTACTTGAGAAACAAAGGCAGGATCCTAACCGGCATGTAGAGAGTGAAATAGTAATCTCTCTCTTTTTTTTTTTTTTAAATTGAGACGGAGTCTCACTCCATTGCCCAGGCTAGAGTGCAGTGGTGCCATCTCGGCTCACTGCAACCTCCACCTCCCGGGTTCAAGCAATTCTCCTGCCTCGGCCTCAGGAGTAGCTCAGATTACAGGCGCACACCACCACGCCCAACTAATGTTTGTATTTTTAGTAGAGATGGGGTTTCACCATGTTGGCCAGGCTGGTCTCGAACTCCTGACCCCAAGTGATCCACCCACCTTGGCCTCCCAAAGTGCTGGGGTTACAGGCATGAGCCACTGCGCCCAGCCAGAAACAGTAATCTCTACCAGTATTGAAGGAGGCAGAACAGATATGGAAAGAAAACAGAGGTCTTTTTCACTATGGTAAGTTTGAAGAATTTTAGTTAATATGTCTAATAAGCAGTTGAAAATTTAAATTGGCTCACAGAGAAAGGTACTGAATTGGCAACAGATCTTTCCCCCTCCTTTTTCTCTTTCTACTAGACCAAGTCAGGATGCCAGTAGAAATAATAAAAATAGCTTCCAATTCTTGAGTACCTACTTTATGCTTGACATCGTGCTGAGAACTTTATATATTATCTCTATTCCTTTCAACAACCTTACCAGGAAGATACAGGTTGAGCATCCCTAATCTGAAAATCTGAAATCCAAAATGCTACAACACCTGAAACTTTTCAAGTGCTAACACGACTCTCAAAGGAAATGCTCTTCCAAGTATAATGCAAATATTCCATGATCTGAAAAAATCTGAAATCCAAAACACTTTTTGCCCCAAGCATTTTGGATAAGGGATTTAATAAGTCCTGGTGAGGCTTGTTCTCAGAACCTTGAGATTAAGTAAACTGAGTCAACTGTCCAAGGCAAAAGAGCTACCAATTAGTGGGGGAGGCATCTGAATAAAGTTTTCTTCTTATTAAAGACTCTATTATACTACCTTAGCTTTAACTTGAATGACCACCTATGTCAAGTTCATTCTGGAAAGGGAAAAATAACAAAATTAATGGAGCTCTCAGACTGAGAAAATAGGGAATAAGTCTAGGAATATGTGGTTTCAAAAAGTACAAGTTTAATAGTGATACGAAAGAGCTGGAGAAAAAGAAGTGGAGTTATAGTTTAAAGACCCTTTAAACCAGAAGGAGCCTTGGAAATGGCATAGTACTTTTATAAGTAAAGTGTGGTCCATGGCCTATAGCAGTAGCGCACCCAGAAGCCTGCTAAAAATGAAGAATCTCAAGCCCCAGCCATACTTACTGAATTAGCATATGCATTATAATATGATCCTTAGGTAATTTGTATAATACATTAATGAAAAACACTGGTCTGATACCATTACAATAGATGAAGACACTAACCAGGTTAAAGAAACAGTTTGCAAAGCTAGAACTCAGTCCTCTTTATTTCTCGGTCTAGGATTCCTATGTCTTCATCATGTGCCCTCCAGACAAATACATCACTTCGAATTTCACTAACCTGAGGTCTGTGCCATAAACATTTAGAACTTAAAATGAGTTTCCATCAAATTAGCACTAAACATTTTTATTTGTTACCATTTCATTTGGAATTTTAAGTACCCCCATGAGTTTTCTTCAATCATTTGTTTTAACATCACTAAACGAAACATAAACATGCTATCCCTGACTACAAAGAATTCTTAAGCTCATACAGTAAGTTTCAACCCTGAGCACTCAATGTGAAGAGACAGTATAGATAGAAGAGAGAGACTTTCTATAGGCAAATTATTTAAAGTCATGGAATCCTGGAGCTGGAAGAGACCCAATATAGCTGAGATGACAAAGAGATTTCATCAGAATGGCAATTATATATATAGTTTCTGACAGTGCTATATAAAAAAGTTACCTGAAGCTGGTTTGGGATACAGATACCGATACAGGTACAGCTACTAGCTGTATCTGCCATGGGTTGGTTCCAAAGAGGGTGTGAGTGATGGAGTTACTGACCTTGTAAAGATAAGGAAACTCAAGCTCAAAGAGGTTAAATGAAATATATAAGGTCACATATTGAGAAGATAAACCAGAACTCCAGGTCCCCTAACTTCTGATATAGTGGTTTTTATCCTGTATCATATTGCCTCTCCTCTCTATTTATTCAATAAAAAATATAAAATCCTTTTCATGTAATAGATAACAAAAACCAAACCAATTAGAAATTAACTGGGAATAAACACCTCAGATGGTTTTATGGGCATTATAGGATTTATAATCCTATAATAAGGACATACATGGAAGTACGTTAAAAGATTTAAAATGAAGCCCACAACCTATAGATTGTATCATTGTGATCAATGAATGATCTCTGACTCAGACTGCTTTCTGACATTTTTACTTCATGTAGAGTTTTTCCATATGACAATTCTTTAGAGTTTATTCATGATGACTCAGGGTACCTAGATGGTATGAAGGAGCCTTCAATTTAAGGAGTAGGAGGAAAATGAGGGGGCCTACTGAATCATTAGCAGCCTACTCAGTTCTGAAACTCAGCAAATCCTTTTGGAAGCCATTTTAAAGTCAGCTTTAGGAGACAAATTCTGGCTAAAGCCTTAAAAGACTGGTCCTTAAGAGCTGAACTATATGCAACTAAATCAACATGTTATTTCTAAAAGAGACACAACCAAAAGGCTTTAGCAAAATCTGATCTTCTTTTTGTTGAATAAATGTCAGTGATTAATTTTTAAAAATGTCTGCTCTCAATGAAGTTACAGATCTGCTCAAAGTTTAAGAGCCCCTCCTCAAAATTCATCCTAGTTCCTTTGGAGAACAGACAGGGCTAGTCCAGAAACTGAATCATCCTATTTTAAATGAAAGTAACAGTAAAGCAGTAAGTATATTTAAAAAGCTTTTTGATACATAGGTATGTCTATAGGACCGGTTTCTAATTAGAAGCAGCCGCTACTTTACAAAAGATACGTATTTAACACATTTTCTCATGAATGATAAACTTAGTTTTGTAATTTGGATGTTTTGATCCTTTGATGGTAAATTTAAAGAATGACAGTGAGAACAATTCAAAGAAAAATCCATCATGTTAACTGTAGTTTAAATTAAAGCCAATCAGCTTTTAGTGCTTCCAGTACATGCAGTTCATTAAATCTGAAATAAACCCAGAGGAACATGAAGTACTACGGATAGTATCTGCCAAGAACCAGGAATTCAACATTAAAGTTTTGAAGAACCAACAAAGCACTTTCAATTGTTTTCACTTATTGTTAAAAAATAAAATTAAACTGTGCCTTCTAAAGATTAAGCCAAATGATACGTTGAGTACTACAATGAGTTACTAGAAAAATATCAGGGCCAGTCACTTCATAATTCATTCTTGTGGAAGGAAGAAGTTATAACCTTCTTTACCACATTACTTATCTTTTTATCTTTTCCTCTTGACTGTCAAAGAGATGCTCAACAGAAGTACAGTTTTCCCCTAAGGTCATATATGGTTAGTATTACAGTAATGATGAGGTCCCCAATTGTTTGACATTTTTAGAAAAGACAACAAACATCAAGAGCTGAAAATAGTTTTTGAAATTCCACTAGGCTGTTAATTTTACTATCAAACTTTGCTAGTTTAGGTATGTAGGTTCTGGATGGATGCAGGATTAACTCAATGAGTTTGAGTTTAAACTCAAACTGTTTCCTACTGTTTCCTACATTATTGAGTTAAAAAAGTATTGCATCCTACAGGTCATGTAGTTATCTCTTAGTGTCTGATGAGAGATCTCCACCAAGGCACACACCAGAAATAGGCAAGGAAAGTTTAAAAAGATTAAGTATGGCACAAATAGGAAAAGTATTGTACTTGCCATCCACAGGTTACTACTTTATAACCTTAATTCATTCCAAGTCTACTTTATAAGTATAAAAATGGCAGACAAACATAGAAAACGCTGTTGAAGAGCAATAGGCATGACTAAAGCTGGCAAAGGATGATAAAGAGAGCTATTGGCAGAGTAATGAATAGATGAAAGTGAGACAGGCAGGAAATTACAAGTATCTTGCAATGCACAAGCTGAGAAGAATAACCTTGAACCTGTTGCTGTAAAAATCTACAAAGCTTAATAGATTGAATTTTCAAATAATCTCTCAATTATTGTTACTCATTATTATTTCCCAAATTAAGTATAGATTTTATCATGGTCATAAGGTTTAAGTCAACATGAAATGTAAGATGCACTTTTGCAAAGCAATAACTTCTCTTCAAATGAAAGGCGTATTATTACTTCTATTCTCTACTTAATTTACACATCTGAGCCTTAGCTCATTAGGTCATAGACACTTAAGCACATCCAAGTTAAGAGAATTATCCATACTCATATTTACTAGTTTGTGAGATCCAGTTTTTTCCTTTCCTTCCTTCTCTTGCTGCCTTCCCTCTCTTTCTCTTCCGTCAGAAGTTATTCATTTATTCCACAAAAATGGAAATGAAAAACAGATTCATGATCTTACCAGCAAATCAACAGCCTGAATGAAAGCTTTCTAAAATAAGTCACACTTCAGTATGGTCATCATCACAGAAGTTCAAAGATCTTTATGAAAAACCACTGCCACTTTTTTTTTTTTTTTTAATGAATCAAAGGTTTTAAAAGACTTTCAGAGTTAATGGAAAGCTCAGGAATTAAATATGGGCTCAGTTGTTCCATGTTAACAAACTAGTGTTTAAAATACGTTAAATAATCTAGTCTAGCAGCTCAGCCCTGATAGTATGTACAGTATATGGTAAGAGAGTCTGGCTATCTATACATACACACGCATACATACATCTACACACACTAAAGGGACAAAAACTCTGAGTGAATTGAAGAACTAGATTCCTAACAATTTACTGAAAAATGTTTAAAATAAGAAGCTTTGTTAAAGTATTCCTTACACAGTTATATACTTATATTCTTAGTGGTCACTATGTAATTAACTACATAATAAAAGTTCATAAGTTCTACTTCATGGCATTACATTTTAAATATGATTGGTTAAAAATACAAATGAGGCTGGGCGCGGCGGCTCACGCCTGTAATTCCAGCACTCTGGGAGGCTGAGGCGGTGGATCACGAGGTCAGGAGATCAAGCCCATCCTGGCCAACATGGTGAAACCCTGTCTCTACTAAAATACAAACATTTAGCCGGGCGTAGTGGTGTGCGCCTATAATCCCAGCTACTTGGGAGGCTGAGGCAGGGGAATCACTTGAACTCAGGAGGTGGAGATTGCAGTGAGCCGAGATTGCGCCACTGCACTCCAGTCTGGTGACAGAGCAAGGCTCTGTCTCAAAAACAAAACAAAACAAATGAAAACGTTGTGCTCCCCCACCACTGGACATAAATAACAAGAAAAAGAATGGCTTTCTTTACTCAATATTATCAGGAGAGTAAAAATCACTGAAATGTTTAGTTTCTCAGGTTGGAAAAACTGTACCTCTAAAGAATGAACTAGTATAGTAATTGTTCAAAATTAGTAATCCTACATGTATATTGTCCTGAGTGTAGATTTTTACAATCCATATTTATTGAGGTTTTTGGGGGCATTTAAACATTTAGATGAGATCCAATTTTTCCTATGCCTTTATTAATAAAAACAGTTCTTTATGGTAAATCAGAATGTTCTCAAAACAACTACTAATCTGAGAAATGAAGCATGAATATAAGAAGACTTAAGAGGCAGATTCATCTCTTAACACTAACATGTGTTAGTCTTTTAGTTCCTTCCCCAAGTGTATGCCATAGCGACAAGACTTAAACAATTTCACTGTGTTTTAAATACCATCCCTTTAGTCTTGAATGCAGAATATAAATGAAATTTACCTGAAATGACTGTTTTGATACTTAGTATTAAGAATTGTATATGATCTTGTATGTGTGTGTGCGCACGCATTTTGTGAGACCTTAAAATATCCAAATTAGTATGGTGCCTTCCATACTAGTCACTCTCAGAGGTTATATACCCTTATTCCAAATGATGCTACAATTATCCACAACATTATTAAAATTCCTTTTTAGTCTATGGGTGGATCTGACTTTTACAAACAATAACTGCCTTCTCAGACTGGATCTGATTTTTAGAAATAGCCTCAAGTTACTTCCCATTTTCTTTCTGTCAAGATCCTCTGTGAGTCATATCTGATAAATAACATGAAATATCACGTGGTCAATCACCCCTTTTTCCCTTAAAAACAAGGAGCAAATACAAAGTAATGAGCTATTTTCACGTGTGGCTCTTAAACTGGCTTAGACGACAAAAAAAAAATTTTTTTTTCTAAAAATATTGAGTAATGCTAGTATTGTTAAGTGTATAGCTTCCATGGTGACTACTCTAAAGTATAACTTATTTTAGATAAGTGTATAAAATATTTTTCCTTTAAAGATGGATAACCAGCCCTACACAATTTAGTCTTCTCTAACCTTCCTTTCCCATGCTGATGCTGATTTTATGTACTCACGCTCACCCTGATCTGGTTACGCTAGTCTTTTTTTTTTGTTTTTTTTAGACAGGATCTGGTTATGCTGCTCAGACTGGTCTGGAACTCCTGGGCTCAAATGATCCTCCCACCACAGCTTCTTGAGTAGCTGGCACTACAGGTGCAAGCCACTATGCCTGGCTCACACCCTTGTCTTCTTGTAGTTTCTTGCAGTTGTAGGCACGCTCCCATCTCAGGGCCACTGCACTTACTATTCCCTCTGTGTATAATGTCTTGCTCCAAGCAGACCTGCAAGGCTTGCTGTGCTACCTCCTTCAGGTCATTACTCACTTTAACTATTTATCATCTTCTCAATTAAGTCTTTTCTCACTACCCTTTAAAACTGCATCTTGGCCAGGTGCGGTGGCTCCCACCTGTAATCCCAGCACTTTGGGAGGCGGAGGTAGGTGATCACCTGCGGTCAGGAGTTTCAGACCAGTCTGGCCAACATGGTGAAACCCTGTCTCTACTAAAAATACAAAACTCTACTGGGCGTGGTGGCGTATGCCTGTAATCCCAGCTACTCAGGAGGCTGAGGTAGGAGAACCACTTGAACCCAGGAAGGGGAATTTGCAGTGACCTGAGATCGCCCCACTGCACTCCAGCCTGGGTGATGAGAGCAGAACTCCATCTCAAAAACAAAAAACAAGAAACAAAAAGCAAAAAACTGCATCCTCCTCCCAACCTCATACACATATCCCATTTATTCTCCCTTCCCCTTCCCTGCTTTATTTTCCTGTTTGTGTGTAAAACTGTTTATTAGGGGAAATTTCAAACATACACAAAAATAAAGAGGAAGTAAGAAACCTCATGTATCCATATAGCATCTACCTTCAGCAATTTTCAATATATGGCCAATCTTGTTTCATCTATGTTCCTCTCCCTTTCAATATTTTGAAGTAAAAACCCACACATCACATTTTAAGTTGTAAACACTTTATTATACATCTCTAAAAGAACACTTAAAAAGTACATTCTCACACCTGAAAAAATGGACAAATCCTTTTCATTAAATATCCAGAGTCTAAATTTCCCCAGTTTTGAATAAATGTCTTTTTACAGTTAGTTTGCTCAAAGCAGGATATAACTAAGCTTCATACATTGCATTTGGTGGATAAGCCTCTTAAGTCTCTTTTAATCTTATAGTTCTCCCTCCCTATTTCTTGCTATTAATTTTTTGAATAAATCAGGTCATTTTTCTTTTATTTATTTTTTAACTTCTATTGTTTTGAGGCAGGGTCTCGCTCTGTTGCCCAGGCTGGAGTGCGGTGGTGCAATCATGGTTCACTGCAGCCTCAATCTCCCAGGCTTAAGTGATCTTCCCACCTCAGCTTCCCGAGTAGTTGGGACCACGTCCAGTTAATTTTTTAAGAAACTTCTTTGTAGAGACAAGGTCTCACCACGTTGCCCAGGCTGGTCTTGAACTCCTGGACAAGAGGGATCTTCCCACCTCAGCCTCTCAAGGTGCTAGGATTACAGGTGTCAGCAACTGCGCCCAGCCATTTTTCTTAAAACGCAATGTATTTTATTTATTTTATGGTTTGTGTCTTATTATTAGAATGTAAACACCATGAAAGCAGAGATTTTAGTCTGTGAGGTATCAGCATCTAGACCCGTGACATGTAAACGGCATCAATAAACACTGAATGTATTTGGCATCCATGCCAAAAGTCCACCGCTCACCAACAGCAGAAATTGCTAATCACAGTACTCTTTCCTGCTAAGTTTGAACAAGGACTCCCAGTTTTCTAAACACAGCACTCTAGGCAGCCACCACTAAACAATCAGATTTGGTATCCCAAATGAAATTTATTTGCTGTCCCTGCTTTAGCCCCCTTCAAAAGTGTACTATCCCTAAAACAGATTTCACTGCACCTTGTATGTTGAAATTTTAGCATGATAAATTACTGACTGTGTTTCCTGTCAACTACATTTAAACATTTCTTAGCTTATTTTAGACAGCTTAGGGGAAAAAGAAAACTGTAGCCAAAAAAATAATAGAAAAAGAAACTGCAGAAGATGGTGGGAAACCGCGGGTATTACATATTTTTAGAATTAGCAACATCCCAAGAGGCTCATTATAAAATAAAAATTAGCAACAAATTTTCTGAAAAGGAAGTAAATTACATGTGTGTTGAATTAATTTTTTTAAAAACTACATGAAGATTAACTGGAGGATGAAGACAGATGTCAGGATTTTCCCATTTATAGGCATCAGCAACACATTCTATTTTTCTGCAACTGGTATTTTGAGGTGTAAAGGTATTACAGGGGCGATACAAGAGTACTATGTAGAACCCCATTTCTCTGAAGTGGAGTTTATGTGGCAAAAAGAATCTAAAACATCTAGTACAACATTCTGAAAAATTGTCAATTCTTCTTAAGAGTCATTTACAATTCATTTCTGTTAAACTACCAGATGAAGCTCTCTTTCTCTAGGCTTATTTCTGAAGGTAGCTAAGCTAATTGAAAGACTCCAATCAGATGTTTATGTTTTGATTACTTTTTTCTATCAAAAAAGAAAAAAATTAGAAATTCCCTGACATCCATTCAAGAAACACTGTGCTTTCTCTTTATTACCTGTAAATTCATTAAACAACTAAAAGTATTTAGGACCTACTAAACATAGTATGTTAGGCAGTTATTTTCAGCCTTTGAAGGAAAAATAGAAGTGATCTACTCAAGACAACGTGCAAAAAAAAAAAAAAACCTAGTGGCAGAACTTGAAATCATATCCAGATCTTTCAATGACCAATAATTCTTGTCTTGAGGTTCCCACACATTAGTTTAGGGAAATATTCTATGGCACAGGTCACACTTAAAACTAAGAAAATATAATAAGCACTTCCCCTCCCCCACTACCACAAGTGTAAAAAAATCTCCAAGAACCCAAATCCCTTGAAAGAATGACTTCTATTTACTTTGCCTGTGTAATATATTCAGAGGGAATCTGGAAAAGATGGCTAGAAATCTATAAACAGAAAGTGCTAAGTGGAATTCACTGTTTATAGACTTCAACTAGAATTTTGTCCCTTATATATAAATGCTGCCAACAATCTTTACATTGTATTATTTAAAAACATCTTCATCAGGTTTTCTTCACTTTGCTGATTTTCTTCCTTTTCTCACTGGCTTTTAAATCTGCTTTACTGTCCTCAAAGACATAAATGTAACTTTTGGAATAACATGTTCCCCCCCCCCCCCAAAGGAGCTCCTAAAGCCACCTCAGTGCCATCATATATTAGTCATTATGAAATTTTAATATTTACAGTTAAATATATCTGTATAATAAAATAATCCAAAAAGCCTTTCTAACCTAATAAATACTAGGATAGGTCTACATTGATGTATTATGGTAAAATGTGTATGTATATATTAGTTTTCAGTTCTAAGTCTTTGGCTTAAAATCTTTATCAGCTATATAGAAGCTTCTGCCTAAAAACATTAGTTGTCCACGAAGCATAATGACTATCTACAGTCCTTACCACCTGACCTACTAGAAAACCATAATAAATCATATTCTGAAATGATAGAACTCTTAAAATACAAAAGTGACATTCTGACAACCCAGAAGAGGCTGAAGTTAAATCAAATGGAAACATCCTTTGGCTTCCCCTTTGAAACTTGCCTCAGTGGCATTTGGCAGTACTAGACTAACTTCCTACCCCGTACTTTTCAGTCATTTCCTTTAAGGGGTCTCAAAGAAATTATGAAACCTGCAAAGCCAGACTTTGCCAGTCAACACTAACTTCTGCCTGTGGATTCCAGTGACTGAGCCAAGACAGTGTTAGTAGCTTCCTTGAAGTACAAATGTCCCTGGTAAATCTGGCTTGAAAATACCACAGAAAAAGTTCAACATAACCAACTGTAAGAACATTTAAATGCCAATCTTAAGGAAAGGATGGATTCCCTCCCCCTACAAATTCCACTGAGGCAAATTTCCAGCTTACTTTTTAGAAGTAAATAAATACTACTACTATTACATTACAGCACTTCTACCATGCTAATAAAAAGCTAGGTGATAGTTTCCTCTTTAAAACCTGTACATTTACTACATTAGGCACTATAACCACTTCACTACATGCAACTTCCCATACATATAACTGTTCTACTTTCCAATTATTTATTTTAAACTCAAGATCTCTTTTAACATACTATAGAAAGGGAACAGGTTAGAAGGCTTTGGGAAAAAAAAAAAAATAACGAACATCTCACTTTCATTTTCTGATGCAACCACCAAAATCTAAAATGTAAGGACAACTATATAGCACAAAATTAAATTTAAGAGAATTTAGAGTAAGTGAAACTATTCACTATTACTACAGTTCTGATTATTATTTACCTGAGGAAAGAGCTAGTAGAAGTGATGCTTGATTTAAATTTTTGGTGCTTTCCAGTATGGTACCGAAGAAACAAAAACTCACAAAATAAATAAGGTCCTCAGAGTTAAAGATTTTTCTCCAGAAGAGGTTGTTGGTATAGATAAAAAAAAAAATAAGGAATTCATATGCTGTATTTGTACAATAAGAACAATGTTTTGAGACATGTAAATCTTATCACTCAGAAAATATTTTGTTGGCTATAAAGAAAACGCATCGTAAACTGAAACAGAACTGAATAAAGTGAACCTTTACCACAATTAAAATATTTTAAATTCACCCTATTATGCAAACTGAATAATAAATTCATTTATCCTTAAGTGTAAGAGTAATACATATTCGACACAGTAAAGGACAATGCCATTTCTGAAACAAAAGATCATGTGCAATGAAAACAAAGTAACATTTTGCAGAGTAAGAAAAAGTAAAGAGCCTGTGAACCGAAACAGATGACCTTTTCTTATATATAAAGCTTCAGTTTTCAGCACAATCAGCACCTTATGAATAAAGTTCTCAATAACATTTGTTGATATACTGTTTGATGACTAAACGACAGGAATATTGTTGGTGCTGTTAAAACCAAGGCACATTTCCTTGTGTGTAGTGATTAAAATCTGTTAAATGTAAATTTTTTAAAAACCTCTGCCCTCTGTCCCCTTCTTGCTCTCTTGCCTCTAACAGACCTGCACGTACAAAAATAAAAGTAGATGGTGACGTGAGTTTATGATTTACATTAATTTTCCTACTCGGAGCATTTTTCACTAAGTCTTTAGAGGTTTTAAGATTCAAACACTGTGTAAGAAGAATTATGGTTTGAACTACGTAACAATTACCTAGACATCTTTTGGACTTCAGTTAACCTGTAAGTAAAATGAGCATCTTTAACTTTTCCACGGGGCTTTGGAGAACGGGTTCTTCCTCATAAACGCTTTCATATCCTCAGACACGAGGCGCGGTAGAAGATCAAGCGTATCCATCAATTAGAGAGCTTTTCACGACCTCAGTTTACCCACTTAGGGAAACGGGCGTATTAACTTGTTTCCTAGGGGACCCGGGGGTGAAATTAATTAGCGTGTTTAAAATGCTCTGAGATCCAAAGATGAAAGGAAATGTGAAAGACGCGCAGAGATGATGACAACAATCATAACAATAAAAAGAATGACTAACTTGAAGTCTGCGTTATGTAAGGGAGGAAAAGAAGTTATCAGATCCGCACAAACAAAAGGGAAACCCACCGCCCCTTTTGTTTCTCCCATTTCCCTCTCCTCCCCGCCACCCGCAGAGCTCCCCTCTCGCAGCCGGAGCGCGCGGCCAGCCAGGCGCGGGGCTCGGAGTTGGCCGCCGCGCGCCCCGCTCCCGGGCGGAGGGGGAGGCCGCGTAGGGCCGGTTCCTGACAAAGGCGCTTCCTCGAGCCAGGGCGCGGGATGGAGGCGCCGCAAACTCCGCTCCCCGCCGCCGCGGGGGCGCGCAGGCGGGCGGGGAGAGCCGGCTGGCTGGCCGCCGGGGAAGCCGCCGAGGAAGTTGCGCGTCCGCCCTCCCCGCGCCCCTCGGCGGCCCCGCCGCCATCCATCCCGCGGCGCCCCGCGGTCACACTTACCGGACAATTGCTGGTGGCCGGGATCCCAGAGCGGCCCCCGAGACCCGAGGCGAGAGGGTGAAGTGTTGTGCGCGGGGAGCGCGAGCAGACAGCCCGCCGTTCCGCCGCTGCCCTCCGCGCCAGCCAGCCGAGCCCAGCGAGGGGAAGTTGACCACGGAGCCGAGCGCTGAGGAGCCGCGGACGCAGGGAGAGGCGTTGGGGCTGCTTTGTGGTGCGCTCCCGGAGGGCTGGGGACCAATTCGACCGCACCGCGGGGCTGGCGCTACTGCCGCTGCTGCCGCTGCTGCTAGTGGAGGCGGCGGCGGCGCCCCCCGACGGTCCCTCCGCCTCACACCGCCTCTGGGTCACTGACATACACTCGCAGGGAGGGGAGGGGTCTAGCCGGGGGGCGGGGCCTGAGGGAGGGGACGGGGCAGGGCCACAGCGGAAGGCGGTGTCGCCGCACCGAGAAGGCTCTTGGGAATTGTAGTTCTCCGGTTGAAGAAAAAAGGGATTCATTGTTGTCCAGCACCCTACCGGGCTCGCTCTGCACTGAGCATGCTCGAGGGCGAGGTTTGGGCCGCCCCCTCCCACGGTTACCATGGTCACCGACACACTAGCGAACGTGTTCAGTGC
The DNA here is from genome assembly GCF_029281585.2 of Gorilla gorilla gorilla. Taxonomy (NCBI): domain Eukaryota; kingdom Metazoa; phylum Chordata; class Mammalia; order Primates; family Hominidae; genus Gorilla; species Gorilla gorilla. The sequence continues at coordinate 75,626,262 of NC_073236.2, read as the reverse complement.
TGCTGTTGGCTGAACAAGGACGGTCTTGTATTATGGTGTTGTTGGGGATCCAACCCTTAGACGGTCCTTCCTACTTTTCTCCACCTCCAACTCCTAGCCTTACCAGTCATAAGTACCCAGTGAGGTCTGACTTTCTCTCCATATTTCAGTCTTCCCTGCTGCGTAATTTATCTTCCACAAACCCTAAATCACAAATACCTCTGTCCCTCACTTCCCTCAATTGAATCTTCTCTGGCTAAATTCAATTTTCTTTACCTAAGACTTGTCGAAATGTAGTTGTTTCCAGTAATTGAACAATTAGGTTATAAAACTTAGGAATATCACCACTATCAAAGTCCCGTAATTAATTACTTTGCTCAGTTAGTCACATCTAACTTTAAGATTAGCAAAGGCAAAGTACAGAATTAAGACCCCTATATTTTACTTGATTACTATAAAAGAATCCGGGTTCGTTCATTTTAAGGCCTACAATTTTTAAGACATACAAATTTCATAAAGTATACGTTCAAAAGACAAGTTGAAAATTGTTTATGTGTATTGGCCAACTTTAGTTTGGTAATAAGAGAAGTCTGAACCAAGGTATGAGTATGTTGTTGGGCTGGTCAGCTAAGTCTACACCCATCTTGGGCACCCAGGTGTGGATAGGTGGTAGGGAGGCGGGTGGAGAAAGGCAGGACACATTACTGGCTCTCCGGAGAGCTAAAGGCAACGCGTCCTGAGCGCTTTTGTTTTCCTTCTCCACCTACCTAGAACCCCACACCCTGGGAGAAAAAGATTAATGCTTAGGAATCAGACACACTTTTGGAGCAAGGCTTTCAGAGAGTCTCAAGATCAGAAATCCTTATATCTACAGACTATATAATTATACACTCATTCAAAAAATGCTTGTTGAGTGTCTACTTGTGCTAGGCACTGTTTTGAGCCCCAGAAATAGAGATACAAAAATGTAAAAGAAACATTCTTATTTTCAGAGTGCTTACTATGCAAAGGAGGAGACAGGTAAATAGACTTAATTTGAGAAGTACTACAATAGGAAAATGCACAGCTACCCACAGATGTGCGCAAAATCAGGAAATGCTTCAAAGATCACTTGAGATAACTAGGAATTAGCATGTTTGTGTATTTTGGTAGGGGAGGAGGAAGAGAGAGGTGGGTGAGAGCATTGGGGGTGGTGTTGGGGAGAGCATCAAGCACAAATACCTAGAGGTGTGAGACCCAAACGTATTTTGGTTCAGCAAATAGTTGCATTGCTGGCAGTAGAATGGAGTTGGGGGAGTGGCAAGAGGAGACACTGAAAAAGGTAAGGGAGACAGCTTAGGTAATGAAGAATCTTGCACAATATGCTAAGGAACATGAACCTTTTCCTGGAAACAATGGGAAGCCACACAAGGATTGCAAGCAGATGAAATTTTGATAAGATAGGCATTTTAGAAAGATCACTCTATGGAGTGTGGTATGTACGGGACCTGTTACAGTATTACAGGGGAAAAAACCATGAGAGACTGAACTAAGGTAAGGCAGTGGCAGAAGAGAAAACTGAGGATAATCAGACACTATTCAGGGGATAGAATATAGAACATAGTGACTAATTGCCTAGGTTTGGGGGTGAAGGGAAAAGTAAAGTTATGAATTATGATGCTTGTGGTTGAAAGCAGCAGAAAACCCAGCTCTAACTGGCTTAACCAATAAAGGAGATTTATTGAACCATCTAGCTAGAAAGTTCAGGAAAAAGGCAGTCTATAGGGATGACTGATTCAACAAATCAGAGAAGTCATTAAAGGCACTTTTTTTCCCTCATTTTAATTGCTTTTTCTTCTTTAGTATTAGCTTTATTGTCAAATGACGGTTGCCAACTACTTGTGTAGCTTTAAGTTTCACTATTTAGGTCCAAGAAGAAATAAGAAAAAGATTCACTTTTGGAAGCTCTTTTGTAAAGGAAAGAAAACTCCTTTCCCAGAAGCCTCAATGATTTAGTCACATGTCCCTACATAAACCAAAAATGGCTGCCAGGAGATGGCACAAGGATAATTATCTTAGGATGAAGACATGTGCGTACCCTTAGAGCCATAGAAGTCAGCTTCTACCAAAGCTGTGATGAGGAGGTGCAAATATCCCAGTGAAAATTGAGCTGATTACTCAGAAAAAGAAGCATGGAGTCTGAGAAGTGGACCACAGTGTCTACTGCAAGGAAGAAGCCAATGATGGATCCCAGATTTTTGGATTGTGTGCTTATGAGCTAGTGATCAGTTATGTACATGACTCTTGTGCGCTGGAGACAGATTTGGGCAGCAGAAGATATAACTGGAATATACCATCATATAAATGGCTGTTGAAATTATGGCAATGGATGAGATCACCCATGGAGAGTATGCACAGCAGAAAAAGAAGTCAATAATAGCACCTTAGAGAACATCAGCACTTAAGGTGTAGGCAGGAAGATCGTGAAAATGCCTGGGAAGTAGCAAGAGAACTAGGACATACAAGGAAGCAGGAAAGTAATCTACAACCAGGAGGAGAGTCAGTCAACATAAAGTCACAAATGACAGAGATGATAGAATTAGCAGTCAACAATGTTGAAACAATTACAATAAGTATGCTCAGTATGCTGAAAGAGAGAAATCAAAGATATAAAAAATGGAATTTCTAGAAATTAAAATGATAATTTCTGAAATAATTTCACTGGATGGGATTAACACTCAGAGGCAGATTAGGCACAGAGCAAATTAGACACTCAGAAGAAAAGATTAGTGTACTTGAAGACATAGCAGTAGAAGCTAGCCAAAAGAAAGCACACAAAGAAAAAAAATGAAAAAATACCCCCCAAAACAGAGTCTCAGTGATCTATGGGATAATACCAAGTGCTCTAATATTTGCGTAATTGGAGTTCCAGATGACAGATGGGTCAGAGGGGTGACAGAAAAATTATTTGAAGTAATATAGCTGAAAATATTTTCACGTTTGATGAAAATTATAAACCCACAGATTCAAGAAGCTCAAGGACCCCTAAGCAGAGTAAACACACACTCCCAAAAACCACTGCAAAATACGTCACTATTAAATTGTTGAAAACCAATAATAAGAAAATATTAAAAGCAGCCAGAGGAAAAAGGCAAATCATGTATAAAGGAATAAACACAAAATATCAGCAGACCTTTTTTTTTTTTTTTTTTTTGAGATGGAGTCTTGCTCTGTTGCCCAGGCTGAAGTGCAGTGGTGCGATCTTGGCTCACTGCAAGCTCCGCCTCCCGGGTTCACGCCATTCTCCTGCCTCAGCCTCTGGAGTAGCTGGGACTACAGGCGCCCGCCACCATGCCAGGCTAATTTTTTGTATTTTTAGTAGAGACGGGGTTTCATCGTGTTAGCCAGGATGGTCTCGATCTCCTGACCTTGTGATCCTCCCGCCTCGGCCTCCCAAAGTGCTGGGTTACAGACATGAGCCACTGCGCCCGGCCAAATATCAGTAGACTTCTAATCAGAAACTGTGCAAGTCAGAAGACCATGAAAAGGCATTTCAAAAGTGCTGAAAAAAAAAACCTGCCTGGCATGGTGGCTCAAACCTATAATCCTAGAACTCTGGGAGGCCAAGGCGGGTGAATCCGTTGAGCTCAGGAGTTTGAGACCAGCCTGGCCAACATGGCAAAACCCCGTCTCTACAAAAAAATACAAAAATTAGCTGGGCGTGGTGGCATACGCCAGTAGTCCCAGCTACTCCGGAGGTTGAAGTGGGAGGATTGCTTGAGCCCAGAAGGTCGAGGCTGCAGTGAGCTGTGAATGCGCCACTGCACTCCAGCCTAGGTGACAGAGCGAGACCTTGTCTCAAAACAAACAAACAAACAAAACACCCTGACACATAGAATCCTATAGTTAGAGAAAATAATCTTTCAAAAATGAAGTTTAAGAAAACAAAAGCTGTGAGGATGTCACCAGCAGAACTGCACCTCAAGAAATGTTAAAGCAACTTCTTGGAAACTTGGATTTATATTAAAGAATGAAGAGTGCCAGAAATGATAAATATATGAGTAATTATAAAAAACTTCTCCCCCTGACTTAAAATTTTTTGAAAAAAGATAACTGACTTTAAAATAAAAATGACAAGACTGTATTATCAGGTTCATAATTAAAGATTTCTGTCAGCATTTTTATATAAGGGACAAAATTCTAGCTGAAGTCTTCAAACATGTAAAGTTTGATAACAATACCTCAAAGGATGGAAGGAAGAAGTAGAATTATATAGAAAGGTCTTATATTACACATGAAGTGTTATACTATTATTTGAAGGTAAATCGTGATGAGTTAAAAATGCATAAGCTAAACCTTAGAGCAGTCGTCAAAATGAAAAAAACAGATGTGGCTAAGAAGTCAATAGTGGAGATAAAATGAAATCTTAAGAATAAAAAGCTTGAATGGAGAAGCAGAAATAAGGAAGAAATCTATGTCCCTAATGACCATGGAGCTGACATACCAGCTCTGGACTCTACCTCCTGACTTCTTTTAAGTGAGAAACAAACTTGTTTTGTTTTTATTTTTAAAATTTTTTTATATTAAAAAAATAGAGACAGAGTCTTGCTATATTGCCCAGGCTGGTCTTGAACTCCTGGGCCCAAGCAATCCTCCTCCTCAGCCTCCCAAAGTGCTGGGATTACAGGTGTGAGCCACCATACCCAGCCAAGAAACAAACTTCTATGTTGTATAAAGACATTGCTGTTTTGTACTGTGTTATGTATAGCTGAACCTAATCAGACTCACAAGCCTATAGAAGTTTCATGAAAGAGAGTATATTTCTCAGAATCAGGTAGATCCACGTGTTGCCAGCATTTCAACATAGTTCTGAGGTTCCTATATTTGTCACTAAAATTCCAGGGATACAGCATCTTTCGTGTGGGCATCATTTACTATTAGTTTAATTAGTTTTTCTTGAAGGAGAAAATACATGTAAAGTGCTTAGCCCAGGCTTGGAATGCAGCAAATGCTCAGTTGATATGTAGCACTTTGAAACCAAACCACAATAATAAGGTAGATGCCCCACAGGTTAGACATATGTTCGGGTTTGTTCTCCAAAGTCAGGTGTAGAAAATCATGGTGACATTCACTTACATATCAAAATCTGTAGATTCCTTTGTGAAATTGTGACTTTACCTCCACCATACAGTTCTGTACAGTTCTTCAGAATCTACAGTCCTTTGAATTCAGAACAGTTCAGTCGTGGAAAATGAGTGCACCTCCAATTACCATATGCTCAGTGTACATATCTAGTTAAATACCTACATTTCTTTCACCAGAGGGGCTAACCTTTTGTTGCTTATCTGCAGTTTCCAATTTGGTATATTCAGCCATCTAGTCATTTCAGTAAGAAAGTGAATCCTGGGGGACTAAAGTTTCTTGGATCTCTTAAATTCTAAAAAGTTTTTGATCTGTGGATGTTGCTCAGTAAACTTCAAGTTTCTTGTACAATCTGACTATATCAAAATCAACTAAAACTGTGTTTCTACTCTTTCCTCAAACAAACATGAAAACAGTGTTTGGGATAAGAACATAAGGAAAAATCACAATATTGATGTCATTTCTAAAACAACATGAAATAAATATAATTTGCTAGTAAATGAGGAAGAGGAAATTAGATACACGTCTTTTCTTATAACTTGAAGAAACTGCTGCAAACTTATTTTTCTCCTTTCACTGCAAATATTTCATCCACTTCAAATGAACATATCTTCCCATGTTTTAGTCCAAATTTCTCATAGTTTATACTGACCCTAGACTGCCTATTGGACTCTTACTGACATTCTTGGGATTTGAGAGTGATAAAGTTGTGTGTGTGTGTGTGTGCATGTGTGTGTGTGTTTAATATTCAGATTTTAAGTAGGTTATCTCTCAGAATTCTTACCTCCAATATTTCTCCCAAAAATAAAATTATTCTCTCCTAATGTCCTCAAAGTCTCCAAATAGCTCATAGTCAACATAGAACATGTTCCTATTTTAAACCTGTGAATGGCACATAATTTGAAGGCCTGGGCTTTCACTCAAAAGATTTGTAGCCCCAAATGCTGGCTCTGACATTTTAGATAAATTTAGAAAATGTCAAAGACAAGCCAGTTAAAATTTCAATGTTTTAAAGGAGTCTGCTTGTACACCAAAGAATGCAGCCTACAAATTCTCAGTATTAGTGCAGTCAACATATACACAAGCAGTTATTTTGGAATTTTAAATAATACTGTGAATTGAGAGAATTGGAAAACCCATGAAGAGAACATTTAGATTGTGTTTTCATCCCTAAAATAGATGTATTTGCTGATAGACTACTTAAATTTTTGTATCTCAAATTTCATGTATTCTTTCGTGGAATACTTACTGAGCACATACTACAGTGCCAGACTATGGATACAAAGATTAATTCGTCTTGGTCCTAAGCTTTTTTTTTTTTAACTTTTCTCCCGAGATGGAGTCTTGCTCTGTCACCCAGGCTGGAGTGCAGTGGCGCGATCTTGCTCACTGCAACCTCCGCCTCCCGGGTTCAAGCAATTCTCCTGCCTCAGTCTCTGGAGTAGCTGGAATTACAGGCGCCCACTACCACGCCCAGCTAATTTTTGTATTTTTAGTAGAGATGGGGTTTCACCATGTTAGCCAGTCTGGTCTCGAACTCCTGACCTTGTGATCTGCCCGCCTCAGCCTCCCAAAGTGTTGGGATTACAGGCGTGAGCCACCGCACCCAGCTGGTCCTAAGCTTTTTGATGTTTAGGAAAGGGGAAATGCAGAGAAGGGAATAATCAATTTTACATGAGAATAAAGTCAGAAAAACATTTCAAAGAGGAGGTGGCAATTGAGCTGAATCCTAAAAAATGAGTAGGTGCTCACAAGCTGAACAAAGACATTTCAGCAGAGCTTGTGATGTTAAAAAAGACATGGGAAGAGTGAAGTAACAGCCCATTTAAAGAACTACAAGCAGTTCAGTATGCCCAGATCATAGGGTGTGACATGGGCCAGGTCAGGAAGTTTCTGAGACCAGATCATAGAAGTCGTATATGCCATGTCATGACAAAGAGTTTGGCAATGAGAAACTGTTGAAAGATTTTAAGCAGAGGAGTGCTGTAAAATCATACTAGTATTTGACAGAGTGACTAGCTAAGAAAATATGCAGTAATGCAGGTGAGAGATGATGGACAAACCAAGTAAGTGTGGGGAATCAAAAGAAGGGGGCAGATACCAGTGATGTTTCAAGAGATAAAATGAATAGGGCTTGATATGTTGCTTGGATGTAAGAGGTAAAGGAAAGAGAAAGGAAGGATCATTTGGAGGTTTCTGGTCATGTAGCTGGGCATTATATATTATAGTTATTCATTAGTATAGAGGAAAAGCAACTTTTTATTGCTTTTTGCAGTCAATACTTATTTATATTCATGTGTTTACAGTCTTACCAACATTTTATTTTCTGTTGGTTTCATTTTAGTAAGTATGCAGTGTCTCATTGTAGTTTTATGTATTTATTTATTTTTTGGAAACAGGGTCCTGCTCTGTGCCCAGGCTGGAGTGAAGAGGCCTCCCAAGCTCAAGCAATCCTCTCACTTCAGCCTCCTGAGTAGCTGGGACCACAGGCTTGTGCTACTATATACAGATAAGATTTTTTGATTTTTTGTAGAGACAGAGTCTCTCTATGTTGCCCAGCCTGGTCTCAAACTCCTGGGCTCAACTGATCCTTGCACCTCGGCCTCCCAAAGTGTTGGGATTATAGGCATGAGCCACTGTGCCCATCCCCAACACTGTAGTTTTAATTTACATTTCCTTGATTGTGCATGCAACTGAATAACTTTTTATAAGAATGTTGGCCATTTGGAAATCCTGTCTTCAAAGAGGCTGTTTAATTTTGCCCATTTAAAAATTATATAGTCTTTCTTTTTTTTCTTATTGATTTACAGGTGTTCTTTATATATTCTAGTTACCAGTCATTCATCAAATATGTGTCTGTGTATGCATGTGTATATATATATATATGTAATATTTTCTCCTACCTGGACTAGCTTTTATCTAAGTTTCTCAACTTGGGATTCTCTTACCACAAAGGCAATGGAAATTTAGACCCTACACTCACCAGCTATGCAACTTTGGGTTTAGATTTCTCCCAGGAGAATACTTTTTCTCTCTCTAGAGCTCAGGGCAGACAACAAACTACTTGGTACTTGTCCAGTCTGACAGACTAAACTTTTCTGGCTCCTTTTCGCTGACCGTGTAGCTTTTATAGGACTTTATGTCCTGGAATTAGCAGAAATCCCAGTTGTAGCCCCTGCACTGCAGATGCAAGAGCACATGTCTTGTCCCTATGTGGGCATTAAAACCCTGGCTACCAGCTGCCAGGGCATATATTCGGGCTTCTGGCTTTGAGTCTCTCCCTACCCCCTACTCTACCATCCCAAGCTTTTTTTTTTTTTTTCTCATAACAGGAATTTTTATTTCTCTCAAGCTCAGTTATGTATTTCATTGTTGTTTTAGTGGTTATATTTACCCAGTGTTTCTACATATTCGTATCAGAAAAGGTGGCTTCCATTAGCTCAGTCTGCCATGATGTAGGAACCTACTTTCCATTCATTTTTGAAAATTATTTCAGACACTTTGCCATAACTACCTACATTACTCTTTTTCTAAAAGTATTTCAGGGATACTTGTAAGAACACATCTGACTTTCTAAAATGCTACTTTATTCGTGTTTAAGTAGAAAAGAAACATATTGTTGGTTAGGCATCCCCATCTCCAGATTTGTAATGTAGAAACTCTTATTACATTGTTAGAGAATCCTGGAGATCTGGAACAGGGTTGGGAGAGAGCTTAGGGTAACAACTATATTTAAATTTGGTAAATTAAAAGAATATAAACTCATAAAGCTCAGTTTAATTCTCCCTATTTCATCCCTTCAGCTGGGTGCCCACATAACCCAATCCTTTCTCGTTAGTTTCCTCTAGTTCTCCAAGTTACTCTAGAAACTAAAGTAGCAAGTTATGCCCTAAACGCCTCAGTTTTTGTTTTAAATCTCTTTATAGACCTGAGTACAGGAATCCTGGATTTTGCCAGTTAAACTTTCCTATTTGAGTTCTGCCTTTTTGGAGACTGATTCCTCAGAACTAGCTTTCCCGAATGGTACTGCTTTTAATATTTTGTCACATAATCCCCCCAAGCAGTTTCATGCTTTGCCTTAATCATCCTGTGTCTCCTCCTGCTCCTTCAGCCTCCACAGTTACCTCTCAGGGACATTTCTTCACAACTCTACTCCACTGCGTCAACATAAAAAGCACCCAGGCTCCAGCCTCCCGACCTGAGTCACCCCACGCCCCCTTCTAGTGTTACCAGCTCAGGCTCCTGCCCTGCGTCTTGTCTCTTCTCAGATAAAATCAGTATCATGTAGTATTAGCATAAGTGCAGTTCTATCCATTTGGCTAGACTTAGCCAGCCTGGAGTTTTTCAGTTGATGGGAGATTTTTTTTTTTTAATGCACAATTTAAAAATCTTTTTGTTATAGAAACTTTCAAAACACACAGAAGGAGAAAGAATAGTCTAATGAAACCCATGTACCCATCATCCAACTTCCATAGTTTCAATTCTTTGTCAATCTTGTTTTATCTTTACCTCCACTGGTTTATTTTGATACAAATCCCAGTTGCCCTAAAATTTATTTTGTGTATCCATATGTGATTCTAAAAGGGGGGATATCTTTTTTTAAAAGCATAAGCACAATAACACTATCACACCTAAAATAAAAACCCCAAATATTTTCTCAATACTGTCAAATATCCAGTTTTTAAAAATTGAGATGCAAATAAATATACACGGCATTGGTTGATGTATCTCTTATATCTCTCTTTTTTTAAAAAATCTTTGCATTATGGAAAGTTTCAAACATATACAAAGCAAACAGAATAATGTATGTACTCTATATCTAGCTTCAACAATGATCAATTGTCTATCACTCTTACATCATCTATACCTTCACCTACTCCCCAACTCAATTGTTATTTTTAACAGTTTTTTTTGAAGTAACGTGTATTAGTTGTACAACTTTGACAAATGGATATACTAATGTAACCCACAATGCTATCATGAACACAGGACATTTTCATCTCTCCAGAAGATTGTCTCGTGTCTCTTACTCTTTCAGAGGCAACCAGTGTTTTGATTTTGTTTAACCTTAGATTAGTGACTGTTCCACAATTTTATACTCTTTTACATCCAGCTGCTTCTCACTATATCTGTGAGATTTATTCATGTTGTTGGATTAGTTTGTTTCTTTTCATTGCTATAACTACTACAATATATTTATTCTGTTGAGCTTATTTAACACATGTATTTTCTCTATAAGGCACATCGCAGCCTTTTTGTGATTAGGGACCCTAGGCAGCACTTTGTCACTATGCTCGAGAGTCATTTTAAACAGTGAAATCACCAACAAAAAGCAAAAAACATGGCACTAAATAGACTGCAAAAAAGATATTTATTTACAGTATGAGAGCTGAAACAAGTGGGTAGAGAGCACAACCTCATCTGAGAACATATGCATCAGGTGACTCAATTTTTGGCCACTCTGTGAGTGTCCATGAATGACCACAACAGTATTGATTTTGAGGTTATGAATACCTTTTAGCGATCAGGCAAATTCACGAATACTGAATTCATTAATGACGAGTAGCAACTGTACATATGTGTATCAGCATACGTACAGATGGTCCCTGACTTATGATGGCTTAACACATGATTTTTTAACGTTATGGTGGTGTGAGAGCTGTACACATTCAGTAGAGACCATACTTTGAATTTAATATCAACAAATGTCTCTGCCCCAGTGCCTTCTACCAATGATTCTCCAACCTATCAGAAGAGAGAGAAATTGATGACCCTGTTGATGTAGCATCCTCATCATCCAGCAATTAATTTTAGTTCAATACTTCAAACATTCTTGAGGCCCAGTGTACTTTCAGCTGTGTGTGTTAATGGTGAGTACTCATACAACCATTCTGTTTTTTACTTTCAGTATAGTATTCAATAAATCACATGAGATAGTCAACACTTTATTACAAAACAGGCTTTGTGTTAGATGATTTTGCCCCACTGTAGGCTAATGTAAGTGTTCTGGGCACAGTTAAGGTAGGCTAGGCTAAGCTATGATATTTAGTACGTTAGGAGTATTAAATGCATTTTTGACTTGCATTTTCAAATTACAATGGGTTTATCAGAACATAACCTCACTGTAAGTCAAGAAGCATCTGCACATATGTATAGATATGAAACAAGGTTATCATCTATTTCTATTGCCTTGAAATTTGGAAACTAAAAAGAAGAATAAGCTTCCTACCTTCAGTAAACTTGATGGGACTATATTCCAGAAGACTTGGGCTTGATGGGGTATCCTGCCCCAAAATATGTGTGGATGTAAGGGTAACCATAACTCACTGTGAGAGGAGAAAATGTAAATAAATTGGGTTTTAGATATGCTAACATTTTTACTAACAAAGATTCCTGCCAAAGTGAGAAAAAAATATATAGAGGTAGGAATGACATGTGTTCTAGAAAGAGAAATATAAAAGTGTTTAACTAAAAACCTGATTTGAAAAAAAGAGGAGACTGATAGTTGTATACTCAATAAAGATAAAGGATGCAGTTCTAAGGTATTTTAATGAATGGAAAATGAGAGACATGCCTAATGCAGATGTCAGGTGACTGCAAGAATCAGTTTTACCTGGGAGCTGAGAGGTAGAGGTGGGGCACAAACAGAAATGACGTTGCCTCACCAATGAAAGGGAAAATAGTCCTGACCTGGAATTGAAGGTATATGCATGGGAAGGCCTAGTAAGAACAGACTAAGTGATTCCAGAATATGGGTAAAGGAAATTGTCTCAACCTGGTTGTGTACCTTAGAGAACAATTTATTAAGAATCTGAAGAATTAATTTATCAACATCAAATTTGTATTAAAAAAATGAATTATCTGTGACTTACATTTGAAAATAGATTTTATGCCCCCCAAGATCTTTATAAATTGTAGTCATATATTTTTGCTCTGTATTTGACTTACTAAGCAAGAGCTGGACTGAAGAACATTATCAGGGATACTACAAGAAATGCATAAGATGAAGATCATATTCTCCAAATATTAGCATCACAATTACCTTTTCCAACCTCTAACCTCTACTACTATTCTCTTTGATGATGACAACAGAAAATAAGTCACCTGACTTTTGTTCCACTCTCACCGTTAAAATTTCCCTCTAGCTCAGATACCCAACCTAAGATACTTCTTGGAGTCAAGTCATAGAGCTATCCTACCACTATCTTGGGATCCTTGACCACAATACTTACATCTCTATGCTGACAGATTCCAGTCTCCTTCCCAACCTCAAACCATAATTCCTATAAAGCTCTCCTATCATCCCCACTCCTAAGATGCTCTTACATTGAGAACTTATAACAGCATGCCCTAAGCCATAGCCTGGGTCTCAATTCTTTGTTTATTGGATATTTTGCTCGCACTCACCAGTTTCTATCTGGATATAAGAATTTCAAAGACTATACAAAGACTGTTTAAGAAGTCCCTTCATGTGGAGGGAGAAAAGGTGTTGAAAAGCCCACCAGTATGTATTTTTAAAGAAAGCAACTTGGCTAATCAGATTATCATCACTATGATATATACCTACATTTTAGTTTCTCACTGACCAGACTTAATATTTAGGAAATTTGTGAGAAGTAATTTTTTTCTCTTAGAAGACTAGACATCCAAGAAAGCCCCATCATTCAGAAGTAGTTTTACTGATCGATAAGAATAAAACAGAATTCAGTGAAAAACTTGTTTTGTTCATAAAAGTAGTAGGACTGATATAAAATAAGAAACTAAGCCCTTTCATAAATTCAGGTTCAACTTGAAGTTTTGTTTATTCAATTTCTAAATTTCATTCTTCTATTACAATCATATATTACCACTTGTGACATTATTTTACTATCTTGAGCAATTCGTTGCTATTTATTTCTCAACCATAACTATTTACCCTCATCTTTTACTCTCCGTTTCCAAATTCCTATAGATTATTCAACTGGAGTATCAGCCTGGGCTAGGGGTTGCAGACCATTGTTAGTTGATACTTAATAATAAAATCAGAACATGTCAAATTACTCTGAAGACAGGTCCCCATGTACAGCTTTGAGAGGTAACAAAGGGCCAGATTAGTGATTGTGTGTAATGTTAAGATTTGGGAATGGTGTTTAGCTGGCAGTCATTATTGCATCTCACCTTTCCCCTTGGAAAATTGTCTGCTATGTTGCAATCACTGAGCAAATGCCAAATGCCTTCTGGGAAAGTCTGATACTGCCAAGAATTCCCTCACCCCCAAGCTGTCTTCCATTGTGTGGGAAAGTTTTAGAATTTCTAGTCTCTAGCATGCTACACCTAAATCCTGGCCAACCAACCCTAACAAATGTGTAATTCAAGCAGTCCCTTAGATTGCTTGGGTAACCAAAAATGTCCAGGGAACAGAAGAGAATGACAGCATAGATACATATGCTTATGTATGACTTTTGACACAACAGAAAAAATTGCCATTAGAATTCTACTAATGTTGGAATCAATAGTCATATTATGTCTTGATAAATAAGCATAAAAAGGAACCATAGAAACCTTGTTCTATAGGTATAGAGCAGTGAAACTGATACAAAATAAGAAAATAAGCCCTTTTGTAATTTGAGGTTCAGTTAAAACATTTGTTTATTCAATTACTAGATTTCATTGTTCAATTAGAACCATGAATATGTAACGTTTATGAGATAATTTTGCTATCCTAAACAAGTTGTTGCTATTCACTACTCAACAACAGCTATTTACCCTTATCTTTTACTCTCCATTTCCAAATTCCAACAGATTATTCAGCTAGAGGATTAGACTGGGCTAGTAGTTGAAGATAAATAGGTGATAATTGACACAAGGAAATGGAATACATAATGTAAATATTTGATGTTTTAGTAGATTATGAAATGAGTTAGGTGTTAAGATTTATAAATATCACGGCTTTACTGATAACATGGTGAACTGTGGACTTGGCTATTGATACGGTTGGCTATCCATGAATAAAAGGCAAACATTTGTACATGGAAACACAGGCAAACTGTTTGGCTTAGCATAAAACTGCAAATCTATCTTTACAAGTGGAACAGAAAAAAATGGAGTCCAATCATATAGTAAGAAAAAAAGAAAAAGAGCCAGGCATGGTGGCTCACGCCTGTAATCCCAGCACTTTGGGAGGCCAAGGTAGGAGGATTGTTTGAGCCTAGGAGTTCCAGATCAGCCTGGGCAATGTGGTGAGACTCTGCCTCTAAAAAAAAAAGAAAAACAATTAACTGGGTGTGGTGGCACACGCCCGTAGTCCCAGCTAGTTGGGAGGCTGAGGTGAGGGGATTGCTGGAGCCTGGGAGGTCAAGGCTACAGCAAGCCATGATCATGCCACTGCACTCCCACTTGGGCAGCAGAGGGAAACTGTCTCAAAACAAAACAGAACAAAAAAGAAAAGAAAGAAAAAAAGGCTATCTCGCAGTTCTATGTGGTAAAAATCCCAATTACCTTGAGATCTTTATCCAGCAATCAAAATAGGACTCACTAACCCAGAAGTCAAAGTAAAACCTCTGAGCTGCTTTAAAAAAAAAAAAAAGAAAATGTTTAAAAAGCTATATACTGAAGCTCAGAAACTTGATTAATAGAAAAATTTATTCTGTTTTAAACTCATTAAAATAAACCTGATTATTTCATTCCTCGGGCCATAGAAGATTAGAAACAACAAAAATTTTCCATTCATTATAGATTCTAACATCTATTGTGTGTTAACTATGTGTGAGGGATAATACCACAAGCAACTGATTTTATCCTCTGAGGTAAGTATTATGACTCCCCTCATTTTACAAATGAGAAAACTGAGGTGGAGAGAGGTTGATTAATTTGGCCAAGATCACACAGTAGAAAGTAGTAGCGTCAGGATTCAAACACAAGTTTTCTACTGGTGTCCACACTTTCAGGTACTACTAGCAAACAGCAGGGTCTATGGACGCAGCAATGAACAGAGCAGCAGAGGTTCCTATTTTCACGGTTGAGAAGCAACAGGGAACAGTAAGAGAACCATGGCCGGGTGCGGTGGCTCACGCCTGTAATCACAGCACTTTGGGAGGCCAAGGCAGGTGGATCAAAAGGTCAGGAGTTCGAGACCAGCCTGGCCAGCGTGGTGATGCCTGTAGTCCCAGCTACTCAGGAGGCTGAGGCAGGAGAATTGCTTGAACCTGTTAGGCGGTGAGCTGAGATAGCACCACTGCACTCCAGCCTGGGTGACAGAGTGAGACACCGACTCAAAAAAAAAAAAAAAAAAGAGAGAGAGAGAGCCGTGAACTGGCAGGAGCAAGAGCTGTGAAGAGCAGAACAACAGGGATGGGAGCTGAAGACTGGGGAGCACTGGACTCTTTACAGTTATTACCTCATTTACTCTTTACAACCATTCTGCAAGTTACCATCATCATTGTTTAGATGAAGAAATTAAGGCTTTAAAAAGTCAAATACATTTCCCCAAATTGCACAATTAGTAAACAGTGGACCCGGAGTTTGAATCCAGGTCTGTCTGACACCAAAGCTTAATTTTTCTCACTATACCTCACTGCTGTAACAAAAAACTACAAACACAGGCGCTTAAAAAACATTTCAGTCTGGGCTACTCTGTGTAGAAGGAAACAGTACTGAACATACTATGCTAGTCATTGAGGGCTTTGTTGAATGCATAAATGGTTGAATATAAAAATGGCACTATAATGAATGTGTAAAATTAAGACTCTAATAATTGAGAAACAACTGCATTCTGTTGGTTAGTCTCTGTTTAAGAAAACAGGGTAATGTATGGTTTATTTTTAAAGTCTAAAAATAGATATGGTTAAAATAAAACTAATCTGTGGATTTAAAGGGATGAGTTTCAAGTACTTAGAAAATTCTTCTATGTGGAATATCTATTTTCTAATGATACCAGATAAAGTTTTCAATACAGAGAAACAGTAGAAATAGACATATTAAATAAAGGTTTATGCTATTTTGTGTTAACCTTTATTTAATAAAATAAATAAAGGGTCCAATAAAAATAAAGGCCAAATAACCTTTATTTAATAAAATAAATAAGGGCCCAATAAAAAATAGTCCTTCCTTGTTTCATGTTTTCCTAGAAAAAATAAAAAATAAAACAACAGTAGTCCCAGCCCTTTAATAACAACTTAGATTATGTTTTAATGATGATTCATACAGTATTTTTAAATGTTTTTACAAATTATAAGAAATTATAATTTATCAGGAATTCAAACTATTAGAAAGGTAAAATAATTGGATTTTCCCCTGCAGTATACTTTGGTGAGAAAGAAAGGACATGAGATGTTCTTCAGAAAACCTCCAAACTTAAAATTCAGGTATTCAGCCAAGTAAACAAATCATTTACTTAAAAGAACAATGTATATTTTACATCTTTAATGCATGTTTAACTCCATTTCCTACACTTTCCCTATCTATATTACTGTATTGATGATTGGTCCCATAATGATAATCATGGTATACATTCTGTCCTCTAAGCTACAAAAGAACAAAAAGATAAACTACATTCATTGCAATTGAAGGATAATATATTTGATTTCTATATATATATATATATATATTTTTTTTTTTTTTTGAGATGGAGTCTCACTCTGTCACCAGGCTAGAGTGCAGTGGTGCCATCTCGGTTCACTGCAACTTCTGACTCCCTGGTTCAAGCGATTCTCCTGCCTCAGCCTCCCGAGTAGCTGGCATACAGGTACGCGCCACCACACCCAGCTAATTTATGTATTTTTAGTAGAGACGGGGTTTCACCATGTTGGCCAGGATGGTCTTGATCTCCTGACCTTGTAATCTGCCTGCCTCGGCCTCCTAAAGTGCTGGGATTACCAGTGTGAGCCACTGTGCTCAGCCTTGGTTTCCATATTTAAAAATTAGTCAATTATTGCTTATCCAGTAGCTTTCAGATAACTCAAATATTAATTATTAATTCTTTAGTTTTTTTTGTTTTTTGAGTTGGAGTCTCACTCTGTCACCCAGGCTGGAGTGCAGTGGTGTGATCTTGGCTCACTGCAACCTCTGCCTCCCGGGTTCAAGCGATTCTCCTGCCGGCCTCCCGAGTAGCTGGGATTACAGGCACGTGCCACCACGCCTGGCTAATTTTTTATATTTTTAGTGGAGATGGGATTTCACCGTGTTAGCCAGGATGATCTCGATCTCCTGACCTTGCGATCCACCCACCTTGGCCTCCCAGAGTGCTGGGATTAAAAATTTTTGTGAAAAAATTTTTGGAAAGTTTTCCTAGAAATATAAGAAAACCATGTTTTCATTGATTGCACAGTTACTTGTACTGACTTCCATTGACTTTAAAGTCCTATGTCCTGCTTAGGAGTTTGACATATTTTTAATGAAAAAGAATTTTTTTTTCTTTTTGAGATGGGGTCTCATTCTGTCACCCAGGCTGGAGTGCAGTGGCCTGATATTGGCTCACTGCAACCTCCGCCTCTGTGGTTCAAGCAATCTCTCACCTCAGCCTCTCCAGTAGCTGGGGATACAAGCGGGAGCCATCACGCCTGGCTAATTTTTATATTTTTAGTAGAGATGGGGTTTCACCACGTTGGCCAGGCTGGTCCCAAACTCCTGACCTCAGGTGATCCGCCTGCCTCAGCATCCCAAAGTGTTGGGATTACAGGTATGAGCCACTGTGCATGGCCAAAAAATTTTAACGATTTAAAAATAGTAAGAATTTTTCAATTGGTTAATGATCATAGACAACATTCAAGCAAAATACCATTTGATACTGAATAGTTCTAACATTTTAATTGTATTGCAAGAAAACTTTGTGTTGGAGATAATTACTTAATTTAGATCCGAATATATGTGCACTGGAAAGTGGCACTTTATGTTGATTACAAAAATGTAATTAGGCAATAGGCTTAGTTTTGACCAAGCCTATTTGCTAATTGTGGGAAGTTTTTTTAAAAAAATCAAAGAAGTGAGTGTAGTTTAAAGTACAAGAGAAAGAAAAACATTATTTTCTTCCTAGGCACTTTTCTGGTGGATGGATGGAGGCTATATAGCTACAACTACTTTTTCCAGATTTTTCAAGACAGTTCAAATTTTAATATTACATTTTGAAACCATATTAAACCATTCACTCTCATTTTTGTTTCAAAATGTTTGGACACCATGGGTGGTAACAGTCTGACAATTTTCGGAAAATCTTACTTTTACTTTGATTCCAAATGTAATATCAGAGAGTTTCCAAAGGTGGGTTCCAAAAAATTTAGAATATTTAAGTAACAAAGAGTAATTGACTTTGGATAGGCCTTCTCATTGGCTTCAGAAATTTTATGAGATATGATCTGGGTTTATAAAACCATAGAGAGACCTATTTTTGAAGCTTCATTGTGCCAGAACTACTTTGAAAGTTCTTTCTTCCAACTTAAGGCTTCATATAGCACATATATACTGATTAATATGTAAGTTAGAAAAAGTTTATCATCTATTACTAGGACAGTATTTCAACAATGTAGAATATATTTCTCCTTTTAAAAAACATTTATTATAATTATTTTTTCCTTCCTTCCTTCCTTCCTTCCTTCCTTCCTTCCTTCCTTCCTTCCTTCCTTCTCTCTCTTTCTTTCTTTCTTTCTTTCTTTTTTGAGACAGTCTCGCTCTGTCACCTGGTCTGGAATGCGGTGGTGCAATCTCGGCTCACTGCAACCTCCGCCTCCCGGGTTCAAGCTATTCTCCAGCCTCAGCCTCCTGACTAGCTGGGATTACAGGCATGCGCCACCGCGTCCGGCTAATTTTTGTATTTTTAGTAGAGATGGGGTTTCACCATGTTGGCCAGGTTGATCTTGAACTCCTGACCTCAGGTGATTCACGCACCTTGGCCTCCCAAAGTGCTGAGATTACAGGCGTGAGTCACCGCACCCAGCCTATAATTATATTTTCTAAGAAATTATTTAGGCCAGGCATGGTGGCTCACACCTGTAACCCTGGCATTTTGGGAGGCTGAGGCACGCAGATTGCTTGAGCCTAGGAATTCGAGACCAGCCTGGGCAACTTGGCAAAACCCCATCTCTACAATAAGTAAATAAGTAAATAAAACAAAAGTGAGCTGGGTGTGGTGGCATGTGCTTGTAGTCCCAGCTACTTGGGAGGCTATGGTGGGAGGATTGCTTGAGCCCAGGAGGTGAAGGATGGAGTGAGTTGAGATCATGCCACTGCACATTAGCCTGGGCGACAGAATGAGGCCCTGTCTCAAAAAAAAAAAAAAAAAAAAAAGAAAGAAAAAGAAAAAGAAAATAATTATTTAAATATTGAATCGGTATGACAGGTCTTGTCAAAACAACAATTAAGTAATTGGCCTAGAATAGTACTTTGCATACCTTGATGAAGCTCAGATAGTAGACTCATTAAAAGAACATAATGTTTTGTTTTGTACTCCTTTAAAGAAAAGGAAGCATTTTAGCAGTAATGGTGTAAATACAGGACATCCCTATTTCTTGCTTATTAAAGAAAATGCTGAAACGAGACCTTATCTTCGCTTGCTTGACATCCTCTTAGAAAAGACCAATCTTTTAATTTCCTTTCTTTTTTTCTTACAACTTTTAATTGGTTCATATGTTTTAGACCTCAGAGGACAATGCCAGCTTTCATTTTTAATGTGGTATATCCTTAATACCCTAATGCCTATTCTTTTGGTACAATATAGGTGGTGGCTCCTAAAACATACTTGCTTTTGTGTAATACTTGGGTTACATATATTTTGTGGCAGTTGTGACATACTTCTTATATATAAAATCAGGATTTTTAAATTTACCTATTTTTTGGGATTAATGTATATAGTTGCACAGATTATGTGTATATTAGTATCATTATTATGGACTCATATTATGACTCTGAAGGTTTCTTTTAATGATGAGATCATACATGTATCTGAAACAGGATTCTAAAGGTTGCTGGAGAAAGCCCAACACTCAATTCACGTAAGGGCTCTGAAATTGAGAGCATTTCTGCTTATATCTGATTTCCTGGTCTTGTATCTTTATATAACTAAGAAATTATGCAAATTCATTTAACCATAACCAACAGCCAAATCTTCCACAGGCACTTTGAGTGTATGTGCATGTTCATGAGTAGATATGGTAAGGATTCCTATATTTGTAATTCCTAAACTTTTATGTCTAGACAGAAGAAAATACAGTACAGTATTTGAGCATTATTTTTCATATGTGTGATGATAATTTGCAGGGACCATTTAGACAGACCTAAAATACGTGAATTAGATGTGGTGCTTCTAAAGAAACTCCTTCCCACTTTTCTCACTCTGGAAAAAATAATTTACTCTTTTATTTAAATATTTTTTTCTTTGACTTAAAGGATTCCATGATTTGTATATATTTTTCTTGTAAGTATTTTAAATAATATACCATAAAAATAACACACAGTAAATTCAAATTTAATTAGAAAAATATTTAATTAAGAATGCCACCTTTTGGCTGGGCGCAGTGGCTCACGCCTGTAATCCCAGCACTTTGGGAGGCTGAGGAGGGTGGGTCATGAGATCAGGAGATCCACACCATCCTGGCCAACATGGAGAAACCCTATCTATGCTAAAAATACAAAAATTAGCTGGGTGTGGTGGCAGGCACCTGTAGTCCCAGCTACTCAGGAAGCTGAGGCAGGAGAATAGCTTGAACCCGGGAGGCAGAGGTTGCAGTGAGCCGAGATCGCGCCACTGCACTCCAGCCTGGGCAACAGAGTAAGACTCTATTAAAAAAAAAAATGCCACGTTTACACAGCATTCTTCTCTTGAAATTTGATAGTGAGCTTCAAAATTCATAAATTCTTTTTTCCTTTTCTTGAATAAAACATCGTCTAACATGTAATTGGAAAATAAAAACTTACATATTGCAATGGAAACAACGATAATATTGTTCATTGTATTCATTGTACATGAGGCACTACATTATGTGATTGATCAATTTTATCTTTAAATGACTTGTGTGGGTGACTTATCAGGGTTTAAAACAGTCACAATGAATGGGATATTGTTTTTAAACTTAAAGAGAGCATTAGTGGTTTCCTAAATATTTCCAATTTAAGTTCATCTAGGCAGAGCAAGACCTTTTGCCATTGTTTATGATCATGCTTCCATTATGTCATCCTACCTCCCTCAGTGTTCACTAGAAAGGGATTCAGAGGCAGCTCTCAAGGCCCTGTTTCAACATCATTTTGTCTTGCTCAGCCCACAGTACTGCATCTCTCTTTGCTGTACATTTAATATCTCCCTCTCCACTGGCTGTCTCCCAAAAATGCACCCCTTGACCCTATCCCCTTCTCTAGCTATTAGTCTGTTTCTCCTTCTCTTCCCATTCAAGTTTCTTGAGAGGGGGCTGCATTCAGTCCTTCCATTTTCTTATCTCTCTTTCATTTGTTTAGTATCTTTCTTTATTGTACTAAAATATACATAAAACTTTCCATTGTAACCATTTTTAAATGTACAGTTCTGTGGCATTAAGTACATTCACACTGTTCTGCAACAATCACCACAATCCATTTCCAGAGCTTTTTCATCTTCCCAAATGGAAACCCTCTACTCATTAAACAATAACTTTCTATTCCGCCTCTGCCCAGCCTCTGGCAACCACCATTCTACTTTCTGTCTGTATGAGTTTGAGAAGTTTCAGTGCCTCTTAAAAGTGGAATCTTGCAGTTTGTGCTTTTGTGACTGGATTGTTACACTTAGCGGAATGTCTTCAAAGTTCGTCTATGTTTTCTTTATTCTCTTTATTATGACCTGTCTTCTCCATGTCATTGAAACATTCCTTGCCAAGGTCACTTGTGACCCTCTACTTCCTCAATATTCTGGAAAATTGTCTTCCTTTTTCTTTTAGTGGCATTTAACTGCACTTGGTACTTTTTGATACTCTCTCTTCTTCTCACTTCTAATTTTCCTCTCTTTTGATTTTCTACCTACATTTCTAGCACTTTTTTGTACATTTCTAGTACTTTTTTGTGGACTCCTCTCCACCTTAAACATTGTTTTTCTCCTGTGTCTCTGTACACTCAAAAGTATATGTTCCTCCAATGATCTCATCCATTCCTGTGGCTTCCACCTACCACTTATGTATTGACTCTGACTTTTTATCCAACTCTTATTTCTCTCCTTAGCTTCAGGAAAGGGTTGCTGGAGATCTTTACATGAAGTTTCCACAGACAAGGTGTTCAAAACTGAAACTACCGTCTTTCCCTCCAGATTTGTATCAACAAATGGCTGGAACCAACCTGAGTCACTCTTAAGTCTAAGTTTTCCTACCCATAACATGCAGTTGATTTCTTAAGTTTTCTCAGTTTTACCCACTTAATATCCCTGGAATCTGTCCTTTTCTATCCATCCATTCTCACCATTACTGCTACTTGTCAGCTCAAGTATTATTCTTTTTTTCCGGGATTACTGTCACAGCCTCCTAATGAGTCTGCTTCTCTTCTTTCAGTTTTATCCCCATCGAACATAATCCCCACTTGCTGCCAGAATGATCTTTCTACAAAGCAAATCCAATTATGTCTCTTTCTGAATAGTTTTTGAATGCCTTCCCTTTGCCGTCAGGAAAAAATCCAAACCTCTTAGCAGAACATGCCGTGGTTCTGCAGGACCTGGCCTCTGCTCACCTCTTCAACCTCAGCACTTGCTACTTTCCTTTATGCATTACGTGCTTCCACAGGTGTGATAAACCTCCCTGGACACACTCTCTTCAGACCCACCATGTTTTTGTATGTGGCATTCTCCTGAACAACTCCTACCAGTCCTTTAGGACTCAGCTCCAAGGCCATCTTCTCCAGGAAATCTTCCTTGGAGATGGGTGTAGTGGATGCTATGGTATGCTGCTTGCATTTCTCTATGTCCTTGGGACTGAAGCACAGATTTCACTAACTGCTGGAAATGTTGGTAACGGATAGATCTTGGCAACATTTTGTTCTAGAGATTGCCCTTGGTTGAAGAGAGCTTAAGATCATGCATTCCTTCCTAGAGCCAGCCCAGGAATGACTACAATTATTAGTTGATTCAGAAGTTTATACTTTTATAAGCCTGGTCCCATTGCTCCAGTGGGGACAACTCTGTAGGCCATCCTAGCTCCATAATTCTCCCATAGAAAGGCTGAGGACTTTGTGGCAACCACATCATAATCCCACTTCGCCTTTTGCCCAATTCAGCTGTTTTCACTTCACCCTATAGGTGCTAATTCTGAAAGCAAGCCTCCTGCACACAAATATCCCTCTAAGTCTGTTTCCCAGGGAACTGAAGAGCAGCACTGGGTCAGAACCCTTAATACCATTTGCCTACTCCTATCACAGCTCTTACCTGTCCCCCCGCTGCCAACCCATATCATAATTGTCTGTCTGTTTACTTATGGGTCTATGCCTAAATATAGTGAGGAAACTAGAGAACAGGGATTTCAATCTTGTCTTTTTATCCTTATTTCCTTTTTACCCTGACTCATTAAATCTGTTTGAATAAATGAAAGCATAAATGAATGCAAGAGAGATTTCCATCTTCAAAAGCTTTGGGGGCTTTCCTAAAATCAGCTCAGCCCTTCCTGAACATTATTTCTTTTTGGAATAGCCCCAGAAAATCTGGGTCATCTCTCCTAGGGTGTATTTTAGGTTTGCTGCTTTTCATGCTTCATGAAATTATGAGAAGCATGGATTTGGAGGTCTGGATTTAGAAACCTGGGTTGAATTCTTGGAGCACCATGTACTAGTTGTGTGATTTTGGCCAAATCATATAACTTCTTCATGTCTCAGTTTAATTAACTGAAAAACAGCACTATCTAGCCCACAGATACTGCCTGGTGGCAAATAAATGAGATAATATCTGTGTAAAGTGATGGCACATAGTAGATACTCAGTAAATTTTAGCTTCCTTCCTCTTTTTCTTCTTTTTAGATTGAATTTACCCATCTATAATAACTTGCAAAGAAATGAATTATAGTAGTTTGGTCCTGCTGAGATGATCTCAATAGCTCTCATAATCTTTTTTTTCCCCCACATGGCAGAAATCCATCATTCTCTGTTACTATTCTGATTTTAGAAGGAAAAAAAAACACAGCTGAAATCATCTACTCAACAATGCAAGTCCCTTCTTGCTATAAATTTTATTTATCATGAGGCATCAAATTTGCTAGTGGCAAGAGGTGTGTGTCTAGGTGTGTCTCAGAGTGAATCAAAGGCGAGTAAATCACATGAATGTAATACTACCTGATGGGTTTCACTGATGTGTAGGAGGAGCTAAAATGATTAACATAAGGTCACAATGAAGGGTTAAAGGGATGGTAGCAAGTTATCCCACTGATTCACCCATGTATCCAGTTTTCTTCTTCTCAGTACTTGGAAAAATCACATTTCTTAGTTCCCTTGCAATTGGGTGAACCACATGATGAGCTCCAGCCAATTGGCTGGGAGTAGAAGTAATATATCACAGGTAGGAAGAAGTATTTAAGAGCCAGTGATCAGTTCCCAGCTAGAAACAGTCTGTGATATTGAAGGATGTAAACCCTAGACACTGTCCCAGACCTGGGGCAGATTTTTCTGCAAAAATGAAATAACCTTTTGTTGTGTTAAACTCTGAAATATTCATGTTACTTATTACCATCACAAAATTAGGCACTTCTAACTGATGCATTGGGTTCAGAAGAACTCAGGAAAATCTGAATAAATAATATATCTCAGGAAAAACAGGAAACATAGCCAGCTGTCTCAGAAAATAGAACTGGAAGGTTATTTAGGATCATTGTTGATTTACTGCTCCACCACTAAAGTAACTTAGCTTCTCCCTTTAGATCTGCTCCTTTCTGTGTCTACTTCTGCTTCCACTTCCAATTGCCAGTTGTCTTTTTCTGCATCATTGTATTTTACATATCTTGCAGACAGATACAACCCAGTGAGTACAATTTGGATACTGAATCAGAAAGTTCTCTTGAACCAGACTACTTCGTAGGCTACTGGGGAACCTAAAATGCTCTTTCAGTTACCTTCCCCTGGTCCAATTAGCAACAACCATGGAGTTGGGTCCTGAAATACAAAACATGGCCATGTATCCTTGAGGAAACCTTGGGGCCTCTTCCTCCTAACAGGAGCTGTGGGTTGGAGTCCTGTTAGACAGGAGCTGTCAATATGGTAGGCACCATATTGGCCTGTTCAGTAAACTGGGATACAGACTTTTCAGGTCAGCGACAGAGAGGCTATTATTCTGTCACTGTAACTGCTGGGCCTAGAACTGGTTATACAAATGTCTTGGTATTGACCTGGAAATTGGCCAGTGGCTTCTGGGTCGGGACAAAATTTTTGTTGAACTGAGAAGTCTTCCTAGATGAGACAGGAACTGGGC
The DNA here is from genome assembly GCF_029281585.2 of Gorilla gorilla gorilla. Lineage (NCBI taxonomy): Eukaryota > Metazoa > Chordata > Mammalia > Primates > Hominidae > Gorilla > Gorilla gorilla. The sequence goes on along the minus strand of NC_073236.2, from coordinate 75,600,800 downwards.
CCAATGACCCAGGGTCAAATGCAGATTTCTTGCCTTTTGGATACTTCTTGGTCATGACCTAAATAGTCAACTTTGAGAATGTTTTTGGTTGATAATATGCAGAAAAGGCAATAGTTTTTTCTTAGGACAATGTAATAATCAGTGACTTAACATTGTTTTGATGTTAAAATATAATTTATGGACTATTTCACTTTACCTTGGGCATTTGGTTAACTCATAAATGTGAAATTAGAGCTTCCCTTTGTTCTTAATGTCACCATCCTGGTGGCTATCGTCTCTTTATGAATACTTTTTAAAATTTAAGTTAGTCTGTGTTTGGCGTATATTTATTTATTTACCTTCTTAAAATGCTTACTACCATTTTAAACTCCACTCCTCAACCCAATCCTTTCTCATTTAACCTTCTTTTAAGGCACCTTTTATATTTTCCAAAGTACTGCATTGTCCTCTCAAATGGCTTCAGTGCCCCAACTGATCTGCACCTAACTCTCAATCAAAACCATTGCTGCCTCTGAAGTGATCTCCATTAGGGGGTTTACAGGGAATAAGCCAATTAAATGACTATATACTAAGCTACAGGTTTTGGTAGTTATCCAAAAAAAAAAAAAAAAACAAAAAAAAACCCAAAAACCAGTTGTTTTTTTTTGTAAATCAGAGATATCTTCCTAACAGTCTTTAAGTTATTACAGGTCATTCCTGAGTTCTTTTAACAGTACAAAGAGAATGGTGGCCTCCAACACTAACTCTTGGTTAGAGATAATGGTATAGAATAGGGATGGTGGACTTACTATGTTTTGGGAAACCATGACCATATTTCATATAATTTAAGAGACTATTATTTATAAAACTCATCTCTATTGCAGGGCTGCTAAGCTGTGAAAAAGATGTGCTAAAAATTCTACTGAAATATGATACAGTTATACACCACATAACAATATTTTGGTCAACAGCAGGCTGCATATATGCGGTGGTCCCATAAGATTATAATATCATATTTTTACTGTATCATTTCTATGTTTAGATACACAAATACTTACCATGGTGTTACAATTGCCTACAGTATTCAGTAGGCTGTAGCATGCTGTACAGGTTTGTAGCCCAGGAGCAACAGGTTATCCCATATGGCCTAGGTGCATACTAAGCTATACCATCTAGTTTTGTGTAAGCACACTCTATGACGTTCACACAATGACAAAATTGTCTGACGATGCATTTCTCAGAAGGTATTCAGGTTGTTAAACAACGTGTGACTGTACATGGGTTGATGCACTATGGGGACGGAGCAGTGAGGGAGTAGAATGAGGGCTGAGCTTTCACTGAGACCAGGTTTGACTTCCAACCCCGCCCTTAATTAGCTGTGTAACCTTGGGCAAAGCATTTAACCTCTCTGAGCCCAAGTGATTTCATCCGAAAAGTGGAGATAATAATAGCTATGAGCTTATTAGATGTTTCGCATAAGATATCATACATGAAAAGCTCTTGACACACAGCAGGTGCTCAGTGGGTGTTAGCTGAATTTGAATCTACCTCCTTTCAAGTATCCTTTTACACTTCAGGAAAGAGACTCCTGTCCTATTAAAGAGATTGACAGAGGACTGTAAAGAACTCTGGTTGGGAGAGAAAAGATCTTAGCCTTGACTGCCCAACCTCCTTTATACTATTATTGCCTTGATAATAGTTTGCTTGTTATTCCTTCTTCCCTTCACTAAATCATTAAATTTTGAGTTCCTACGTTTTGTCAGGTACTAGGGATAAAAAGATGAATAAGATACATGGTATCCATGGATCACAGAGTCAAGCAGGGAAAGAAAAAGTGTAAGCGAATAAGTAAGAAGTGTTAACTATTACTCTGAAAAAATTTGCAAACCTTTTCATTAAATAAACAATTTTTTAAAGGTAGATTCCCTATAGCATCTATGATTTGTAAAATGTTGTAGAAACATGGACGATTTAAAGCAAACCCTATCACAAAGCAAATTGCCTTCAACTTTTCCCTCTCGTTAGAGTTAATTTTGACTTTGGCATGAGGACACATTTTGTTTTTCTTCTGCTCACACAGTGCATCTGCTACCTTCTCTGTCAGGCAAGTATAGAAAGTAAATTGTCAGGCAAGAAACAGTAAGCACACATCTAAAATCTGAAGCAAAATTGGTAGGCATAATTTTAGCTCTACCTGCATATGGAGTAATGTATCTATAGAACTCTTAGTTTTTCTGGTGAGGCAGTATGGTACAGTGGGGAAAATACAGGCTGAGGAATCGGAATATAATCTAAATTTTGGCTTTACTAGTTTTGTGGGCAAATCACTTAACCTCACTGAGCCTCAGTTTCCTCATTTGTAAAAACGAGTGATAATACAAGATTATAGTAACAATTATAATATGTCTATACATAATAGGCCTTTAATAAATATTATTATTCAAACCCTAGAACACAAAAGAAAATAATTTATCAACCCTTAGGTAATTGTACAAAATACTCAAATGCCTCAATATAAATTAAGTGTATATTAGGGGCAGAATTTGACCTGATCATTTTAAGCAGAAACTAAAATAGTCTTAACTTGGGATGCCTACTGGGACAAAGTCATTACAAGCTATAAATGTCTAGCTAGAGTAGTAAACCCTGAAAACCAGGATGGGCACAGGTTGGAGCTTCATGGAATGTGAAATGCCTAAACCTGGTCCATAACACAAAATCGGAGTCTGCAGTCTTCTGGGGCTAAATACTGGGCCAAAATAGAATGTCTGAGTAAAGGTATATAATAGTTTTGTCTTTAGTGTTCAATGTCGAACCCTTTTCTCAATTGCTAGCTATAGGACCCACTTTCCATCACTAAAGTGCAAGGCCAGTGACTCAGTTTCCATATTCTTGTCAATAAGGGCATGCCATGTGATCTAGACCACTAATAACTCTAGACTGGAGAAGCAAGGTCTAGAAATAGCTCATTTTGGCAGAAGTGACAGTGGCAGCGGCATCCAATGTCTAGTGACAACAGCGTCTATGGGGCTTCCAGGGTCATTTCTATGTCTTGTGGAGGTAGGGGAGAGGTTGTCAGTGATAGCAGTCCAGTGTACCCTGACCAGACATGTAGATTCGACTGTTCTGATCTCTTAATCTCTCTTGGTTCTGGTTCATTTCTTGCAGCTGGTTCTTCAGGCTTCTCATCAATTCTAGGGGCTACCTATTAGTCTGCCAATAGATTCCTTATCTGCTTAAGACAAAGTCCATTTCAGTTGTCTGCATACAAGAATCTTGACTACTGTAGGGCAAATGGAAGAATCACAGTGTGGGGCAAATCTGAGGTCAAAGCTGTCAGAGACTTGAGGAGGAGGTAAAGGAGAGGACCTCAGTAAATATGTTGATGGTCCAGAAAAAAATGTGTAGATAATATCCATTTGTGATTGAGGCCTTGCCTTGACAAACCACTTCTTGTCTTGAAGACACACTCTTCAACTCAGCTTCTCACAGAAACCAAAACCTCAGCTCATGGCAGAAGGCTGGAACCAGAGTGAGAGGGCTGGTTGCAACAAAGGGTAAAATGCTTCCTTAGGGGATAATCTAAGGCAGCTAAAATACCCAGACCCATTGCTATGGTAATCCACCCACATAATAATTACAGGTTATTTGCGTATCTGGATTCCTTTTCATAGCCAGGGGATGGTGTGAAGTCAGTGCTAAAGAAGCAACAAGTGGCTGTCATGTGTCGTCTCTGCCCCAAGTGGTTCTGAAATTGGTTTGAAGCTTGAGGAGCCTTCATTCTTTTTGGGATAAAGGATAAGAATCCTAACAGAACTCACCCCCAGTCATCACTAGTCAGGGAGAGCCTTCTGGCAGAGTAGGGTAGTGAAAGGCCTGGGCTCCAGCAGCAGTAACCTGAGTCATGTCCGAGGCGACAGAGAAGAAAATAAACCAGGAGGCCAGAATCTGGGAGGACTGAGAACCAGTAGGAAAAGGAGGGTGGGAAGGTGTTTATGAAGTAAGACAAAGGCTGAGGGTATTAGCGCTCCATGGGCACAGTTACATGTGGTGATGGCTGAGGGAGTGGGCTTGAGGGTGATTCTCCAGGCCCAGCCCCAGATGTCTCAGGGAACTAACAGTGCCTCTTCTGATTCACAGTGATAATAAATAATTAACAATTATTTGTTATAATTTATATAAGATAATGATATATGTCACATATATCATTATATCATAAAAATATATTTATATATTATAAAAATATATAGTCATAGATAATAGTATATATTACTATTATAGTTACAGATAATAGTATATATGATCTATAACTATATATTTAGTTATATGTGTTGCATATATAATAATCATAATTTGTCACTATATTATTTATAATAAAAATTTTAAAAATCCAATTTTTGCCTTCTGATACCATTCTGAGCCTGGAGTAGCCTCTTAAGGGGCAAAACTCACTGCCATTTAGTGAAGTAAATTTAGATGAGAGTCTTTTAAAATAACTGCCTTTTGAATAATATATTGAGCCAGGCCTGCCCTACCCAACCCCATCTTGGGAAAGCAAGAAGGTAACCCATTGTAAGAGCAAGTTTGGTGTCCCCTTCTCCCTCTATAGCTTGATCCCTTGGTCAGGGACTGTGGCATCTTGGAGCTTCAAGGAGAGACAAGTCCTTAAGGAGAGAAGGGGCATTTTGGGACAAGATTGTCACATCTTCTATCACTGTCCTCCATAAAACCTGCTCTAGCACACTCTTGCCAAAAGCAAACTGACCAGTGCTTAAAATGCAAGTCATTTTAAGTGCATTTTAAGAGCAGTGCATGAGCAGTCATGCAGGATGACAGTGGGTGAGATGGTTTGTCCTTAAATCAGGCATAATGTCCTCTTGCCTCCATGCACATCAGGACATCTGAGGAGCACTTCCTGTACCCCGGGCAGGATATTTTAAAAATTAGCTGCCTCAGAGTAGAAAATAAAACTCAACAAGATTTTATCTTGTTTTTAATTTCTATGTCTCCCTGGCAGCTGTAATATTATACATAGTAAATATCTAGGTTAAACCAAATAGTCACATGGGAAAATGATACTTCACACCTCTATTTTGGAATTATGTGCAAAATTTGCCACATCTGTGTTGTTGAATAATACAGAGTTAAACTGATAACTACCCCAATTGAACATGATGATCTATAATTAAGTTATTAGCCATTGTTCTGTTGCATAAAAATATTTGATTTTTCAACTCAGGGGTAAAATCTATAGTAAAGATCTCTGCTTTGCAAGTTGTTATTTATCACTGGCTTATGTAAGGTTGTAAAAAACAGATTAAAAATGGCCAAAAAATAGAGTGAATACTTAGAGAAATTATTAGGTCTTCTGTTAAAGAAAAAAAACAAACTTTTATGAAAATTTAGATTTAGTTCCTAATAGAAGAGTAAAACCAAAAGGGCACTTGCTCCCTCAACACCGGAGTGCTAGAACTCTGCAGTCCTGTGGCATATATTAGCCGTGCTTGAAATTCCCCCCTTTGTGCTAAAGCATTGGCAGAGCAAGTAGAGCTGACATTGTACTATCCTACCTCTCTTTATTTTTTATTCCTCTTCGCTTTTCTCCCACTCCCCATTGCTTATCATCTAGTCCTCCCTCCTGCCTTCTCTATCCTCCTTTTCTTTTTTTTCTGCTTCTTTCCTCTTTCTCTATAGTCTTCATGCTTTCTCTCTTTTCTTTCTTCCTTATCTCCTTCTTCTTCCCCTCTCCTTCAGACAATGCTGCCTTGTGGTTATGAAGAGCATGGGTTCTGGAAGCTGATTAAGGCTTCTAATGTTGGTTCTGCCATTCAGACTGAGTGATCTTGGGGTAAGCTACTTCATCTTAAACATGTGTATCAATCAGGGTTCAACCAGAAAAACAGAGCCGCTACTATGGGAGGCACTGGGGAGGAGAGGGTCTGAAGAGGGAGCTAGAAGATCAGAGGGGCCACCCATCAGTTCACCTGAGAAGGCAGACATGCCCAGCTGCTGAAATAGGATTGTGAATAGGGAGCTGGTGGAGAAATCTATGGGGGGCTGTTGCCACAGAAGGGTCACATTCAAGTATAAGGTGGCACTGCAATTAATCATTGATGCCAGAGACCTCCCAAAATGGCAGGACGTGGAGTGGAGGAGAGCAGACAGCTGGAGCCCACTGGCACCTTTATGTCTGTCCACTGCTGTATCGAAAGATGACAATCTTCAGAGAGTAATGGCTGCTGCTTTACTTCTGTCTTCCAAATCTCCTGCAAATTCTACTATTGGCAAAATCAACCCCAGAATCATATTGGGGAGAGGATTCTGGAGAACCTTCTGGAGAAGGTCTAGCTTAGCTGATTGAAGGAGTAAATATCACCACGTGAATCGTTTTTAAAAATGTAGTTATTCAGAGTTCATAGCTCATGGGGATGTTGTGAAAAGTAAATGAGATTTAATACATGCAAAGAAAGCACTATTCACAGTCTGACACATAGTAAGCACCCAATAAATGTTGTCATTTATGCTTTGCTTTCAATCCATTTCCTCTCATGATACTCTTCTACTTAAGCACTATTACCAAATTTATCAGTGTCATTGCCATGGTATGTATCATCAATGTTCAGGATAATTAGTGAATGATTGTGGGATGTGTAACAATAAAATAGATATTTATTGAGTACTTAATAGGTAACATACAACGTACTTTTACATGCTTTAGCACACATGATACTTATAGCAATCTTGTGACCATCATCATTCACATGAAAACATGAGGAAATTGAAGTAGAGAGATTATTTACTTGCCCCCAAATTACACACGATTAAACACAGTGCCAGTTTACTCTGGAGTAATGTAAACCCAACCATTTCAAATAATCTGTTTCTGTTAAGAATAGGAATACCTCCTGCAGGAAGATTATCTTCAGAAATACAGCACCTTCAAAGCTTACAACAGATCTTAGAGTTCCTTTTTTGTTGTTATAGTTTCACACAAAATCTGGGCAAATTATAAATCTGCCCTCTATGGTTTGCAATAAGACCAGTGGTCGGAAAGAACTTGGTATGAGGCAGTGTTTAACAAAGTAGCCTTGCTCAAGCCAACAAAACGTAGAAGTAGTTGGGAAGAGAGATGGAGAAAAGTTGAAGAAAGGTTAAAGTTGGCTCATAATTAGATACAGTTTTACAACATAAAACATGAAAAACTTGCTCTAAATAGACTCCTAGGCCCTTTTAAAGCATGGCCTGTGACTTTTACTGGAACAAAAAGTTCCTTAAATTATTACAGCCAGTAGTTCTCTTACCCTAGCCCTAAGCTCGAGTTGTCTCCTAAAGCAGAAACTCCAAATTGGCAGCTCTACAGATTGCATGGAATGGGCTTGTGCAATCTTTTAAAACTTAAAATAAAAAAAAAAAAAAAAAAAAAGCCTATCTAAATGTTTTCAGATGGAGCTTATCACAGTTTCTAATCATCTCTCCTTATCTGTCTCCCAGCCTTCCTTCACTTATTGATGCTACATGCCTCAATCTAGAAGGCATGTGAGCTTCCAACTCCTGCAGAGTCATGATTTCTAGGACAGATTTCAAAGCGATTGGCTGGTCCTGAATTTCCACATGGAAATCAACAGAGACAAGGGGCATGAACCTTCCCAATTCAATTTTCTACTCATCTGACCCCTTCCCTCCCAGCTCGTTCCTGAAAGTTCTTTATGGATAAACTTGTTGTGTGGCATTCTGACAACTGCTAGGTTTACCTTCTAAGAATTAAGACCTGAATTGCTCAAAAAACCAAGTGCTGAAACCATACAATTTCACCTTTGTCAAATGTGACATGCATTTTGTAAATGAAAAATCCTGAGATATAAAGGCTAAGCACCGAAAGAGTGAAACAGAAAACTTAGGATTTGTTCATAAGTAGGCACAGGTGCAATCTCTGCAAATACACTTGAAAATGGGTTAATTGTGTACTTCTCAATTTGTAGGGCTTGAAGTTTTAAAGTGTGGTATTAGGCAAATATTTAATTTCCTAGAGTTTGGAACACACGTGTTATGAAAACTTGAAGGTACTAAAATATGATAAATGATAATGTTTTAGCTATGTTGACAAGCAAAAGCTGGATTTGGTATTTTATGGTAAAGACTGACAAAATTTGTGGCATAATTTAAAACACCTGGGTGTAGTTAAGGTAGCCATAGATTTATTGAATAGAATCTTTCTTTTTTATGAAGATATGGAGATAAATGGGATTATAGAGTCTAACTTGCTAAAAGGAGACATAAAACCTTGCTCTTTATAAGAGAAGCCTTGTATGAATTTATATTTGCGAATTTCTCCTGGTGTGCTCCGTTTCCCAGTATGTGTACCTGAATCTGAGGATCTGCCCCATTCCTTTATATCTTCACCATTCTCTTATGCTTTTTCTCAAACTTATATAATTAAAGATGCTTTTGCTTGTATGGGTATTTAAATCAAATTATTGCTTTAAATTAAGTATAAATGTTATAATCTTGTTTTCCTAACTCTGGCAATGTTCTGATCTTTGCTTTCACAAACAAAATGCTTGTTTATAGTTTACAGAATAAGATGACTGTAACTAGAGTCTTTGATTTAAAAAAAAGCTTAATTGTTGAAATTAAAGGATCTCACCAAACATATTGAATATTATTCATTTGGAAAACTATATCAATTTACACATAATTACAATTCCAGAATGTGTGCAATCACGCACTTAACATAATTAGGGAAATTAATACAAATCCCAATTCCTCATATACTAATGATGGCTTCTAGAACACATATCTTTCCCATTTTTATCCAACGTATAGTGCATAGAGGCCTGGCCTGTGTAAAAAATGCACTTTTAGAAAAGTATATATTCCCAATTTCAAGGATCCTTTTGAGTACTCAGGAAAGTATATAAACCTATATATAGACCCTTACAAATCAAAGTAGACAAATTATTTGTTATATATTTTGAAAGAAAAAGAGGTGAAATACTTGGTTTAAGCTCAGTCATCAAGGGGGAATAGTTTTAGGGGAAAGAGGTTTAAGTTGCACAATTAATATTATCAATGGCACCAATAATAATGATCTGACTCATTTTGGAAAAAATAATGCTGTCTTTGGCCTCGAATTTTAGAATTGCTTGAATTGTGCTAGTAGAATTTTCTACAATGATGGAAATGCTGTATATTGTGCACTGTCAAATATAGTAGTGAACAGCAATGTGTGACTATTGAGCATTTGAAATGTGGCTAGTGCAACTGAGAAACTGGATTTTAGTTTTATTAATTTTAATTAATTTAAGGTTAAATTTAAATAGTCATATATGGCTAGTGGCTACTGTGTTGAACAGTGGAGTTCTAAAGTGTTATTGATAAAACCTCTTTGTGAAATTTCTGTAATTTACTGACTTATTCATGGACAACATTTATATATTTTTACGTTCATTTATTCATTCTACAAATATTTATTGATGGCCTTCTTTGTTCCAGGCATTGAGAACATAATGGTGAGCAAAACTGACCAAGGCCCTACTCTCGTGGAATTTATATAGTCTCATGGAATAGATGGATACCAATCAAATAATCACACAGCTGGTAGAAATTAGAAGAACCGAAGGTTGTAAGATTATCCTGTGTGGTGATTTCTGTGAGGAAGTCCAGGCTTTGCAACCTCTTTAAAGTCTTCTGATTTTCCCCCAGGAAATGACCTCTGACCTGAGATCTAAAAGATGTTTGGCTCTACAAAATGGATGGATTTTATCAGTTGACACTACAGAGATCAAACAAGGTTGGTAGGAACAAATTTAGATAATTATCATACTGACTACATATGTAAACAAAACAACTGTTTCTCTTTAGAAAGAAGACTATCAGGAGCATGGTGGCTTAGAATTATTAAAGCTATCAAAACTGAAAGTTGAACAACTGATCACAGTATAGCCAGGGAGTTTCCAAGTCATTTTGACTCATAGTGTGTAAGGCAGAGGTGCCCTTAAGAGCTTCCTTCTCTGTTAGTGAAATAAGGTACAGAAAACACATATACGCACACACGCACACACGCACACACACACACACACACGCAGCTGGGTTTAATTAAGAGGAAAGTGGTCAGATGAATTACATTTTCTTAAAGAAATATTTTGAGATGTTCTTGGAAAAATATATCCCTACTGAATAGCTAGGTTTCTGACACAGACAAAATATGTCTCCTGCAAACATGCCATAAAAAACAGCGCTGATCTCTTCCATTCAGATATCTCCCAGTGCCTTAGGGTTATCCAGGGAAACAGTTGATCTGAGGGTTTAGGAAACAAAGATGTCCAAAATGATCATAAATAGGGATTGAAATCTAGTTTGCATGTAGAATTCCAATCCCCCTGGAAGTTCTAGCTGATAATCTAATTTAACCATGAAATGATATATGATAATTTGAAAATAATTATGCACTTTCAAATGAGAAGCCACTGCAGTACCACAACACTTTCAAATGAGAAGCCACTGAAGTACCACAACACAGAATTAAAGTAGCATGTGACACTCTAATTTTTTTTTTTTTTTGAGACGGAGTCTCACTCTGTCGCCCAGGCTGGAGTGCAGTGGTGCAATCTCCGCTCACTGCAAGCTCTGCCTCCCAGGTTCACACCATTCTCCTGTCTCAGCCTCCCAAGTAGCTGGGACTAGAGGCACCCGCCACCACATCCAGCTAATTTTTTGTATTTTTTAGTAGAGACAGGGTTTCACCGTGTTTGCCAGGATGGTCTCGATCTCCTGACCTCGTGATCCACCCGCCTTGGCCTCCCAAAGTGCTGGGATTACAGGCATGAGCCACCGCGCCTGGCCGTGTGACACTCTAATTTTGACTGCTGTAATTTTAATTTGGGGTTGGAGTCAGGGTGGCATGGCCTCCTCAAAACATCCTGATGCTAGTAACATATCCAGGCAGAATATCTAAGACAGATAGACTCTCTTATCTTCAAAAGTGTGCAAAAACTATTTTGAGCACCTCTCCCACTGTAATATTTCATGAATCTGCCCAGTTTTTGTGGAATGCTGCCAGGTGGCTGAACTCTATCCTTCACCCTTTCTTCTCCCTTCTTGGTATGCCTGAGAGTATGTGAATTAAGTGACATGCGTAATAACTATAACAAAATTTTATTGCATTCAATAGAAATCACTACATAACACACCTGAATATTCTGGGGGTATGTGCTACATAGAGCCAGTGAGAACTCTTGGGTCGATGCAGTATTGGATGCTTTTGTCTCACCCACACGAGACAAATTGATACCATGTTTTTCCCTAGGCATATGTGTAAAATCTCCATGAGTGATAGGAGTGATAGGATGCTGCTCCATGAGTCCACATCTGCAGATCCCCTGAAGCCTCTGAACGTTATCGATTGTACTGAATTCAATTTTCTTTCAAACACACACGAATTGTTTTCATTAGGATATGTGCTCAGTCCTTGCCCAGAGGTAAGCATTGCCTCTAGGCAAGTCCCTGGGTTATTACCCTGTGTTCACCCTTTCTGACTTGTGGCTTTACATTAAAGAGATCTTGTTGAGTAGGCTTGTGTGTATGGAGGGGGAGGCAGGGAGATTCAGTTCATTTCACTCTGGTGGTCACTAATGTCCTTCCAGGCCCTAACTATTATCATACATTCTGTAGCCACTTACATGTGTACATGTCAATGAATTGTGGAAGTCCTACAGGTAAGTTAGCTTGTAGAATATTTTAACTTTTTTTTTTTTTTTTTTTTTTGAGATGGAGTCTCGCTCTGTTGCCCGGGCTGGAGTGCAGTGGTGCGATCTCAGTTCACTGCAAGCTCTGCTTCCCGGGTCCACACCATTCTGCTGCCTCAGCTTCCCAAGTAGCTGGGACTACAGGCGCCTGCCACTGCGCCCGGCTAATTTTTTGTATTTTTAGTAGAGACTGGGTTTCACTGTGTTAGCCAGGATGGTCTTGATCTCCTGACCTCATGATCCACCTGCCTCGGCCTCCCGAAGTACTGGGATTACAGGTGTGAGTCACCGCGCCCCGCCTTAACTTTTTATAATGCAAAATTTCAAACATATTGTAAAGCAGACACACGAGTGTAATGAAGTTCTATGTACTGCCATCACTCAGCTTTGACATGATCAACTCATGGCCAGTCCTGTTTCATTCACAGCCCCACATATTCACCACTTTCTGTATTACACAGCAAGTCTTCACTTAACTTTATCCATAGGTTCTTGGAAACTGAGAAACAATGTGTAAGAAAACCAATTTTGTCATAGGGTAATTGATATATAAACAAGAGTTACATCCCTATAAATGGAACTACCATTCCAGTCAGCAATTCCACTACTGGGTATATTCCCAAAGGGAATAAATCATTACATCAAAAAGATACCGGCATTCACATGTTTATTGTAGCACTATTCACAATAGCAAACATAGGGAATCAACAATGGAGGACTGGATAAAGATGAGGTGTAGATACACCATGGAATAAAGTTGTAAAGAAAAATGAAATCATGTCTTTTGCAGCAACATGGATGGAACTGGAGGCCATTATCCTAAGTGAAATAACTCAGAAAGAGAAGGTCATATACCACCTGTTCCCACGTGCACGTGGAAGCTAAACAGTGGGTGCACATGAACATACAGAGTGGAATAACAAACACTGGAGACCCCAAAATGTGGGAGGGTGGGAGAGGGGTGAGGGTTGAAAATGTACTAAGAGCCCAGACTTCACCACTATGCACTATATACATGTAAGAAATCTGCACCTGTACCCCCTAAATGTATAAAAATAACATTTTAAAAAAAGAATTAAGTTTCTATGGCATATTTCTGATCACAGAAACATCACCAGACTTGTAAATAAAGACCCTAAACACTTATAATATTAAACACTGAAACAAACGTGAGTTATACCTACATTTAAGGAAGATTAATATAAACAGGATAATTACCCAATTTTGGTGAATCACTGAGTGATGGTAGGCATAAAGGTAGTGGGTTAAATCAAAGAATAAATGTTTGCAAAGTACAAATCATAAGGAGCATCTTCTCCCACCAATACGGTTCAAAATCAAACAAGGACAAATCTGGTAGGCTTGCTAAGTGCTTTTGTGCTGCATCATTTATTGTTGTGCATTTGTGTGATTACTGAACACTTTTCAGATTTTTATTTTATAATAACTTGTATTCATTCATTCATTTTCCAACCTGCATATTCCAGTTCACGGTCACAGGTGACTGGAGAGCCTATGTCAGCACCTCAGAGCACAGAGATGGAAACCAGCCCTGGACAGGACACCATCCCATCACAGAGTGCATCACACTCCAATACTCATTCATATGGGGACCATTTAGATGCACCCGTTTACCTAATGTGCACATCTTGGGATGTGGGAGGAAAGTTGAGTAGGAGTACCCAGAGAAAACCCATGCAGACATGGGGAGAACATACAGACGCCACACAGACAGGGGCCCTGGCGCAGAGGCCATTTTTTTTTTTTCTCATCAACGTTATAACAATGTTGAACGAAACAACATTATCCGGGGACCTGCTGCATTTTAAAACAAATTCGTGAATAGTTTACAGATGGATGGAGCAGTTAATAGAGGAGGCCACTTTTCCCCCAAAGCCTTCTTTGATCCTTTGCTCCCCAGTAGGAAGTAACGCCCACCCTTGAGACTCCCCAGCATTTTCTCCCTATTTTTCTTCTAGCACCTACCGTTGTTTCTTGCCTGGAATTATACGTCTTTTTGTATATCTCTCTTTCCTATTGAACCCTAAGCTCCTTGAAGGCAGGCTCTATGACTAACTCATACAGCATTCAATAAATATTTATTGAATGAAGACAGGAATGTATAAAGATGGGTTACAATGATTGAAATCCAAATTTAGATCAAGACAGATCCATACCCAGCACTGGGAATCTCTTTATTCTGTGATTTGATCTGCCTTCTGTTTACAGATCTTAATTGAGTACAGACTTTGAGTTTCTTCCAAATGCCAATAAAACCTTTAGACAAAATATGTTTATCTCAAATTGAATGAAGAACTAAATATGGCAGAAGATATATTTGTTATTTATGATAATATAAAAGAAGCAGTTTCATGTAGCTATGTATTAAAGGACACAAACTTGAAAATGGAAATCTCTATTTTTGCATGAAATAGTAAAAGAAATTTGGAAAGGATGAACTTCCATGTAAAAATGAACTTTAGAGTCAGGCAGACCTGGTTGCAAATTCCAGCCCTGTCACTTTACTATATGACCTTGAATAAGTTACTCAGCCTCTCTGATCCTTACTTTCCTAATCCATAAAAATGGGAAGAATTTTTCCTTGCTTCTCAGGATTGTGAAGGATTAAATGAGGTAGCATATGTGAGACCTCCCAGCACTGTCTCTCATGTAAAGTTGGCCCTCTCATGTGTTGGTAATAATTCTAACAACCACTTATTCAGAGCTTACTGTGTGCTGGCACTGGATTAAGCAGGATACAAGTATTATTTTAATTAGTCCTCACAGTAACTTAGAGGATGGTGTTAATATTTTCATTTTGCTCATGAGGAAACTGAGGTCTAGAAAATTAAGTAACTTGCTCAAGGTCACACAGCTAGTTAGAGCTAGGGCTCTAACTAGAAGACTTGATCCCGAGTCTTTATGACGTGGAAGTGGAATTCTTTGTTCCTACTGTGCTGCCTAACTTTCTTTCATTATAATTTCTTTGAAACTGGCCGGCACGGTGGCTCTCATACCTGTAATCCCAGCACTTGGGAGGCTGAGGCGGGTGGAGTGCCTGAGCTCAGGAGTTTGAGACCAGCCTGGGCAACATGGCAAGTCCCTGTCTCTATTTTTAAAAAATTTTTTTGTTGTTGAAACTTTGCATAGAAAAGGACTTAAAACTCTAGGGAAAATGTCTTTCAATCACTCACTGCTGTTGCAATCATATATAACAGAATCTGAGAAATATGCAACTTAGAGTATTTGGGAGTTTTTGAAAGGGGGAGAGTAAATAGTATTAGAATGAATGTTTGAAGACCATGTTCATTTTTATTTTAAACATTTATAGGAATAGTGATTTGGTAGAAAATTAATACATTTAATCAAGGCATGCAGAATGTACAGAGACTTTTTTTGTAACCCTCATTCCAGTGACGTAGTGGGAAAATATTCCTAAAGGCACAATTCAACTTCCAGAAGACATTTATAGCAATAGCAGCATCAAAAATGTATACAATTTATAAAATTTGGAAATTTTTCTGAAGATCTTAAGTAAAAAATTAATATTAGTAAAGTTTTAGAAAGTATTTAGAAAATTTAATATTAGTAAAGTTTTTAGTAAAGTTTTTTAGAATAAATATAGAATAGGTGTTTGTTGGACTACATGAAGGATGAGGCATAAAATGCCCAATATATTCAGTCATACAGAATCTCAGGCAGTATCCAGGGCTTAATTAGGAGTTCTGGCATTTCCTAAATCTATTAGTTCCATTAGTTATCCCAGCACAAATGTCTAGAAAAGCTTCTACTAAAATATTCAGTTTGATTGTTGGAAGCTGTCATTACTGTTCTCTTTGAATGAAAATATTTAAAGGCTTTGTTCTAGAAAATGCAATCCAGCCTGGAACTCTGTCTTTAAGGTGGGACTGGCATGGCTAGTCCCTACAAGCTTCCATGATCCAAGTACAGATTTACTGTAGTAAAGAAAAATCTGAGTCAAATGTCTGAAGAACAGGGTGTGATTTAGCTAAAAGTGCCAATTTTGTTACAGCATGTTTGGAAAAGTTGCCCCCGAACCGGCTGTCATGAGTATTTCTTACATTAAAATAATTCCCACTGAACTTTTTGAAAGTAAATAGCTGGTATCCAAGAATCTCCCAAAATAAGCCATTGGAAAGTCTCATGAGGACAGGAATCTTTGTCTCTGGCTCTCACCATAAACCCATGTTGACTGTGAAATGAGAGGGAAATTATCTCTGCCACAGTTCAGCCACACCAGGAGTCTGGCTTTGTGTTTGTTCTTACATTTGAAAGCTTTCCCTTAACAAGCTCTCAAATTCCTGGATGTTACATGAGACATTCTTCAGATAAGTTTTGGATAACCTTGATATGATCTAAGTTGTATGCAGCAAATATAAATCTGCTCCAATATTATTATTGCATCTCCTAAAACTTCCCATGGATTTGAACTCTGGCAGAGATAAAGCAGACCCCAAAATGGTCTCAACTAGGCAAATGTTGAATAGAACAATTGCTGCCTCCAGTTGCTCTTGACACAAGTATTTGGTGGGGTGGGGAGGAGGACAGGGTGGTGTTTGCTATTCATGGACAGGCTCTTTTCTTTTTCATTCTGCAGACAATGATAACTAATTAATACTGCAGGGTCCTCAAGGTAGGACACATGGGTCAGGTCCTGTGTACCTGGACTTCTAATCATCTCAGATAAGGAGAAAGAGGAAGGAGCAGTAGCCACCTGCCTTTAATAGAAACGTTGCTTGGTTTTCTGGCAGGGCTCTGCCATTCCACTTTGGCTTGGGTATGGGGTAGGCAACTTCTCACCAAGAGGTCCTCAGGAAGAGAAAGTCTTGGGAGGAGGGGCAGCATGATAGATGAAACATCAGGTTGAAAAAGCCCAGGTATGTTCATCCTTGGTCTCATCTTTAATGTAAGCAGTTGAGAAATTAAGTTGCTCCTGCTGTGTTAGAGTGTCTCAGTTTCCCCAAATTTAGCCATCAGCAGAGAGCACATGTATATCCTAGGGGCTGCTGCTTGCAGCAGAAGATAATGCTTTTGCATGCATCTCTAAGCACAGCGTGAAATGAGTCCCTAGTGGGAGGAAGCATGACCAATGAGTGTCAGATGTTCAGGCTTTCTGTGCGACTCCAGTCAGGGGCAGGGCTGTGGGTAGGTTAAGACAGGGTTTAGGGAAAGAAAGGAATTTGAAGGCAACCAGAGCTCCAGCTTAACCAACCCCACAGTATAAAATGCATAAAGAGGCAAGTGGGAAGGAGGATGAGAGGGAGGATTTGGGATAAAAGAGTGGGGGTTGGGGGTGGGGAAGATCTTTCCAAGCCATATATGAGAGCTCTTGTTTACTGGCCTGACCACTCACCAGCAGGGTGACCTTGGGCATGTTACTTAACTTTTCGGGGCCTCACTTTCCTCATTTGTAAAGTGAGGATGATAAGTCTACTTAGGTCATCAGATTTTTAATGAAGTCCAAATGAATACATGCAAAACATTCAGGGCTGTGCCTGGCAAATAGTAAGTGCTCAGTAAACATTAGCCTTTAGTATTTGTGGCTCAGGCTTGCTCTTATGATGTGGTTTCATTAGTTTACCTACAGTTTGTACTAAAAGAAGGCTCTTTTGGAACATGCGGAGAGTGTTTTGCAATACCCAGAGAGGCTCTAGTGGGTATTACTTCATAGTTTGAATAAAACGTATGCTTGTTCAGGGAAAGCTTGGAGATCCTTAAGAAATGTCTTTAAGAAGGATTACACCTGCCACTAAGTGTAAATTATTTGTCTAATTCAGTGTTTCAAATAAAAAAAAAAACAATAGAAGAAAAGACTTTCCTTACATATGTACTCACTTGATAATATAATAGGACACTTAGGGTCTCCCTCTCTGGTTTGCTCGAAAATAAAAAGGCAATTAAAGAACTTTACAAAACATTCAGTTTGAAAAAGAAAAGAAAAAACAACACTGAGGCTGTGCATATCTTGAGAGCAGTTCCTTTCTTCTGCAGGAATGCCTTCTCATTAGCTCTTAGTTCAGCCTGCATCTGGGAGTTGGGAGGGTGTTGGTTTGAAACAGACCTCTCTGTACAAATCTGCAAAGAGATATGATCTAAAAACCCACCAGAAGGAGAAAGATGCTATGAGCTTCCAAATAACTACATGGTCAAGAACTCATAGGACCTGAAATTTGACATGTGATCAAGGCCAGCACAGGCTTTTGAGAAACACAGACAAAAGTTATTGTAAAGGTGATACATTAACTGGTTCAGTAAGAGACGGAGGGCAATACCGTTTAAAAAATGTATTTTGGATTATTTAAATCATAAGGGAGTGAGGACTTACTTCCTTATGAGATAGCTAACCTGTTTAGGGTTAATCTTAGGTATCTCCTTGCCAGAGTAGTCAAAAGAGTTGGTACAAGGTCATTTTAGATATAAACCAGAAATAGCATGGAGGCATAATTATTATATCAAAAATACAAATCACAGCAAACAAATTTTTCTAGAGACTCAGTTATGGTTTTGGTCAGGAAAAGAATCGTTGGCGTATTTTCACTAGAGTCTAGCTTCATAGGGTAACCTAGGGGCGGGACTAGTACTGAAGTTACTGGAAAGTCACTGTTATTTGGTGTTTCTTCTAAAGTCTGTCATTAATATGTCTCTGACAGAAATTAACTCTGCAAAAAGCGCTGTGGAGAACCTGGGTTTTAATCTAGGGTTTCGCAAGTTCATGAACCTGGCAGTGGCCTAAGGCGCAGAAGGACCAAACTGAAGTGGGTTGTTACTAAATTGTTTGCATTCAACCTTAGTTTTCTTCTTATTAAAAATGTTTTCAGGGCAAATAATTGCTAATGCTTCATAAATAGAAAAAAAAAATAAAGTTACAAATCAAATTGCTGTAGTTCATAAGGAAGGAGAGAATTAAAAAGAAAAAGAGTTGAACTCTTCATTTGAAAGTTTAGAGTCAGAACCTGGGAGCTTGGATCTTGCCATCAGTGACAGTGTGATCCTGAATAGATATGTTAGCTTCCCTACATAGGAAGCTGAGTAAGTAACAATCTTTCTGCTACACATTAGGAATACTTTGTGAACATTTCTACTGTGTTTACACAACACAAAATAAAGTGATTGCTGATTATTTAGTTTAGGTGATCGGTGAAGTTGGCAGAATCAGCCAAGACAAGCCTGAGATTCGTTGTCCTTGACTTGTCTGCCTTGATTACTTACATGGGTCTTAATTAGCCAACGGATTGCAGACTTCCTTTCACTTTGTGCTCAGCAAATTTGACAGCAGAGTTGTTTTCCTCCCTAGTGGAAACGAGCAATATTTATATTGCTAAGGTCTAAAAGAAAATTTTTAAAGATGATTAAATAACTAGAGAGTGGGAAATTTTAGTTTACTGAAACTCTGCTTTCTTCTTCCTTTCTCCCAAAGCGTAGCTCCTCATTTCCTTGAGTCACCTGTTTCACTTCTAAACCAATGACTCTCAAATTTGAGGGAGGATCAGACTCACCTGGAGGCTGGGCCCCACCCCTAGAGTTTCTGATTCAGCGGGTCTGGGGTGGGACCTGAGAATTTGCATTTCTGACAAGTTCCCAGTGATGCCGCTGCTGCTGCTGGTCCAGGCACCACAGTTCAAGAACCACAGACGGAACTGGCCTCCTGTCAGTTTCTGAATCGCCCCCGTGGCCGTGGATCCACCCACAGCCTTCATCTCTGCCTTGGGCTCTTGCTTCCTTCACTGCCTGTCTCCACGTGGATCCCAGGCCTCCCTGGGAGCTCCCAGCTGGGAGCTAACGTGCAGGAGGCCTAATTCCCCACACCCCCTCAAACACATAACTTATATGTTTTTAAATGAAAGGATGGAGAACAAAAGGGAATTACAAGCAGGAGTGAATAATTTGAAACTGAAGCTAAACATAATTGCTCTGGAACACTGTTCCTCAACCTTTTTTTTTTCCTTATCACCCTTCCCCCAAAGGAGACCTTTAGACATTTCTTTTTCCTAATTGTACTCCACCCCAACCTTTACTCCACTCATGAAATTTAAACTCCACAGATACACTGTATATTTGCTTATTTACTGTGGCCATTTGGAAGGCCACAAGCCATTATAATATCTAAGATTTTGTTCATCCACCAAGAACCAATATTTGCCCCCTTGGAGATGATAACATTCCTATTGACAAATGCATTTTCTAGTCTAGCAAGGTAAAATCAGTAAACAATGGGAACTGTTCATGGGTTCCTCTGTAGGCACACTGCCCTTCTCAACCTTGCTCCAATGTTACCAAGGCTTCTCTTGTCTCCTCTGTCTGAGAATGGCCTATTCTTCAATTTTCTTAGTGCTGCTTCTCTGCTGCTCTAGTTTTTAGAAAAACTCCATCCCATTCTTTTACCCTCAGGTCTAGAAAGTGATAGAGGAAGAATAAAGCCACCTAAGAGATCTACAACTCTCTGTTTTCCTTCTTAGTTCCTTACCAACTGACTTCAGGGATGAAACTCTGCCAAAGGGGGAAATTATATTAAAATCAGTACCAGATGCTTTCCTCCTTTTGTCTGACCAGGTAGTCTAATGATACCACAACAGCATTGCCCGAGGTCTGAGTTATTCAATCAAGAATAGCCCCATAGGGACTTTATCAGGACAGTCAATGGGAAGCTCCAACCCTTCAGGAAAGGTCCCCTCAAGGTTTCTTCACTGCCGAGATGTGCAGAAGTTTCTCATTCTCCCTGCAAGCTTTGTAGGGGTGAATATGAGAACATCTCCTTCACTTCCCTCTCCCGACACACCCTCCCTCCCCACACACAGACACCACAAACACACACATGCAAGCATGCACAAAGAAAAAGCAACAATTCTCAGAGACTGAATAGAAACCATTTTTTTTTTCTAAATACAATTGGGAGTATTTGTCCAAATTCCTGTGCCCACAAGGGAGACAGACTTTTACATTTTTTAATGCAGAACACTTTCATTTCCTTTCTCCTGTTGCCAGATAATACCCTAACTCCTGCTGTGAGAAGCCCATTAGAACATCTTGACAAACAACAGAACTCTCTACCCCAACTAGAACTGGAGCTGGAAATTAGAGCTTTTTCTTCACTTGGGGTCATTATTTCCTTCAGTGAGCTCTGAAGTAGAAGAGGAAGCTTAGGCCTTGTTAGCCTCCTGCCCACAGCAAACACCTGGAGAGATAATGGCAGGTGGCATGCTAGGAAAGTATTGTGCTGCTAGTCACATTTTTTAAAAAATGGAAGTCTGTTTTATTAGGATGGTATGTGTACTTTTGTGCCTCTTCTAAATGGAAAAATGGAAGAAATATCACTTAATTCATTGGATAAGATCTTATATCTAGCACAGTTGATGGATTACCAGCCAAGACTCAAAAGAGGCAGATGGCAAATGCTTGGGCTGAAAATCATATCTCTAGCAGATCGGAAACGGTGGCTCTATTACAATAGTGTCAACCTGCCATGTTAGTGACTCCTACTTCCAGGCCTAGGAAAGATGTTAAAGGTATCCTAATCAAGTTTGCTCATCTATACTGAGGAGTGAGATCCAGAGGGGCATAACATGGTTTGTCCAGGGTCAGCCAGGTGAAATGGAAAAGAGCCAGAGCTCAAAACTAAGATCTGATTCCTACCTGGATGGATCCTTCCTTCCTTTCTTTTTCTCTCTCTCTTTCTTTCTTTCTTTCTTCCTTTCTCTTTCTTTCTTTTCTTTCTCTCTCTCTCTCTCTCTCTCTCTTTCTCTCTCTCTCTTTCACAGGGTCTTGCTTGCTCTGTTGCCCAGGCTGGAGTGCAGTGGTGAGATCTCAGCCTTCTGCAACCTCTCCCTCTTGGGCTCAAGCGATCCTCCCACCTCAGCCTCCCAAGTAGCTGGGACTACAGGCGCACACCAATTATGCTCGGCTAATTTTTTTCTTTATTTTTTGCAGAGATGGGGTTTTGCTATGTTGCCCAGGCTGCTGGATGGTTCTTTCTACCACACCAGGACACTTCCTCCATTTCCTTCTTCCTCTGTGGTAAAGTCAGGATTATGGTTTCTTCACAGATATTGCTGAGATGTGTTAAATCTACAACAGAAAAATCTGAAAGGTCTGTCTGGGTTTAGGCTCCAATTTCCTGAAGAATTAAAAGAAGCAGGATGACCTTTTTGGCTTATGAATTGGAGTGGGGGTAGCAGAGACCAAAAAGGAGACCCAGAGGTTTAGGACAGCTTTCCTATGTTTTCAAGAGCCTCAGAGTGAGAACCCCAAAACATCTTCCTATGGCTGCCGTATGACCAACATGGAAACTAAGTAAGGAAAAAAGGAAGCTAGGGGTGAGGGCAGGACAGATTTCCCTTTCCTTCTTGAGTTCCTCTTCTAGCATGTGAAACTCTAGAAGCAAGATTCAATGACATCAGCATCTTTGGTGAAAAGGCAGACAGAAGTGGAGGGGTTACAAGAGAAGAATTAGCGACCTTGACGTGCCTGACCTAATGAATGCAGCGTAGGCATCCCACAGCTTTCTTAGTGGAAGCACCATCTGAAGGTGGCCTCAGTTGCAGGGTATGAGCCCAGATTAAGCTGTAACTTGACCTAATTCAAAATAAAAAAATAGTAAGTTTGATTATGTGCCAGGTAAGTGTTGTAGGAAATAGAAAGACAAATATGACATGGATTCTGATTTCAAGGGGTTTATTATTATCTAGGAGACAGAGAGCTGTATACAAACTACTAAGATACAAGACAGAATGTGACTGTGCTATTAAAAAGTTAAAAACAAAGTTCTCTGGAAGCCTGAGGCTATGGCTGCAAATGAGCTCTTAGCCAGTATCCTGTGCATTTGGGCCACCACCAGATGTTAGAGAAGGCAGAAGTGAAGGGCCTATGCTAGGGAGTAGGTGGAAGTAGTTGGGGGATTTGATGATAGAGAGGTTTTCCGTTGACTGAAGAAGCAGCTCTTCTAAGTAGTCATTTGTCATCATCGAGGTCAATTTTCAATTTTAGTTTATGTATTTGCATTCCTAGTTTTGGTGAAATCCCTCTTCCTACTCAAAAATTTGTGCTTGTAAATGACCAGTTGTTCTTTTCACTTGGGCAGTTAAGCAACAAAAGGATTGCATGTGCAAATTCAGGGGTTTGGAGACAAACACAACGGTGTTAGTGGTTGCGTAACCCCAAACTGCGAAATGGAAAAACTAAGAGACAACTGTGAAAATCATTACTAATGTTTTCTTTCTGAACTATCAAGAAATAAAATTATTTATTTGGTTTTTGGAACATGATAGATGGGGTAGAAAGTTTCCTTAGACAAAGGACATGGTGATTTTCTTTTCTTCTTTTTTTTTTTGAGATGGAGTTTTGCTTTTGTTGCCCAGGCTGGAGTGCAATGGCACGATCTTGGCTCACCGCAACCTCCGCCTCCTGGATTCAAGCGATTCTCCTGCCTCAGCCTCCCAAGTAGCTGGGATTACAGGCATGCACCACCACGCCCGCCTAATTTTGTATTTTTAGTAGAGATGGAGTTTCTCCATGTTGGTCAGGCTGGTCTCAAACTCCCGATCTCAGGTGATCCGCCTGCCTCAGCCTCCCAAAGTGCTGGGATTACAGGTGTGAGTCACTGCACCTGGCCAGGACATGGTGATTTTCTAAGTCGCTTATGCCTTGTTATTTGACTCAGTAGGGTCTACACTAAAAATGAAAAAATACAACAACAACAAAAACCCAAATCACAAGATCTGGAATATTTTTGGCCATTCCATTTCAGTATAAATGGGTCTAGAAATAAAGCCTAGGCACACCCCGGATAGCTAGTTTGAGGTGTTGTATGGCAGAGATGGCCAATGATTCATCAAAACTTTACCCTCCTCTTTTCATAGTGGAGTTATTGCTGGGAGGTGGCTTCTAATATGGAGGCTACATTTTTTAGCATGTCCTACCTTCCTGACTCCTTGCATCCAGGTGGTCATTGATAAAATGTGACAGAAGGTGTGCATGTCTCTTTTTCTAGGCCCAGACTTTTAAGAAATGAGTAGGGGCATCTTCATTTTCTCTTCCCCATCTGCTGGCTGAATGCAGATGGGTGGAACCACAAGATGGAAATAGCCTGGGTTTTTTAATAATCACATGAAGGAAAGCTGCCTACAAACCAGGGGCACTTGCATTGAAGTATTACGTGAATGAGAAACAGAATTCTAGTTTTAGGTAAATTTTATCTGCTACCTGTAGAGCTACAGGGGTCTTCTGTGGTGAGCTTCTCTGGAGGAAGAGCATCCTTACTGTCCACTGATGTTGGGCTTGGTCATCTGACGTGCTTTGGCTAGTGGAATGTGAGCAGACGTGATGTAGACCACATTCCAGCAGAAGCTTCAAGAGCTATTGCATGACTCCACCATGATCCTTTCTCCTGTTCTAGAACAGCATTTAGCCTGGATCCCATATACAGAAGGGACATTTAGGCTGGATCCCAGATAAAGAAGACAAGTGGAGCAGAGGAGCGACTGACACGTAGCTAACATATTCCATAGCAAAACATAAACCTTTGCGGTTGATATGGGGATTGCTTGTCACAGGAGAATAACCTAGCAAAAGCTGACCAACAGATTGTGCTAAACCACTGACATTTTAGTAGTTATCTAGGCTAGCATTTGGTGTTACCCTACCAAACTAGAAGGATTAAGTGTGTGGTAAACTGGGGAGTGGGTAACAGTGAACAAGATATCATAAAACATTTTTGTTTTAAAGTACAATTAAATGCAAAATACTCTAATGGAATTAAAAGTCATAGTAAACCAGCCTGAGCAACATGGCGAGACCCTATCTCTACAAAAAAACACAAAAAAATTAACCAAGTGTGGTGGCACACACCTGTAGTCCCAGGTACTCAGGAGGATGAGGTGGGAGGATCACTTGAGCCCAGGAGGTTGAGGCTGCAGTGAACCCTGATTGTGCTACTGCACTCCAGCCTGGGCAATAAGTGTGACCTTGTCTCAAAAAAATTATTAAATATTAATTGACAAATCACAACCTGGTAAAACGGCAGACCAATAAATTCATTTTCAAACACAAATTGAGTAATGCAACATTAAGGTAATGGACCACTCTCTGGCTCCATGGAGCTATCTGACTTCTTCCAATTGAAAGTTCTTGGCAGAATCTGAAGAGGTGGGTGGATTGATGCCTAAGCATAGAGATGATCTTATAAAGATTCCTCTGTTTCTGCAACCCCAGTACAACCTGACTCTGCCCACAACTCCCTTCATGGAATGTCACAGGAGAAGGATACCAGAAGGGTACAGATAGGGTGATGCAACAAAGATGCATTTAAACTTGTCATTTTTGCACGAGACTGAACCCTTCACAGGGACTAACTATTGAAGAAAAGGGCAGGGTCATTTTGGAGCTCCAGGACACTTGGACATGGCATACCTGGTGAGTGTCTGGAGGAAGGGGTAGAAAGAAAAGCTTGTGATGGAACCAAAGTGATACAACTGCCCAGAGGCCCTAGTCAGCTGATACCTGGGGACCTCGGGCAGGTTACTCTTGTCCCTCACTTGATCAACAGGATGGTTATGAATAAGAGATGAGTAATTTTAAATATAATTTTAAAATGCTGTCATAAGAAAAATAATGAAAATATGCCCCGCTGATTGAAAAAAAGTCTGTCGTATTGTTTTCTTTTTTCCTTTATTTCATTATGACCAGGGGATTTATTTCCACAAACAATAAGTTTATAAAAAATAGTGAAGACATAAAAATAGTTATTCATAAGCTAGAGAATAATAATGTCCTTGGTGATGTCTGATTGAGTTGCAGAAGGCATGAGTTTGCCACCAGCAGCTCAGTCACCTCCATGCTCTCCACCACAGGAATGTGGGATGAGGGGGTCTTGTCATACGCGGTGCTACCCAGCTCTTTTAAAAATCTGGTTGGCTCTGTCACATCATACTCTGGCTGTGGTTTCACTTGGGTGACACTGACCATTCATTCAACATATTCCATTTGGCAGATATCTTCCATTTTTACCCTAGTGACAGTCTTTTACAATTACTTAACTTGGCAGCCTCTTTGCGATGTTAATGGATGTTTTCTAAACAGGAAAGGTGGATGGTGACAAGGACCTGGCTTAGCTCCTCACTGCATATCATATCACATCCCATTTTGGCTGATCATCAAAAACACTCCCGAACCATGCCATCAGCTCCAAACTTTATTTGAAGAAATTTATGTGGAAAGTTAACTATATTACTACGAGACTAGTCTTAATTTCTTCCTTGTTTCATTAAGAAATTAAATGTATGAAAATTAGGAGGTTAGTGTATCATGGGAGTTGAAACCGTGGCAGCAGCATGTAAAGTCTATGTCTGGGAATGGTTGAGGCCAAGAGTCAGACCGTGCAATGCTTAGTATTGCAGACTTCAGGGAATAAAATGGATATAAAGACAACTAGGCTGCCAGGCACGGTGGCTGACTCCTATAATCCCAGCACTTTGGGAGGCCAAGACAGGTGGATCACTTGAGGTCAGGAGTTCGAGACCAGCCTGGCCAGCACGGTGAAACCCTGTCTCTTCTAAAGAAAACCACAAAAATTAGCCGGGCAAGGTGGCAGGTATCTGTAATCACAACTACTCAGGAGGCGGAGGCACAAAAATCATTTGAGGCTGAGGCACGAAAATTGCTTGAACTCGGGAGGTGGAGGTTGCAGTGAGCCTAGATTGCCACTGCACTCCAGCCTGAGCGATAAGTGAGACTCTGTCTGAAAAGAAAAAAAAAGATAACTAGGCAATAGTTTTGCCCCTTTCTTTCTGTTCTTTCACTTGTAAGGTAGTTAATAAAGTCCATTTAGTTACTACCAAAAATGCATTTAAAAGTGTTAAACTACAGCCAAAGATTTATTCTTTTAAAATGCATTGAAATGTTTTAAAATACAGCAAAAGATTTATTTTTTTTTAAATACCAAATATTGGTGTCAACATAGCACAATTATTGTAATTCAAACTTTGGATTTTGTTGGAAGTGTTTTTGCATTCGTATTATGTACTTCCAGCCTGACCTTTCTCTTTTCCTAGAAGAGCAAATTGGAGTTAGAGGTGAGGGAAGTGGCAAAACAGGAGGCTACAAAATTGATGAACAGCCTGTAGGGACGCAAGAAACTAAATATTGATCTTTGTTCTTTCAGTGAGGACTCTTGCGTTTCTAAGGATGTCATTACAGCCATGGCAGTATTGGTTCATCCGATCTGCTGTTCAGCTGTGGTTGCTCTCAGCATTGAAAGGACGCTTTGTTCATGGGGTCAGCTGATGACCAGGGAGTTTCCTAAAGTGAGACTTACAGTGAGAAAATTCCTCTCCAGGTGTTATGTGAGATATTTGGGGTATGTAGGACTGTGAGGTAAGGAATACGGTTTGCTTTAAAAAATGACACAACTAAAAAAGATGGCATAGCTTATACATTCAAATTAGTGTTATTCTTCCAGGAATCATAGTGGGAGATATGAACTTATCCTAGTAAAGACACCATTTTGCAAAGCATTTTGGAACTCTTTATCTTAGAGTTGCCTTCAGAACCAAGGTTAGGGTCTGTAGACCACTCGGGACTAAATACTTAGTGTTTTACTTCAATTTTTAGCCACGACACAGAAGGCTGATTACTTATTTTTCTCCCTTCTAGATTTAACTCCAAATAACTTGGGGTATTTAAAAAAATTAAATCTATTCATTTACTCATTCATCCATAGATTCATTTTTTCAATAAGTACTCATTGAATGCCCCTGCATGTCAGGCTCTGTGTTAGAAGTTGAGGATTCTGTGATGCATAAGACAGAAACAGTTCCTGCTCTCTTGGAGCTGATATAATAAGAAAGACAGACCAAAACCACCCCCGCCACAACATCTAACAAACAAATTAATAAAACACTTCAGAGTTGGGATAAGAGGTATGAAGGCAACAGATAACGGACTGAGCTAGAGAAATAACAAGAAGAGAAAGGTAGGCTAGGTTGGAATGAGAATGGTGACATTTAAGCACAAATTCAACCTTAAAGGAGGTATCTTTGCCACCACTGGGAGTATTTACATGAATAAACTTTAATTTTGAAGGACAAATTTCTCCATTGTGTAGATATCTTTCTTTCTTTGCAACTGAGACGGAGTCTCGCTCTGTCGCCCAGGCTAGAGTGCAGTGGCGCTATCTCGGCTCACTGCATGCTCCGCCTCCCGGGTTCACGCCATTCTCCTGCCTCAGCCTCCCGAGTAGCTGGGACTACAGGCGCCCGCCACCACGCCTGGCTAATTTTTTGTATTTTTAGTAGAGACGGGGTTTCACTGTGTTAGCCAGGATGGCTAACCTCCTGACCTCGTGATCTGCCTGCCTCGGCCTCCCAAAGTGCTGGGATTACAGGTGTGAGCCACTGCGCCCGGCCTGGGGTGACATTTTGAAGCTATGTGAATTTCCTGTTTTCTGACAACATTTTAATGCCAAAAGATTTACCCAGTTTCATAGCGACTAAGTCACAGAACCGTGACTGTGGTAGGAAGCAATATCTCCTATTCTCAGTCTCATGTACTTCCACCCGGCCACACTTGTCCCATTCATAGTACATGGACATTTCAGGAGAGGTTTGGAGAAGTCAGGGTGCTAAGAAAATCTAGGTGCTATTTAGACCTTTATAGTTTATTAAATGAATTGAATAAGAAAAGTTTCATTAGAAGTTCTCATTTTGTGGGAAATAATTAGATTTCCCTTGATGTGGCTAAAGAATAAATGGCAATACTACTAGATAAGTAAATTATTGCTATTGTTACTCAAAAGAAACAGATGTATGGCCAAGTTTCCTGCCCCCAAATATTCTTAAAGAAGTTGGATCCTGTTTCCTTTGCCCTTTGTCACTTTGAATGCCAGTGTAGATTTACTGGATAAAGACTCTGCTGGGCATGAGTAAAAATATCTTTCTTTAGAATCATTAACCATAACTTTATATCAAGTGGATTAATGTTCACTTTTATTTTTTAAACCAGGCCAGATGTGGTGGCTCATGCCTGTAATCCCAGCACTTTGGGAGGCCGAGGTGGGTGGATCACTTGAGATCAGATCGAGACTAGCCCGGCCAACTTGGGGAAACCCTGTATCTAATAAAAATACAAAAAATTAGTTGGGCTTGGTGGTGTGCACCTGTAGTCCCAGCTTCTCAGGAGGCTGAGGCACGAGAATTGCTTGAACCTGGGAGGTGAAGGTTGCAGTGAGCCGAGATCATGCCATTGCACTCCAGCCTGGGTGACAGAGCAAGACCTTGTCAAAAAAAGAAAAAAACCACACACACACGGTGGTGGCTTTTAGGTGAATCAAATCCCTTTTACTGAGCCTTTCTAACCCTTAGGAGCTGTCCCAAAGACTTCCTGTGGCAATGTAGTCTGTGGGTTAATTGTATTAGGATAATAGGGTTGAAACATTTCATAATTTAATGAGTTTGTGGTTTTCTTATTCCCAGACTTAAAAAGAACCTCTATGAATGTCAAATTTAGTAATTATCAAACTGAACAGACTTTGGCTCTATTTAACCAACGGGCACATAGTCTGTAGATAACAGCATGATTTGGTATTTATAAAGAGCCTATTCCCCCTGCTCCTACCCTTAGACACCAGAAATTCATTAAATGTAAAGCCTTACATAATTCTGTAAATAAACTCACTTATCTGGAATGTTCCTAGCCTCTAAATTAGGTATTAAAGAAGAGATATCATTCTTCTGGGACAGGTCTTCGGCTTTCCCTAAAATGTAGTGGCTAGGTATGGCCCAGAATACAAACTGGGTAGAGTTTGATGGAATTTAATGAATAACAACAACAACAATAATAAAACACCAAGTCTCCTTGGTGTGAGAGCAATAAACAATTGAATTCTTGGGAAAGAGATGAAAATAGGATCTAGTCCTTAAGTGGCCTAAGGCCTAGCAGATTCCTTCTGGCCTTAGGTTACATACATTTGGGTTGATTTGGATTAGAAACATGAAAGTACAAATTTCGCCTTTAATTACATATTTTTTTCAGTAGTACTCTTGCTAAATGTCCAAAGAAATACAGAGCTAGACAATAATAATAGCTTAGATTCATGTCGCAAGTGTTTTACATGGATATCTTTTAACCCTCACAAATAACCCCGGAAGGGATACTATTATTATTTTCCCCTTTGAAAGATAAAGAAACTGGGATCCAGATATGCTAGGTAACATCCTGTAGAATAATCTGGCTGCAAACCTAAACAAACAGAATGACTGCAGAGTCTGAGATGATAAGGACAGGTAATACCATCTCCCAAACTCCGCTGCCTCTCCACTAAGGGGTAGCAGATTGATAGCAAGACCTTTCCATAGGAGGATCACTAAGTGCTTTGCTTGAAGGTAATGATAACTTCCCCCAGCAATCCTTTGGTGTGGTTTATAGTTTTGTTTTGTTTTTGAGACAGAATCTCTCTCTGTCACCCAGGCTGGAGTGCATTGGCGTGATCTCGGCTCACTGCAACCTCCACCTCCCATGTTCAAGCGATTCTCCTGCCTCAGCCTCCCAAGTAGCTGGGATTAAAGACATGCTCCACCACACCCAGCTATTTTTTTGTATTTTTAGTAGAGATGGGGTTTTGGTATGTTGGCCAGGCTGGTCTCAAACTCCTGGCCTCAAGTGATCCGCCTGCCTTGGCTTCCCAAAGTGCTGGGATTCCAGGTATGAGCCACCGTACCTGGCAGACTGGAGTGCAGTGATGCCATCTCGGCTCACTGCAACCTCTGTGTCCCAAGTTCAAGGGATTCTCATACCTCAGCCTCCTGAGTAGCTGGGATTACAGGTGTGAGCCACTGCACCCTGCCTGGTGTGGTTTAAAAACCAAGAACTAGGCTGGATGTGGTGGCTCATGTCTGTAATCCCAGCACTTTGGGAGGCCAAGGTGGGCGGATCACTTGAGGTCAGAAATTTGAGACTAGCCTAGCCAACATGAGGAAATCCTGTCTCTACTAAAAATACAAAAAAAAAAAATTAGCTGGGCATGGTGGTGAGCACCTGTAATCCCAGCTTCCTGGGAAGCTGAGGCAGGAGAGTCACTTGAACCCAGGAGGCGGAGGTAGCAGTGATCACGCCAAGATCACGCCACTGCACTCCAGCCTGGGTAACAGAGTGAGACTCCATCTAAAAACAAAACAAAACAAACGAACAAATGAACAAAACCAAGAACTGACTAGAGGCCCATCAAATGGAAAAATGATTTGTGTTAAGGCACTCCTTGCAAAACTGGCAGATAGGGGCAGAAAGAGAAGAGGCTCTTACCTTCACTCCTGGGACTTCGCCAATGGCCAGTGCTCTTCTGAACTCCACATAGTGAAAGACAAATAGCATTCTTTCCAGTCAGTGTGCTCATTTGCTACTCCTTCTGCATTTCTCCCTAGGGGCCAAAATTCCTGGCAAAGAAAAATAAAACCAGGATCATAGCCATAGAAATCAGATTATAAAATTGCTTTCTATCTGAATTCATATTCTAACCTTTCTTTAGTGCTTTCATAAACCCCTCCCAGACTGATAGAATTATGTTTTTTATGACTCATGGATACATTTTACTTTGCCATTTTTATCCTCTTTACTTTGAGGGAGAAGATCAGATGATGAAGAAGATTCACCCTGTAGTGCTACATGAGATTTTATTTTACCCTAACATGTGGACTATGGACCTAAAAAAAGAAATATGTTCAGCTTAGTATTATGTATAAAAAATACTTTTCAAAGTTTTACAAAAACATAATCCAATGATAAAATTTATTCATTTAAAAAGCATTTGTTGAATTCTTTCTAGGTGTCAAGCACTGCAGTAGATTCTGAAGATACAAAAATAAATAAAACATTCCTGCCCTCAAGACACTTACACTCTTATGTGTAACACTGTGTGACCATTCATCTGGGCCTTCCTGAGACAGTCTTGGTTTACACCTGTTTTCCCAATGTAAGTATAAATAGCACCCCCTTTCACTCTCAAGTGTTCCTTTTTAGATGATAAATTATATATACCCTAGTAATAATATTTCCCACTAGATGATGCTTTTAAAATACTTGTAATTCTTGGATATAAATAAAAAGTACAAACAGCGAAGGACCAAAAATGTACTTGACACTCTGTCTTCATTTTGGAATCACTATTTCTGTCACTGAGCATCAGTTTAAGTCAGTTCATTGGGAAAATGTGAACTTGGTTCACATTATTTTTGTTGTGGTTTTACATTATTTTACAAAATGCAGCTGCTGTCCGATCTCTATAGGTAGGAAGAAATGAATGGCTAGAAAACTTAAGAAGATGAGAGAATACTGCAATAAATGGAGATCAGAGTATGTATCATATCATATACTCAACTCCAGTTTTGGTACAGGCCAAAGATGAATAGGGCACAGAGGTCTTTAAGGGCAAAAGCAGTGTCAGGTAGAGCAGCCAAAGCAATGGCTGAAGGCAGTTGTTGTCAAGGACCTCTGATCTTAGAACTCACTGTGGCATGTGGCTTTCCCTCAGACTCTGGTTTCTACTCCATTTCTAAAAACACTCAACTCAATGGTTTTTAAAACTATCCGCAATGTACTTTTGTGAAAGGTTGGTGTTTGCAGAACTTCTCATTACACATCATTCTGTGTACTGTTGTCTGAATATGTATACGTATGTATTTTGATATTGAAGACAGACTATTTTTAGTTTCCTTTGGATATGTTTGGAGAAACTCCTAACTGTTGCTATGCTGCTATGGAAACGGTATCCACGTATACTGACATGTTTACAATTGCTTAAAACACTATAAACTTTCCAGGGCAAAGGCAAACAGCTTACTTCTATCAACGTTGCTCCATGCTTTCCTTTTTTTATTAGTTTATTTATTACTCTCAGCCCCATGTTGGAATCTGTTTCATCTGTGCCTGCATTAAAGAGATTTTTTTTTTTTTTGCTGACCCACATATTCGTTTAATTGATTTCACATTCACAACTATAGTGGCGCTGAAACCCAGTGAAAAATTTTCCCCAAAATAAAAAATATTCCTTGTTAGGAATTAAGAATTGAATACCTGCTAGTTTCCCAGAAGAAAAATGGAAAGAATACTTCTTGAGAGTATGTTGACAGTCTGTCTAGAATTTTCAAGTGTAGGAGACTTTGAAAGTAGCTTAAATGTAACGATTGTAATTACTATTTGTGTATACAAAATGAATTTAAGGACTATTCTAATTGCTAGGAAACATGCAAACCTAAAAAGGAGGTTTATTGCTTTTTTTCAAGCATAGGAAAAACTAGGTGGCTGAGAATCTTTACAATTTTTGGAGAAAAGAATCTTAACAAAACCACAGGAATGAAAGTGAATAAGAACCTGTTTGTTTGAAGACATCAGAAAAGTGATTTTTGTCAGGGTTGTTTTCTAGGAGTCAAAAAATATTTGAAAGTAGAATCTATAATTGTGACTCATACAGCAGTGGGTCCTGATTACATAAAAAAGGCACACGCGCTCTAGTAGAGCATATTTTTTAATAGAATTTTAAACCCAGAGTACTTTCTCCTTTAAAATCTCTTTTCCAAAATTTGATACCTATTTTGCATAAGTATACAGTAAAACAAATTTAGGCTGTCATGATGGAGTCTACTTTCCTCTCTCTTCTACTGAAATCTCCTTTTTGTCATCTTCTTGAAATGGTCATTTTAAGTCACACATAAAAAACAAAACAAAACACCAAATAGAAGTTTTATGGGAATGGAAATGATTCACGGAGAGCTGGTTGCAGCAGGGAACTGGGCCTCGCTTGCATCTGGAGATCAGGGCTCCCGTAGAGCCAGTACTTGCCCCTGACCCAGGCCCCTTTCCAGCAGTGTTTATATGCTTTCTCCGCTTCAGCTGATCAGAGGATATTCCATTCTAAGCCTTTCATGGGACAATGTTTATGTGATTTTTTTTTTCTTCTTCTCTGTGGGGAGGATTCCTCCCTGCCTCTTGGAGCTTAGCAGCACTAAGAAATGTCATCCTAAGGTCACATTTAGATTAAAACCCAGTAAAACCTGATGGACTTGTTATAGCAAGTGACTGTGAGGGACACTCACAGTATGATGACTGTGGCTTGCTAGTCTACCATGGGGACAGGAATGACGGTGGGTCACAGGAGGTCCTAACGGGGAGGCGAATCTGCTTTAGCAGCAGCTCGTGTCAAGAGGCTGGGTGTTGCGGCATTAATTCTCCTGGGTTGGGAGCCTGGGCAGGATGGGTGTCAAGTGGCTCTGGCAACTGGACCCCTTCGGGGTTGCCCTCAGAATCAGGATGAAAAGGGGGAAGTCATGCTGGAGCAGCAGCGCGGTTTACGCAGAGAGCACCCCAGGCAGCCATGAACTGGCTTGCTCAGTTCAGATTTCTCTTAAACAGCAGTTTTCTGTTTCTGTTCTATGGCCTCTGAGGGAATTTCCCAAATTAACCTTCACTAAGCTTTCCTGAGGGACTGTTTTTGAGCGCTGATGGGGGAATTTCCCCCTTTTGACCACACTGTTGCCCGGAGACTTATTGCTGCTCTTCATCTGGGGATTTTCTCACTGGCATTTTGCTACTTCCTGTTTCCCAAGAGTCTCTGCTCTCTGGGAACTGAAGATTTATCAAGAGAAGGGGACAAACAGCCTTTAGGAAAAAGGGGAGGAGGGTGTATTTAATACAGTGGTGCTTTTCTTCCCCTCCTTTAGTTCTTTGCTACAGTAACATTGGATTTGAAAATCAGGCCCAGGGAGCTTGCTGAGAGCTTTGGACTGATTACGCTAAACATTCCACAGGAACTTGAGTTGTACGGTGTAATCACAAATCACATAAATGATTGTTTTATTAGAATATCTTTCCTGTATTTGGGATGGATAGAAACCCCTGTGTTAAAAGAAAACACTAAAGAAATCATTACTCCTTTTACTTAGTGAAAATGCACTACCACTTGTGGAATGTTTCCTGTGTGTCAGCCATGGCACGGGGGCTTTGCATACATTTCTCGTTTGATGCTAGCAACAACCTGGAGGAGTAGGGCTTATTCAGACTCATTTAATAGATGAGCGAACCAAGCCTCGAAGAGGCTCTGAGAGGTTAACTGACAACCACATTTTCCCGGCTGGTATTAAGCAAAGCTCCAATTCTGTGGATTCCTAAAGCCTATGCTCATATTTACTCAGCTATAAATTTGTATTGAATTGGGGATTTGTTTCATGGGTCTCTTAGGTGCTATTACCAGGAAAGAGCAGGAGAGACCCCGAGAAGAAGCAGATCCCCAAAACCAGAGGTGAAAATATTTTAGGGAGCAATATTGATAGTCCTTGGCTTAACCCTGTGCACTTGCCAGGCCCTTTTGCCACGTCACCTGGAAAAAGCTGCTGACTTGAAAGGTGACAGGAATAAATATATTAAAAAAGCTTCAATTGAACGAATTCATTAGTTCTTTCTCTTAGAGAAACTTTCCACCTAACCACTGCTGTCACCTTGCTACTTCCTACCCTAGCTTTGTACATTTTATCAAGGGTATTAGAAATAATTCCCCTGGGGACAGGTCCCAGAATCTCTCTGGCCCTGCTCTGTGGAAGTTGACATCTAGAGAAAATAATGTTTTGGAATTGCTCTTCCTCCTTGACTCTTGATGCTCTTAAGCCAGATGAGTGTCTGTGCATGCACGTGTGCACGTGTGTCTGTGTTCTTGTGGTATGAGGTTCTTGGGGGATGGATGATTAGCTACAGTTGACCTTTGCAAAGTTCTCCAAGTATTAAATATTTTCACTTCCACTGGAGGAGTGATCAGCATACGCGAGGGGGTGCTGGAAGCAGCATGGGGAGTGACCTGGCTGATCCTGGGAGTTCCTGAGGAAAGGGGGTGCAAAATCTGCATTGGTGCCCCCTGCTTCCTGCACACTTTGCAGCAGCTCTTCCTCTCCAGGGTTTGTCTAGGAGGGCTCCTAGCTGTATTGTCTTCATCCACATAGTGAACTCTGATAACCACCAAATGTTGAGAGTTGACTAGTTGCCTAATAGTTTACCTGCATTGACTTAACTTGATCCTCACCCATGAAGGTAGGCAAAATGATTCCGTTTAAAACAAAACAAAACAAAAACACTGAGAAGACCAAGGCCCTGGAAGGTTAAAATGGCCCAAACCTGCCGGCCGGGCGCAGTGGCTCACACCTGTAATCCCAGCACTTTGGGAGGCCGAGGCGGGCGGATCACGAGGTCAGGAGATCGAGACCTTCCTGGCTAACACGGTGAAACCCCGTCTCTACTAAAAATACAAAAAATTAGCCGGGCATGGTGGCGGGCGCCTGTAGTCCCAGCTACTCGTGAGGCTGAGGCAAGAGAATGGCGTGAACCTGGGAGGTGGAGCTTGCAGTGAGCCAAGATCACGCCACTGCACTCCAGCCTGGGTGACAGAGTGAGACTCTGTCTTGAAAAAACAAACAAACAAACAAAAAATGGCCCAAACCTACCTAACTAGTAAGTCAAGGGCTTGAGATTCAAATATTGGTTGGTCTGATTCATAGCTGTAGCTTTATTATGGCCGGGGGTAGGTGAGTGGGGTAAATCTTATTTATTTTTTAATCACTAGGAAACTATATCATAGCCTTGAAGTTGCAAATATACAGGCTGTTATCATTTCAAATAATCAGGTGGTAGAAAGAGAGCAAGATCCTAATCAGCACAATGCCCAGGCCAGGGAAGGAACGTGGCACGACCCAGAGGCCCCTGGCTTGACCAAAACTTGTATTTGGAAAAGGGGGCACTGATCCTCTTTTGTGCTAAAGGGGACATGGTTTTCTTATCTTCACTGTTTCCAAGGCATCTTCTTAGTGGTGGCTCTGCAACTAGAGAGGGCTAAACAAGCAACGCCAGGTTTAGGCTTTCATCCCATTCTGTTTGAGAAAAAAACAAGTCTTCCCAAATCTAGTACTTTACAACACTTCATAATTAAGCAGCCAAGAATCTGTCTTTCAGTGTTTGTGCCCAGTCACTGGTACACATTATAATCAAAATCCCTTTTCCCTTCAAAGCAGAGCGTCACTGCCTTTCCCACTATTCTCCTGCAGAAGAGCAGGGGAAGGAAGCACCAGGGTCCATCATGGAGGTGAAAGAAAAGTTCTGCTTCCCATGCCCACTATGATGTATGCCTCTCATGTATCACATGGGGTCCAGGCTGAAAGATGTAGTGTGCAAGAACCTTGAGAAAAGCACAGCTGTGTCTTGGTGGCAAGAAAGGCACTTCCATCAGGAGTCTGTCCAAGTTCTAATCCTTACCCTTCTCTCCAAGTGCCACATCTTAATCAATTTCAATCCCTTGAGTGTTGTCCCTGTTCATTTTGTGCTGCTATAACAGAATACCTGAGACTGGGTATTTTGTAAAGAACAGGTTTCTTTCAGTTCTGGAGGCTGGGAAGTACAAGGTCAGGGGCCAGCACCTGGCAAGAGCCTGTGTTTTGTGTTATCCTATGGCAGAAGGCAGAACAGCAAGACAGTGTGAGAAGGAGAGAGGGTGAGGAAGGGGGCCTGTCTCTTAAAGTCATCTCTTAAAGATCTCACTCCTCAATGCTGTTGGGTAGGGGATTAAGTTTCCAACACATGAACTTTATGGGACACATTCAAACCATGACAAACATAAAAATCAAACCAAACCATACAAAAATACTCTGAAAATATTTTTTCTTTTCAAATTAGAAATGACATCATGTAGGTTTCTTCATGGCCTATGGAAAATGGTGGGGTGGCACATCCTGGTATATGGGAGTTTGGTAACAAACAGAATTACCCTCTTCAAATTCTATCAGACCACAGGTAGATTAGGGGAATTTTCTAGTTCATTGCTACCTGTGTACCAAGAACAACTGGTTCAGAGGGCTCTGGCTTGGTGTGACAGGGGAAACCCATACTGCTAAAACAAGCTCTTACTGCATGAAATCTGGCTCTAGAAAAATCTTGCACTACTACTGACTCAAAATTTATTTATTTATTTATTTATTAGAGACAGACTTTCACTCCATCGCCCAGGCTGAAGTGCAGTGGCACCATCTTGGCTCACTTCAACCTCTGCCTCCGGGGTTCAAGTGAGTTTCCTGCCTCAGCCTCTCGAGTAACTGGGACTACAGGCACCCGCCACCATGCCCAGCTAATTTTTCTATTTTTAGTAGAGTCAGGTTTCACCATGTTGTCCAGGCTGGTCTCGAACTCCAGACCTCTAGTGATCTGCCTGTCTGGGCCTCCCAAAGTGCTGGAATTATAGGTGTGAGCCACTGTGCCCAGCCTCTGACCCAAAATTTATCATCACTTTCTTCAACTTCTATTCCTATGGATTAAAATGTAGGATGGAGCCAAATGTCCAGTGGCAAATTAACGTATTATTTGAACTTAATACAATTCTTGATTGCTTCATTCCTTAATTTTTCTTAAAAGACAAAATATTTCATTCTTTTAAATAGTTCTTGTTCTTAACCCTGATGGTCATGGGCAAAGATTCTTATTTCCCAGTGGATGAGAGGGAACCCTTTATATTTTTGATCATAGATATGGTTTATGTGCTCATCCACACTCTTGCTCCCCGTATCCATCAACTCTTTGACTGTGTTGTTGCAGGTGCATTGGGTTGTTTGGTCCTGGAACTTCTCCAACTTGCAGGTCACCAGGGCCTGAGGATGCAGCTTTCCCTGCAGTACTTTTTCTGCTGCATGGAGGCATTGTTGCCCCCATGGTAGCCAGCGCTGCATGGGAGCAGGAGGCCCTGCATCCTCCTCATGTTCTGTCTTTCTGCCACATCCTAGACCCAACCCTGCGCAGTACCTGTCTCTCCAGTGCCCAGATGAACTCAGGAAGGCATGCCTCCCCCTTCATCGGCACTTCCTGGGCCATCACTGTCATTGCAGGTCTCAAAACTAGTGTCCTTAACCATTCTGCTATATTACAATTGGAACGTTGCTAACACAGACATAAGTTTCACACAGAGATTAGCAATACATTCTTTTCCATAGTATATTAAACATAATTTCAACATTTATTCTTGCGCAAGGAAACTACTTATACAGCTAGGTGAGGAATGATCTGTGTCAGTGAAAGGCATAAGATAGAACATGTTCTTTTTACTTAGAGATGATCTTTACTATGACTGTGGGTGCAATAAATGTTATCTCTTTTGGAGGATATTTTCAGAGCTATTTAAATTAAATCAGATTTTTAAAATGCAAGTTTCAGGATATTACCAGTGATTTAGATACCATGATATGGCTTAGGTATAGTTTGAATAAAGAGCAAAATAGCAAAAAATTCCTGCTGTTCTCACCTCTCCAAAAAAGAAAAGTCTTAAAAACAAACAAACACACATGCACCTGTGGGTTTCAAGTTAGCCTTTGTTATTAGCACAAAACACCAAAATTACAGTCAAAATTAGTCACTGGAGTTATATCTGACTTTTAAGACATGCTTCCTCCTCTGTCTTTATCTTCCTCACACCCACAGCACCCACATACCAACTCACTGCCTTTCCCCATCGTACAGTATTATTGGAAGTAAGACATTGGATGCTAAGAGCTGCAAGGTCTTGGGTATAAGTGGCAAAGGTTGCTGTGCTTATGCTTCACAAGGTGCTCCTGCTGAGATAAATGGTAGCATTTTGAGAAGGATGGGAGTGAAGATCCTAAAACATATATCAATTTGAAAAGGCCTCTTTTGCTCTTTTCTTTCTTTCTTTCTTTCTTTCTTTCTTTCTTTCTTTCTTTCTTTCTTTCTTTCTTTCCTTCCTTCCTTCCTTCCTTCTTTCTTTCTTTCTGTTTCTTTCTCTCTCTCTCTCTTCTTTTCTTTCTTCTTTCTTTTTTTCCGAGATGAAATCTCGATCTGTCACCCAGGCTGGAGTCCAGTGGCATTCTCAGCTCACTGCAACTTCCACCTTCCAGGTTCAAGCGATTCTCCTGACTCAGCCTCCCGAGTAGCTGGGATTACAGGCGCATGCCAAGACGCCTGGCTAAGTTTTGTGTTTTTAGTAGAGACAAGGTTTCACCATGTTGGCCAGGCTGGTCTCAAACTCCTGACCTCAAGTGATCTGCCCGCCTCGGCCTCCCAAAGTGTTGGGATTACAGGCGTGAGCCACTGTGCCTGGCCTGCACAGTTTCTTCTATAATGGAGATGATATTATAATCTCTAAAAAGACCTTGTACAGAAAAGAGAATTCATAGTTTGTTAATTCCATTGTAAATTGTTAATTTTCCAATAATGTTCTAGTAATTACATAGTATTTAGTAGACACTTAT
The DNA here is from genome assembly GCF_029281585.2 of Gorilla gorilla gorilla. Lineage (NCBI taxonomy): Eukaryota > Metazoa > Chordata > Mammalia > Primates > Hominidae > Gorilla > Gorilla gorilla. The sequence continues at coordinate 75,560,797 of NC_073236.2, read as the reverse complement.
TAGACATGTTTGCCTGTCTGAAAAAATAGGACATTCATTTAGCAAGTATTAATTTTACATGCTAATGCCTAACAAAAACACTTAAGAAAAATGGGGCTACAGCCCCAATTCTTTGCATCTCCTTTTGAAAGCAGAATTTTTCTAAATGGTTATCGATATTTGCTGCCTCTAATTTCTCTCTTTTTATCACCTCTTAATCTTTCTCCAAACAAGTTTTTCTCCCATGAATCCTCTACTGAAGCTTGTCTTTTCAAAGTCGCCAATGACTTACACTTTTCTTTTGTTTTTTTGAGACAGATTCTCATTCCGTCACCCAGGCTGGACTGCAGTGGCACGATCTCGGCTCACTGCAACTTCCACCTCCCGGGTTCAGGTGATTCTCCTGCCTCAGCCTCCCAAGAAGCTCGGATTACAGGCATGCGCCACCATGCCCAGCTAATTTTTGTATGTTTTTGTAGACAGGGTTTTGCCATATTGGCCAGGCTGGTCTCAAACTCCTGGCCTCAAGCAATCTGCCTACCTTGGCCTCCCAAAGGGCTGGGATTTCAGGTGTGAGCCACTGTGCCTGGCCTGACCTATACTTTTCTAAGGCCATTGCTCGCTTCTCAGGCAACATCTGAGGTGTGTGTCAGTAGCATCCGACACAGTGATGACTGACTTGTCTCTGAAACAGCTTCTTTACTTGGCTTCCAGCACACACCCTTTCTTTATTTTCCTCCTCCTCACTTCCTTCTGAGACTCCTTCGCTGGTCCCGCCTTTTCCCTCTGACCTCATAATCTTAGTCCTGTTCTCTTCCTTACTCACCTTCTTGGTGATCTCACCTGGTTTCATAGCCTTAAATATCATCAGAAGCTGCCAAATGTGCACCTCCAGCTCAGATTTCTCTCCTGAACTCCAGAGCTTTATCCAGCTGCCTGCTTCATATATCAAACTTAACAAGTCCAAACTTGGACTTCTGTTCTTCCCTTTGAAGTTGGCTCCACTCCCAGTCTGCACCCCATCCGTCGATGGTGACTCTATTCAAAACCTTTCGAGTCTTTCTGGACTCCTCTTTCTTTTTTTCTTTTTTCACATCCGAATCTTGTTGGCTTCCTTTTCAGAATATATCCCACATCCAACCACTTCTCACTACCTCCGCTGCTACCAATCTGTTCCAAGCCATTGTCATCTCTCTCTTGGATGATCACATTCACTTCCTCACAAGTCTCCCCACTTCTACCCTTGCCACACTGTGGGATTTGGTCAGAGAGATGCTTCAGATGTGTAGGTTCATCGTATCACGCCTCTGCTGGAAAACTCACAATAGTGCCCTCTTTCATTCAGAGTAAATACAAGTCCTTACAAAGGCCTACACCACTCAGATGACCAACTCTTCATTACCTCTTTGGCTTCAGCTCCTGCTGACCTCACCTTCACTCATTCCATGCCAGCCACACTGGTCTCCTGACTGTTCCTCAAACACTCCAGCTATGTCTGTTCCTCAAATGCCCCAGCTATGTCTGTTCCCTCAGCCAGGGATACTTTCCCCCACAGCACATGACCCACCCCTCATCCTCATCACCTGTTCACTCAGTTCTCACCTTCTCAGCAAGGCCTCCCCTGCTGCCTGGCTGAAACTGGACTTGCCTGCCCTCTCCACAGCCGGCACTCCTGATGCCTTACCCTGGTCTAACATTTCCTTTTCCCAAAGCATTTATCGCATGTAATGTCCTATTGAAATTACTTACTTATTGTGTTTATAGTTTGTTTTATGTCTTCTACCTAGAATGTAACCTCTATAAAGACAGAGATCTTTTGTTGTTGTTGTTCACTGATGTATTCTAAGCACCAGATCAATGTCTGCCACATGGTAGGAAATCAGTAAATATGCTTGAATAAATGAAAGTTCAGAACTTCAGAGACAGGAACGACAAAAATGAGAAAAGTCTATAAAAATCATATCTGTGGGCCCAGCATGCTGGCTCATGCCTATAATCCCTGTGCTTTGGGAACGCGAGACAGGAGGATTGCTTGAGTCCAGGAATTTGAGACCAGCCTGGGCAACATAGTGAGACCTCATCTCTACCAAAAAATAAAATAAAATTAAAATAAAATAAATTAAAATACAAAAGTTAGCTGGGCTTGGTGGCATAGCATTGTAGTCTTAGCTACTTGAGAGGCTGAGGTGGTAGGATTGCTTAAGCCCAGGAGTTTGTGGTTACAGGGAACTATGATTGTGTCACTGTACTCCAGCCTGAGCAACAGCAAGAACTTGTGTCAAAAAAACCACACCTCCCCCCAAAAAAACAAAACAAAACACATCATATCTGTGTTGATTCAGTGAATTTAAAAGGAATTTTTTCACTTACTTCCTGATAACAGAAATAAGCATATGACTTTGCAAATTTACATATTAAAAGCACCCATGACAGTTTATTCACTTCAACTGTTGTTTTTGAAGAACTCAATAAGTGCCTTTTCAACCCTTCTTTTTTTTTTTTTTTTTTTTTTTGATAAGCCTCTTTTTAAATACTCAAACCATCTGGGTATTTGTACTCTGAAGGCATCAGAAAGGCATGTAGCTAAAGCATAGAACTGATCAGTTTTCATGGTCAAAACGACACCTCAACATTTATTCTGTATCTTTGAAGGACAATACCTATAGCTCCCATCTGGAGAGTACTCACAGTGTTCACAGCACTGGGTAGAGGCCTTGAATTCCTATCACCTGTGTTTTCAGCTGAAAACAAGTGGGATTCTGACTCACAAGTTGGCTTGTGGGTAAAACCATTGACTACAGTTGGTCCGGGTCTGATGACCACTGTGGCTGTTACAAGTTTGTACTAATATTTCTCTTTTTGAGACATTTCAAGTACTTTTCTCAGTATTATGAGGTAGATTACATGTACGAATGACTCAACATTTCTGAGGCTGCTTAAGAGTGTTTTCTGGTAAGCCTAGCCACTACATCATAGGTGCATGGTAAATGACAACATGGTTTGTATAGAGGTTAAAAAGGGCCATTCATCTCACTGCCCTCATTGGAAGGCCTAAAATAGTCCAAGATATTTTATTCTGTGGTTTTCACCTATGCCCTTTTCCCTTGTCCCAGGAAGACTTAAGTGGATTTGCTGTAATAACTGTGTTATGCTATGATAGATAGAATCTGTGTTATGATTAAATAGTTGATGTCTGTTTATAAAAAGTAATTTTACAATTTATAATGGAGGTTATATTACTTAAAGTAGTTTTATTTGAAGAAATAAAAATTCATCACTCAATTTTCAATACTAGGGCTTGAGATTACTGTTGTATTTTTAAATTCAAACCATTAGATGAATATAATTATAGGAATATGATAACATTGTAGGAATTTGGGGAAGTTTTAAAAATTACCCATAATTTCATCTAACCATTATGATCATTTGTACATATTTCCTGTCAGTCATTTCCTAAATGCATGCTGCTTATTCCTATAACTGAAACTAATACCAGTATCACTGGATGGTAAGTTCTTTGAGAATGGGGCCCCTTTCTGATGATTCTGTGTATACCCGTAGTTTAACACAGAGCCCAGTAGAGGCAGGTGCTAGAAAAATTATTGCTAAAAGAATGGATTAATAAGCAGATCTGCTGAGGATCTAAAACTTAATTAAGTACAACCAGTGCTGGATTGATTATTTTGTTGATTCACAAGAAGAGGCCAAAGTCCCAACACTCAGCAAAGATCAGCCATTCTATGACCTCCTCTTCTGCTCAGACCTCTAGGGGCAGCACGGGAGAGGAAGGGGACAGTCAAATGGTGATGTGTTACTCTCCTGCTTTGCTCGAAAACGATAGCAGTAATTTCTCTTACTTCTCCATTCCTTGTCTGCAGATCACCTGGCCCTAGAATGGCCTTATATCTCTGAGATACAGACTGACGCTAATAAATGAGTTGCTGATCCTAAAATAAAAGTGGAAATCAGGTTTGGAGTTTGATGTAAAAGCCGGAGAGGCACAGGTTTGTTGCTCATTTAGATTACAAATGTCATCAAAAATAGAAACCAAAAGGTTAGGTAATTTCTAAATTAATCACTCTTAGAATAATTACCATGTCACAGCATCTGTGTGCTTTGGTAGAATTTGAATAACACTTTTTTGCTCAGAATAATGTTCTATTCTTGTCACCAAATAATACTTGACGTCTGTGCTCTTGTACTCCCTAACTGCAGGAAGGGTGTTGCCCTGAACAGCTGACACACCCTCAGCAATGAGGCTTAGTTTTGCTGGAACTTTTCAGGTACTAAAAAAAATCCCTTTCTCTACTCCCCATTCATTCACAGGCATGAGACTGGAGCTTTATTATTTTTTCTAAATCTAAATTGACTGAGTCAGGCTTGTAGTAGTCACCACTAAGAACAGACAACAGTAGCATGGAGAATATTACTTGAATCTTCTTTCCATCGGAAACTGGCTGTGAAAAGAGTAGGCCCATTAATCATAATTTGAAAAAGCAAGTTACAAAGGCTTGCTTTGTAACTTGTAAAGCCTCCTTTGATGAAGGCTTTACAAGCTGTCATTGCAGTAAGCAGAACTGAAACACTTTTTTTTTTCGTTGAGCAAACACACCTGGTCATTTTGGACATTTCCATTTTGATAGCTTAATGGGTGGGAGAAGATTCCTGGGCTTAAAAACAACTTTTCAGCATTTCATGTTTCTAAGACTGAGACTGAATTTAAGGAATGTTAATCTGTCCCCTTTTATACCACAAACCTACAGAATTTACACAGAGTTTTGTCAAAAGTGACATGAACTGGTTGTCACTGTCTGGCAGATAGCTCCTCACTATGACACAAAATTGCCTTTATTTGAAGGCCACACATGACATAAGTAAACAATGGCAGTGTTTTGTATATTTTTTCTGTTACTTTAATGTATTTCAATTTCAATTATGTGGGTACAAAACATGAGTTGTATTTTTAAACTCTGTTACTTGATGATGACTACTCTTTTTCTTTCTGTATTAAAAAGAAACTCTTTTAACTGTGGTCACCATTCAGTGCAATGTATTGTATATTTCAAAATTGCTAAAAGAATAGCTTTCTAACATCCTCACCACAAAAAAATTGATAAGTTGATGAGGTGATGGATATGTTAATTAGCTTGATTGACTCTACAATGTATTCATAGATCAAACAATCACATTGTACCCCATAAATATACACAATTTTTGTCAATTAAAAATAAATAAGAAACTATTCTAGCTTAAGAGCCTTATGTATTCTAAAAATGAACAATCAAAATGCAGAGACTGCTATTGGTCCCCTAACATGTGTTCTCTTCTTCCACAGTGATAGAACCCCTGATTTTTTTTTTTTTTTTTGTCGAGATGGAGTCTCGCTCTGTCGCCCAGGCTGGAGTGCAGTGGCGCTGTCTCGGTTCACTGCAAGCTCCGCCTCCTGGGTTCACGCCATTCTCCTGCCTCAGCCTCCTGAGTAGCTGGGACTACAGGTGCCCGCCACCAGGCCCGGCTAATTTTTTGTATTTTTAGTAGGGATGGGGTTTCACCGTGTTAGCCAGGATGGTCTCGATCTCCTGACCTCGTGATCTGCCCGCCTCGGCCTCCCAAAGTGCTGGGATTACAGGCGTGAGCCACTGTGCCCGGCCGAACCCCTGAGTTTTAAGCTAGGCATGTAGCTGTTCAGAAAAAAAAAAAAAAAAGCAGCTCTTTTCCAATTTCCCTTGCAAAGTACTAATGGAAGTATATGGCAACTTCTCTGTCCTGTTGCCTCCAATATGGACATGAAAGCAGGAGCTCTGGCTGCCATCTTGGACCATGAAGACAAGGGTAACAGTGCAGATGAGTGGACAGAAATGTAATAAGCTTGTCTACCTCTGCAGCTTTGTATGAAAGATAAACTGTCTTGTTTAAATGACTGTTCTTTTGTGTCTATGTTTCTCAAAATGAAAAATAATCTTAATGTATACAATCACGAATAATGGAAAAGATAGATTTTATCTGACATGAAGAAACCAACATACTGTAGCAGACACCTATTGGCTTATCTGCCAACACTCTTTTTCAGAATTAACTGACTCTGTACTAGTGTCTAGGTGGTTACAGTGGGAGTTTCCAAACTCAAGAACATGACCCCATTTTTGGTTAAAGGATAATCTTGACCCTGGCTGGGCCAGTCAAAATCTTTCCCCAGGTACTTGAAAATAAGATGGAGAAAAAGAGAGCTTAGTTTTTTTGAGCTGTAAGACTGTAATAGTAAATATCTGAGCTATTGGTAGATGTATTTTCCACCATATGTTGGGAGAAGTAGCAGAAACCAGGTTGTGATATAAAAAAAAAATGAATCAGAGTCAAAGAGAGAAGCAAAGATTTAGAGACAGAAGAGAGAAACAATTCCTAGGTTCCTCCATAGTCCTCCAGTGCCTGGTTGTGTGGGAACTGTTGCTCACTTAACAATCACTCTTCATTTCTTTTTTGAGGCAGAGTCTCACTCTGTCACCCAGGCTGGAGTGCAATGGCATGATCTTGGCTCACTGCAACCTCTGCCTCCCAGGTTCAAGCCACTCTCCTTCCTCAGCCTCCCAAGTAGCTGAGATTACAAGTGTGCACCACCATACCCAGCTAATTTTTGTATTTTTAGTAGAGACGGGGTTTCACCATGTTGGCCAGGCTGGTCTCAAACTCCTGGTCTCAAGTGATCTGCCTGTCTCAGCCTCCCAAAGTGCTGGGATTCCAGGTGTGAGCCACCATGCCCGGCCCACTCTTCATTTCTTAATGTTGATGTTTTTCTGGATCCATCCATCCTTAGAAAGGGTTGCAGACTGGTCCAAGACACTATGTGCATGGCAATGCCCTGGCAACTGTATTGATCCAGTGATGGACATGTGACCTAAATTGGCCCAATCATCTGATTGAGGATTTGTATTCCATTCCTAGGGGAGAAATTAGTCTTCTGCTGGATGTGAACAAGGAAGTGCATAGTTCTGATTGCCATTGTCAGCTCTCTTGCCATCATGAACGTGACCATGCTTGTTTGAGGGCAACACTGAAGATGGCAGCAAGAATTCTAAAAAGCCTGGACCTCTGATGGCAGTTTTGAGTCCACCTTGGCACTCAAGCCAATATATTAGATAGTAAATGACCCATTATAGAAGCCAGGAGTCGCCAAACTTTATCTGTAAGGGCCAGAGAGTAAATATTTTAAGATTGCTGGCCATAAGGTCTTTGTCACAACTAGTCAAGTCCTCTGTTTTGCTCTAAAGCAGTACTAGACAATACATATATGAATGGATGTGAATGTGTCCCAGTAAAACAAGTAGCTAATCTACAGGCTATCATTTGCCAACCCGTGTTATAAGCCAGTTTAAGTCTGAGTTTTCATGACTTGTTGCCAAAACTAGCAGATACGATACACTGGTTCTTGCTCATTTTCGGGGTCCAGCTGCATCTAGCTCTTAGAGTATATGAGGAACTCCAGTGTTCACGGCTGCTGGGCAAGACATTTAACAAAGAGTAGAGCATAAACACCAACCAACCATAAACATGTAGGATAACCCTGCTGGGGTGAATCAGCTAAATATCACTCTGCTGTTATCCCTCCAACAAGTCCTCTTTGTTAGTTAAACTAGTCAGAGTTTATTTCTGTTATTTTTAAACAAAGGCATCCTTCCCTGTTCTTTTTCGATTTTCTTTTTGGGTACTACTTTAATCATTTCACTTATTTTTTTGGTTAAAATGCTGATCAGTTTTATATCTTTTTTCTTTTGGGTTCTCCATTTCTTTAGTTCAGTAATTTCAGGGCCAGGATGGCATTACTGATTCTTTTTAAAAACGGGTATCTGGGCCAGGTGTGGTGGCTCACACCTATGATCCCAGAACTCTGGGAGGCTGAGGTGGGAAGATGACTTAAGGCCAGGAGTTTGAGACCAGCCTGAACAACACAGTGAAACCCCATCTCTACAAAAAAAAAATTTGTTTTAATTACCTAGGCATGATGGTACACACCTGTAGTCCCAGCTTTTCAGGAGGCTGACACAGGAGGATCACTTGAGCACAGGAGTTGGAGGCTACAGTGAGCCATGATTGTGTCACTGCACTCCAGCCTGGGCAACAGAGTGAGACCCTGTCTCAACAACAACAATAACAAAATGGGTATGTGAAAACTTTTCCTGATAATGAATCTCTGCAGACCTTATGATAAAAAACACAAGCTACCACTTGACAGGATGAGGTGTGACCATAACATACCAGAAAGATTTTAGCATACATGCCACAGTTCAGACATCCAATGTGTTTTGTGAAATGAAGTCACAACTGGGACTCATATCCCAGTTATGCTGCCATTTCTCAAAATATCTTTAGAATTCCTCCAATCTCCTCACTTTATTTTAACATCTGATATTGATAAAGATATATCACATCGTCATCAGGCTTGGCTCTGGATAGAGTCCTACCATTTCAAAAAAAAAAAATAGATCTTTTTTTTTTTTTTTTTGAGATGGAGTTTCATTCTTGTTGCCCAGGCTGCAGTGCAATGGTGCGATCTCGGCTCACTGCAACCTTCACCTCCTGAGTTCAAGCGAGTCTCCTGCCTCAGCCTCCTGAGTAGCTGGGATTACAGGCATGTGCCACCACGCCCAGGTAATTTTGTATTTTTAGTAGAGATGGGTTTCTCCATGTTTGTCAGGCTGGTCTCGAACTCCCTACCTCAGGTGATCCACCCACCTCGGCCTCCCAAAGTGCTGGAATTATAGGCATGTGCCACTGCACCCAGCCTAAAAAATAGATCTATCTTAATATTTATAAATCATTGAATATTTTCCCTTCCTTCCTTTCTCACATAATTCCTAGGCACCTAGCTATGCCAGTCACCCTTCAAGATGCTGGCAAAATAAAGTCCTTTTCATCAACGTGTTCATATTTTAATACGGGAGAAAATAACAAAATAAGTTATAATATAACCTAAATTTGTCCAGGCTTCACCAGTCTATGAGTGCAAATATGGTCCTCATAAGAAAAATAACCCAGATTTCACAGGCTTTGGCCCACTTACGTATATAGGAACTTAGCTTCCTGCCAGCCTTTTCACAGAGACTCCCACACTGACCCCTGAGGCTTCTCCAGTTCAGCTCTCCCCTGTTCATAGCTGCTGCTTTCAAGCCTCAAGGATTCCAGGTATCTGGTACTTCTTCCTCATCTTTTTTTTTTACTTTTAAAACTTTTATTAAATGATGGAAGAAACAATACTACTTATTATACTAGTTTAAAGCTTTTCAAAAAATTCTAGAAAACATTTTACAGGGGAGAAATCTCTGCAGTAGGCAGCCTGACCGGCAGCCAGTGTCTCTCGAATAGCTTATTGTAGAGAATGCTTACTGTTTTCTAAACTGATCTGCTGTAAAAAGGAAGAGGCTAGTTTAACCCAGTGAGCAAATGTGGAGCCAAAAGACAGGAAGAAAATAGGGACAGCAGAGTAACTGAGCCATTTCCTTCTGAAGCTCAGCCAGCTGCCCCCTCTTTTGGAGTGAGGGGTTAAAAGAACATAAATACTCTGCTACAGATGGTGGCCCCTGGTCATCACACAGCAGCAACACACCCCATGAGGGCAGAAGTTTTGTCCATTTTCTTCATGTCTTCATCAGACCTAGAAGAGTGCCCGACACTTACTAGCTGCTCAATACATATGTGAACGTTGAATGAACAAATGTCAAAATAGGGTTAGTCCTTCAATCCACATTTCACTGTGACCCAGTTATCTTCTACGCAGAAATGGGGAGAATGACTCTCCCCTTGCTCATTGCAACATTTTGTTTTCTGCATCCCAATGCAGAGGTGTCTGGGCCCCTCTTCTTCCAAAATCCTTGATGATCATAGCCCTTTTCAAATTCTGCATCAGCTCCTTTTTGTAAGAACAGTTTTGGTCTTTGAGTAACTGCTGGGAAACAGACATACTTGAACCCCAAGTATGGCCTAGGCTCAAACTTAATCTCCTGACTTAATTACCAGTTAGCGTGATAAGAGCTATACTAGATGCACATACAGGGACATGGGAAAGGAACAAAGAAACTGCAGACAGCAGGAAATCAGAGGGAGGAGGACAGATGGTGTAGAAAGATGATGGATGAAACTCTGCCTGCTTCGTGTTTTTGCTTTGTACTTGCTCCCACCCCCCAATTTTTACTTCATAATCTGATTGGAACTTCCTCTTCCTCATTTTATAATTTCCTCTTTCCAAGTACATGATAGGTGCTAATTTTGTTTGTTGACCGGCTAACAAAGAGAATTAAGACCTTAGTGGAGTCCCATTGCTTTTCCCCTAATATTTGCTTTTCCATATTGATTGCTCTTTGGTTGAACTGGGATATGAAATACTGGATAATGAGAACACAATAAATCCTCAGTTGTTCAAATCAATCACTACTAATGGACGGCACACAATATCCCAAGCATTGTGCTAGATGGAAAGCCACACAGATTAATAAGGGTGCAGCTCTAAAGAAGCAAACAGTGTAGCAATAGTGATGAAGCATGCCAAGCAGCTAGACTGTAAGGTAGAAAGAGTCCTGTGGTGTACTAGAAGATCACATAACTTGCTATAAGAACACAGAGAACACAGAGGAAGCAAAGAGAAGTCTAGTTTGTAGGCTCTGGGAAGGTTCCATAGACAGCTAGGAAGAATAAACAAGATTTTAACCAGTGGAGATGTGTGAGGGAAGCATGCAGACAGTGGAAGCCCCATGAACAAATTCCATCTACAAAGGGACATATAGATGCTTCCAGTGGTTTCTCTCATCCTTTATCAGTTATGTGGCAGTCTCTTATGACATAACCAGTAGAATAGTTATGGCATGTTTTTTAGAGTTTGCATTGAAGGACAGGGTTTCATTGAACAATGCTGCTGGCAGTATTTTAAAAGAAAGATTAAAGTGTCACACTGCATGTGACTCTGTCTGTCTAATTCTGCATACAAAGCAGATGGCTGTTAAATGTTTGTTCCATCCCTGGTATTGTTTGCCTTGTAAATGCTAAAGAGAGCTGAAATCAAGAATTCTACCACAGTAAAGGAATTTTTTTTGCCTATAATTTGTTTATAACATATTCTGGGCTAACATAACAGGCAAGCTCTCTGCTCCCTGGGGCTATGCTGTAAGCGCACACACATTCCGGAATGATTAGCCTTTTCCTCGCTGATGCTAAGAGCCCCAAAATCAATACATACAATCATTTATCACTGACAGATTAGCAATTTCTACTGATTTCTTCTGAAATGGGAATTTGCACCCTCCACGGAGCTTTATTCTTTTAATAAGCAACTAGGCAATCAGTTGTAATTTCAGGTTTTGAAATGCTTTGGCAACAGTTTTTATGAAACACACAGAAGAAAAACAAGAAGGGGCCCTGGATAGTTTCAAAGTCTTGCGAAGATGTACAGAAGCGAATTTCGATTGCCTGCCTGTGCCAACAGTGTACCTCTGTCCCCTGAAGCAGATGCTCTGTCCTTTGCCATGAATCTAAGGACTACTGTTAATTTGCAAACTTCCAAAGTCTGGTGGGCTTCTTGTCTTTCTTCCCTTTCTAAAAACCATTGTCAACCTGGGATACAATCTTAGCCTCTACATCTTCAGAGACCAGCAGGCAGTAGTGTTTGGAGGATCCACTTTTAAGCAGGCTTAAACTAGTGCTTTTCAAACTCTCCTGGGGAACCCCTTAAAATGTGGATTCTGATTCTGGGGTGGGGTCTCAGATTTTACATTTTCAACAGGCTCCCAGGTGCTACCTGTGGCAGGACTTTAAACTCTTTTCCCTGACAGAATTCCTCTTCAAGGTAGAGAGGACAGGTGTGAGACAAGGGCAGAGTGCTAGGCACTCAAAGGCCACTTGATGACACAGAGCCCTGAACAAATGTCCCACAAACACCAGCAATAGAACCAAAAAGGAGAGTCTGAGCTCTTCACTGATAAAGCTTGTTCATTTTTATGTGTATCTCTGAGGCAGTACGTGAATGGGATAATAGAAGAAGGGAAAGAAAATCAATCATTCATTCCTCTGTTCTGTACATTTGAATCCCCTACTCCATACCAGGCATTTTAGGTGCAGGAAATGTAAAATGTAGTAAAACTGGTATAGAAAAGTCTATTTTGGAAATGCAGATACTGAAAGCATTCCCCTCAACCTTTTTCTTTTGGTCAGGAAACTTACTCCAAGACACCCTACACACAAGGAATCCAGCCATTCAGCATTCCCAGCAGAACAACATTATCTATCATTGTTCTTTGTGTTCAGAGATATTCTGGCAAAGATGTTACTATTCCTGTGTGTGAGTTTGGCAGAAAGCCCTAAGATGTGACCTAATTTCCAAATAGCTTGTCCTTCTGGTTAGCTGTTATTAGTAAAACCTGCTGTAATTTATGACTCTACCTTATAGACTTCGGGAAAATCATCAGGAAGGCAATGGAGATTTCCCACCTGAATTAGCTTGTGTTAACTAGACAATCTTTTTAGAATAGTAGCTTCTGCCCATAATTTAAAGAAACGATGTAGAAACCAATGCATTATCTTTTCTTTCTGGGAGAAGGGCTCTTAAAAGCCTGGAAGTGGAAGATCATTAGGTAATGTGTTGTCAGCTCAAGAAGAGCACATTGTGGTATACTTATAGTCGTACCGTCCAGTGGGGAGAATGTTTATATATGGACCTGTCTTATCATCTCTTCTACCCTGAGTGGTTCTTGAAAGTTAAATTATAACATTGCATTATGCATAAAGGAGAAGGATGCTTTACAGAAAAGACATTTACCAAGCTCTTGAGGGACCATTGTGTGCTGATCAATGACAGATGGTGTTCAGCGTTCACAATGTAGGAGTGCTAAAGGATGTGGGGTCACAGAAAAGCCGTGGAAAATCCTAGAGTAAAATATGGTGCAAGTTGTTGTCAGTCTGGCACAAGAAGAGGAGGTACCGAGAAAATTGTACCAAACACCAAGAGAGGAAAGGAAACTGAAATGAAAAATGATAGTACTTCAATTTCTGAAAAACAGGCCTGCCCCTAATTTAGCTATGAGATGTTGGGTAAGTTACCAATGTCTCTGGGCCTTGCTCTACTAGTACAACAGAGGAGAGAGAAATTCTAGATGATTTTCAACTCCCCTCCTGCTCTGTAACTCTGGTTCGCTATGTGCTAAATGCACCTTGAAATAAACACTTCCTTTTTGTGTGTGTGTTGGGCGGTGGAATCCTCATTTTACAGAAGAGGAAACTAAGGTTCAGAGAGCTTAGGAACCCAGGCCAAGCTTACACAGCTATTAGGAGGCAGAGCTAGAACTTGAGCCCAGACAACCTGACACCATAGATAATGCTTTTAAGCTTTATGTTGCCTTTATATGTCTAAGACTTTTATGGGTAAAGAAGGAAGGAATATTTTGTAACTTTCTTAGAAAATCAATTGTCAGGGGATCTCTTAAAAAATTTGTTACATACCTTCTTTTAGAATTCTTGACATTGGGCCGGGTGCGGTGGCTCAGACCTGTAATCCTAGCACTTTGGAGGCCAAGGCAGGTGGATCACTTGAGGTTGGGAGTCCGAGACCAGCCTGGCCAACATGGTGAAACCCTGTCTCTACAAAAAATACAAAAATTAGTTGGGCGTGGTGGCGAGCACCTGCAATCCCAGCTACTTGGGAGGCTGAGGCAGGAGAACTGCTTGAACCAGGGAGGCAGAGGTAGTAGTGAGTTGAGATCACACCACTGCACTCCCAGCCTGGGTGACAGATTGAGACTCGGTCTCAAAAAAAAAAAAAAAAAAAAAAAGAATTCTTGACATATTGGAGAGTGGAGTTTGATTTGAATAAAGGAAGATGTTGTAACTGACATCATAATTTAAGGTCCAAGAATTTAAGACATGAGATGAGAAGCACATACTTTTCTCCTGCCTTACTCAGCTCAATTAGTTGCAGGTGCTGATACATTTACTTTTCAGGTTTTTGTCTGGCCAGTTGAGCCCACTATGTTCAGGCCAGGCTGCCGAAAAGTAGCTGCACAAGTGATGGCTAGTGACAACTAGAATTCATGTTCCTGTCTCCTAAACTTGAGATCCTGGGAGTCTAGGGAAATGCTGGGCTGCAAATGGCAGCTTCTCCACATCCTCATCCAACAGTTTCCCATGCCCATATCATGAGGTTCTGGCAAAGTTTCCTGGTTTGACAGACATTCCTCCTGAAACTGAATTCTTTATTAAACACCATCCTGCCTGGCTGGGGCTATGATACCTCTCAGCCCTCGGAGGCAGTGTGTTAAAGGGCAGTGGGGGAGTGCCAACTTCATCATTTTTGCATATCTGTATACCACTTGTATATACTGTTATTTACTTATATTTGTCTTTAAATGGACTCACTTTTGAAATTAAATACCTTAGTTTTTTAAAGAAAATGTCAAGTTTTATAGTTAATAAGTTTTGTATCTAGGTCTGTGATTCATGTTAATTTTCTAAATGGTGAGAGGTAAGGATTCAATTTTGGTTTTGCATACTGATATCCAATTATTCCTGCACTATTTATTGAAAAGACTATCTTTTCTTCACTGAATTGTCTTTGCACCTTCTTCCCTCTCCTTGGGAGTTAAACTGGAATTTTTGTTCTTCTTAATTGTTAGCTAGGGAGCCAAAATATGAGCTGCCATCCACCTGTCTTCAACCAGGACTCTTTCCAGGAGTACCTCCTGCTGCCCACCCATTAGTTTGAAATCTAAGTTTGCTAATACCTTTGAACATTGTAATTTAGTCTCTTATCGGCTTCTCTTTGGCCACTCTGCTTACTAATAAAAATGCTCCCTTTTCTTGAGAGTTTATAAGTACTCTGGCACTATCTCTGCCAATTCCTCACATTCTCTCCTTTTCTACCAACCTGCCTGTGATGCCCCAAAAGTTAAAACTTACAAAATAAGTTTGAAATTTTATAAGGGGTGGAATAGGGTAGCAAAAGGTTTGAATGTTTGTGGAGGAGAAAGCAACGTCATTAATTATTGGCATGTCACAAATGAGATTCACTATTTAAGGGCTCCTGTGGCCAATATGTTATTTCCGCCATAAGATTCCTGTTTTGGAGTAGCCATGTATATACTATCACACATATATGTACATATACAGACATAAAGACACAAACATACACAGATACCTGGAAATATTTTGTGCTTAACGATGACTTTCCTTCTAGTTAATTTACAGATGTATTTTGTAGACTTGCTATAGGGGGCAAAATTTTAAGTTATAGGATCTTAGAGACACTAAGGGATCATCTGGGTTGGATAGGTTGTCAACTCTGATAAATTGGTGGGGATGGCTTGGAGCATTGTATTGAAAAGGATTGCTAGGCTGAGTTTAGCTCAGCAGGGAAGACAGCTGTCATTGATTAGTCATAGACTCCCATTGCTGGGGGTGGTGGCATGTATATGGTGTATGACTAACTCTAAGACTAGGCCACTCTTTTCCAATGCCATAATCTCTTCTACACTTTTCTTGACAGCTGAATTCTACCCATTGCAGGAATTCTTTCAGTAATTGTGAGCTTACTATTTTTCAGGAATGCTCATTGCTACATTGAACAGCTCTTCTACATGTTCGAGTCTAAAATCTGTCTCATAGCAACGTCTAATCATGTCTCCTAATTCTACCATTTAGAGCCATACAAACCCATTTTATACCTATTCTACATCATAGCTCTTCAAATATCAGAAGACAGCCATTTTGTAACCTCTTCTAGATAAAAACCACCATTTCTTTCAATTATTTCTCAGATATTGTGGTTCCTGGGTCTTACATCATCCTGGATGTTATTTAATTTTTCCTTGCTCCCTTTCAGGTGTGCTACCCAAAAGGGGGCTGAGAATTTCAGATAGGATCTGACCAAGTAAAATTAATTGGGACTCTTTACTATTGGCTTCCATGTACTAATATTAATAAGCTTCAGTCTGCACCTGAAACATGTTACTTTGTTATTTCATATTGAGCTTTTGATAAATTAAAAAATTCTTTCTATATGAACTATTTGATTCAGCTCTTCTCTTTCCTGAGTTTATGTTTGTATTTGTACCTTTTGAACTGTATCTTAATAATGATTGCCCTTTCTTGAGTACATATGAGTACCTATGTATTTTCTTTAATATCTATGAAGTAAATATTCTATTCTCATTTTGCAGTTGTGACAACTGAGATTCAGAGATGTCCAATCTACTCACACAAATAGTAAGTTGCAGAGCCTGGAATCAAACCCAGTTCCTTCTGGCTCTAAAGTCTATTCTCTTTTGGCTACTGATATGGTTTAGGATCTGTGTCTCCACCCAAATCTCATGTTGAATTGTAATCCCTAATGTTGGACGTGGAGCCTCGTGGGAGGTGGTTGGATCATGGAGGTGGATTTCTCATGAATGATTTAGCACCATTCCCTTCGTGCTATTCTCCTGATAGAGTTCTCATGAGGTCTGGGTGTTTAAAAGTGTGTAGCACCTCTCTCTCGCCTTCCTCTTGCTCTGGTTATGTAAGATGCTGGCTCCCCCTTTGCCTTCCTCTATGATTGTAAACTTTCCAAGGCCTCCTCAGGAGCAGATGCCACTATGGACAGCTTGCGGAACCATAAGCCAATTAAACCTCTTTTCTTATAAATTACCCAGTCTCAGGTATTTCTTTAAAGCAATGCAAGAATGGACTAATATAGCAACCAGATACTCAATTTAGCAATTCTGAATACTGAGTCCATTATAGAAAAAAAGAAAAGGTTGGGGGACATAGGTCATCCTTTTCTCAAGATGTTCGTTGTTTTTGGGATTGTGATGAAGTCAAGCATTTTGTTTTTAAAAAATAAATAAAAAGGAAATACAGTTTGGCCTGACTAGTTCTGGTGAACACTTACTGGTTCTTAGGAGTCACCTTTCTAAAGTGCTCACTAGCTGCTTGCTTAACTATTCAATCTAGAACTTTGCTGGGGATTGATGGCAAATGTGTCTGTCTATAATTGCTAGAATCCAAGTTTATGGGGACATTTGTTTATGTCCTTTGTCTGATCCTTGTCCTATTTCCCATAAGATCCCGTGGGCTGCTCGCAGTGGTTCTACCCTCATATCTGCATGTTTGTTCAGTTCTCCATTATGGAAGTGGGGTGGGGGAGGGGTTTGCCTTCATTTAAAGTAGCTAAATGCTTTCACAATATATTCCTGTTTATTCTTTGGTTTCCTCCCAGTGTTATTTCTTCCATTTCCAATTTGTAGGTAAAAAGCATTAAGCCTCTCTCTTAATGGAGGGATTAATGGAATAGAGACACTCAATAAAGCTCCAGTGATTTCTGTTAAGTGGTTTCTAAAGTAAACACTTTTATGGCCCCAACAACAACAAAAGACAGTGAATCCACTTACTCAAAAGCCCACCTAGTATTATAAGTCAGTGAAATGCATTTGGGAACTATCTACTCTTTCAGATGATCTGTGCTGGGAAATCTCTCCATTAATAAAAATAATAGCCAAATTTGAGTACTAATAAATAGGGTTAATATTTAGTGTCTCAACTAGACCTAAGAGTATATGCATTTTAAGAGTTTTTTTTGTTTTTAAGTTTCTAGCCCATGACAGACTGACGTATCTAAAAATCATAGATTAGGTAAAGAATGTGTGCAAATTAAAATCCATGCACAGAAACCTATGTGAGAAGAAGGAGCGTTGTCATCGCAGACGTTTAACTGGGTAAGAGTTATGAAGTAAGCACTTAAAACCCAGCTAAAAGCCTACTCTCGGTTGTTTTCATGCTCCCCAGTGCTAGAAAGAGAGCCTGTCTGCGAAACACCAGTAATTGCACGTTGTCTGTGTGAAAGGACATTGAAAGACTCGATAAATTACAAGGAGGGAGGGAGCTAGCTCTCATTGCAAACTTGACCTAGCCTAGATTAGCAACCCGGGATTTGACTTTCCATGTGACCCTTCCTCTTTGTAGTCTTCAAAAGCAAGCCCGTACAAAGCCCGGCTCCTTCCTTCCTTCTAACTCCCTATCAGGAAGCTCCTTCGCCCCTCAAATCCCTTCAGGGGCTTTGAAATCCCGGGCTCCGAGCCCAAGCTGGGCATGAATATTCATCGGGGGCGTGGCCCCGCCAGCGCGCAGGGCTCCAAGCAGCTGCGACCAGCGGAAAGCGCGCGCCAGCTGCACGCAGGGAAACAGTTCTCATTTTGTGTGCTCGGCTGACTACACGTCCAGCCTCGGGCCAGCTCGAGACGGCCACATTGTGAGTCTGTGGGAGGGGCTCTACCGAGACGAATGGACTTTTCTGAGGCAGGGCCCAGGAGCTGTAATTCGAGGGGCCTCAGATCTCCCTGCCACCCACCTGCCAGGGCAAGTGAAATTCCACTTAGAAAAAATCAGGCGTATCTATTCTCTTCCAGGAGTTTGTCTCCCTTTTAAGAAACAAATGTCCCTTGTGTGAATGATTGGAGGCTTTTTATCCTCCGGTGGCGCCTCCTTCTTTGCAATTATCTACAATGGAGACTGTTTCTTTTCCCTTCTTAGTGATTACAACTGCTACTTGCATTCTTTTTTTTCTTTCAAGATCATGAAGCCATGTTGTCTCTATCTTTCCTCTCCTTCATCCTTTACTTAGTAGTACCGATAGCACTTTTAACTTATGT
This sequence comes from Gorilla gorilla gorilla, assembly GCF_029281585.2. Lineage (NCBI taxonomy): Eukaryota > Metazoa > Chordata > Mammalia > Primates > Hominidae > Gorilla > Gorilla gorilla. The sequence goes on along the minus strand of NC_073236.2, from coordinate 75,542,165 downwards.
CTAGTTAAAAGCCAGACATCCTGGATTCAGATTCTAGCTTGACCACTTATAAGCGCCATGAATGTGGCAAGTTAGCCTTTTTTGCATCTGTTTCTTTATCTGCATAAAGCAATAACAATACCACCTACCTCATGGTTTTTTTTCCTGAGAATAAATAATTATATACAGTCATGTGACAGTCATGCATTGCTTAAGATCGGAGAAATGTGTCACTGGGCGATCATGAGTTTGTGTGAACATCATAGTGTGTACTTACACAGACTCAGATGGTGTAGCCTTCTACACACCTAGGATATATGGTATAGCCTATTCCTGCTAGGCTACAAACTCGTGCAGCATGTTACGGTACTGAATACTGCAGGCAATTGTAGCACACTGGTAAGTATTTATGTGTCTAAACACATCTAAACATAGAAAAAGTACACAGTAAAAATACAGTATTATACTCTTATGGGCCCACAATAGTATATTGACTGAAATATTGTTATACAGCACATGACCTTATAAAACATGTTTGAATAGCGCCTGGCATGTAGTAACCATTTAGTACATGCTAGTTATTAATGTTATTATTTTGATTGGATAGGCCTGGTTGAAGATGGCTGAGCGTAAAACAGAATGCAAGTCAGCTGGGGCACGTACTACTGGAGGCAGAGCCCCATGAGAAGGGGCCAAGAACCCGCACCCACCAAAATCAAGAAGAAAGGCTGAACCCAGAGAGAAAAGGGAGGTGAGCCTGCGGAGGGAGATGGGATGCAGCTGAGAGGGGAGTGCCAGTGGGGAGGTTTTGGGAGCCAAGCCATTAGAGGAAGGATCACACAACGTCCAGAGGTAATGAACACAGAACTTTTTAGTTTGTTTTTAGATCAGAGTCTCATATCCTGGTCTGCACTCGATGGATTCTTAAAGCAATTGGAACCTCAGGCTGGTCCTGGAGCAAGAGCTGGTCCTTTACTTGGGGCTCTCAGGTTGAGAAGTTTGAGCTCTAGGATTCTCCACTGACCACCTCTCCCTGTCTTTGCTCACTTCCCATCTTTAAACTCCCATTGAACTGGCATGCTATTCTTAGCATGGCACTCAGGCTCTTGACTCCACCCAGTCCTTCTAGTTATATTGGCCATGGTACCTACGTTCTTGTGTCTCCTAGCACTGTCTACCTACCCTCTCTCCACAACATATATTACACCCCCAACCCAACCCATAATTCCCATTGGTTTCCAGGTATGCCAGTCTTCTTACGGTTTCCTAAACATGTCATAGTAGGGAAAATGCTACATGTTCACTACCTCATTTCACCTTCCTAGGCAGATGAGAAGACATCTCCCAGTTTCTTTTTGCAGCTAGGTTGGGACACTGACCAAATTTTTGACAACAAAAAAGTGAGTGGAGGGATATGGCATTCTGGTTCAGGAAAACTAAGAGGGGGTCTGAGTTCTTCATGCTTATTCTCTTTTGTCCATATGCTAGGATGTGCAAAACTCTAACTCAGTGGGTTGTAAAGTGGAAGCAGGCTGGGTCCTGAATTTCTGTTGCAGGAAAGCTGATCAATAGGCATAAGATTTTTTTTTTTTTTTTTAATGAGAAAAAGCCACTGAGATTATGGGGTTTTATTTGTTACCTCAGCCTGTCCTATTCTATCATAACAGCACACATACCATGCTTTTTCTTATTTTGGCATCTCTATAGTTACATTATGTCACTTGGAATGCCTCCCTGCATTCCTACCCTGCAGCAAATTGCTACTATCCTTGGATTCTCCTCTGTGATCTTATAGCAGCATGCTCAGGTTTCTGGCCTGAGTGATTAGATGAATCTTGGCACCAGTAAGGAAAATGAAAGGGAGGAAGAGGTGTACATTTGGCAGAGAGAAAGAACTCTGTATGTGCACTATGTGTTTGAGAATGGGACATCCAGGGATATATGGATCTGAAGCTCAAGAGAGAGGTCTGAGCTAGAGATAGGTAGAGGGTTGAGAGTCATGAGCACAGGGGAAGAAGTGGGCAAGATTACCCAGGGAAAGTATATAAATTAAGATAAGAGAGTGGAAGATGGAAAGGTGAATCTTAGTGGAACACCATCCTTTAAAGGAAGGCAGAAGAAGCAGAGCCCTTATAAATTTCACAGTGTCCCCCTAAGGACATTCAGAATTGAGTGTGAAACCTGGGAAAGCAGGACTAGTTTACTGATCAACATTTACAAATGTGAAACTTAATTTTGAGGAAAACAGGGTATACTGCAATTGAAGCTGTTGAGTAGACCCAAAAATGCCTTTGAAGGTGGAATTGCTCACCTTTGTTACTGAGAAAACTCCCGGGCAAAAGTTTAGTTTTGATCATGTTAAAGGTAAATTAAAAGCTGACCTTGGCTTTTATATTCCTGGCTTTCCTCAACCTGAAGTCTTCTGACTTCTCTGAACCTAAAGGAATGAGAAAGTTGCAAGGATTTGTAACTGGCTATAGGAATTAATTGTGCTCACTAGCCTGTATTTTGTTTTGCTTTTTTCTCCATGTGTTTGCTTTTTGGATGTAATTCTTAAATTGTCTAAATGGTCACCTTTTGTTGTTGTTATTCCTTAAATGGTACCTGGACAGCTATGATGGGTCAAGAGAGAGAATTGCTTTATACTACAAGGCTATCAGAAGATCACTGAGGTTGTAGTGAGCCGATATCGCTCCACTGCACTCCAGCCTGGGAGACAATGAGACTGTCGTGAGGAAGGGAATGTGATAATCCAAGAGAGAGATGACAATGGATTGGAACACAGTGGCAGCAGTGGAGGTAGTGAGAAGTGGTTGGATGCAGGATATATTTTGAAGAGGAAGCCAACAAGATTCGGATGTGAGAAAAGAAAAAAAAGTAAGAGGAGTCCAGACGGACTCTAAAGGTTTTGAATAGAGTCACCATCAACTGAGAGAGTGCAGACTGGGAGTGGAGCTGGCTTCAAAGGGAAGAACAGAAGTCCAAGTTTGGACTTGTTAAGTTTGATACATGAAGCAGGCAGCTGGATAAAGGTCTGGAGTTCAAACGGGCGTGGTGGCTCACGCTTGTAATCCCAGCACTTTGGGAGGCCGAGGCAGGCGGATCACTTGAGGCCAGGAGTTCGAGCCCAGCTGGCCAACATGGCGAAACCCCGTCTCTACTAAAAATACAAAAATTAGCTGGCCGTGGTGGCAGGTGCCTGTAATTCCAGCTACTTGGGAGGCTGAGGCAGGAGAATCACTTGAACATTGGAGGCAGAGGTTGCAGTGAGCCGAGATCGTGCCACTGCACTCCAGCCTGGGTGACAGTGTGGGACTCCATCTCAAAAAAAAAGAAGTCTGGAGTTCAGGAGAGAAGTCTGAGCTGGAGGTGCACATTTGGCAGCTTCTGGTGATATTTAATGCTATGAAACCAGGTGAGATCACCAAGAGGGTAAATAAGGAAGAAAAGGTGCCCGAGGGCTGAGCCCTGGGGCCCTCAAAGATTATGAGGTCAGAGAGAAAAGGCTGGACCAGGGAAGGAGTCTTAAGAAGGAATGCCTAGTGAGTAGGAGGAAAATGAAGAAAGGGTTTGTGCTGGAAGCCAAGTAAAGAAACAATTTCAGAGGAAAGGGAGTCATCACTGTGTTGGATGCTACTGACACACACCTCAGATGTGACCTGAGAACTGAGAAATGGACTTAGAAAAGTGTAGGTCAGGCCGGGCAAGGTGGCTCACACCTGGAGTCCCAGCCCTTTGGGAGGCCAAGGTGGGCAGACTGCTTGAGGCCAGGAGTTCAAGACCAGCCTGGCCAACATGGCAAAACCCCATCTCTACAAAAGCATACAAAAATTAGCTGGACATCTTGGCGTGACAAAAATTAGCTGGACTTCTTGGCGTGCGCCTGTAATCTCAGCTTCTTGGGAGGCTGAGGCAAGAGAATCGCTTGAACCTGGGAAGTGGAGGTGGAAGTGAGCTGAGATTGTACCACTGCACTGCAGCCTGGGCGACAGATTGAGACTCCATCTCAATAATAATAATAATAACAATAACAACAATAACTGAGGTTCTTATAACACTAATATTATTCAACATCTACAGTCTCAGAGATTCTAGGTCCAGATCGTTGGACTGTCTCATTCAGAAGTATAACTCCTTTGAAAAAAGTTCCTTGTGAAAAAGGGATGGTTTCTCTTTGATATGGAGATACGGGTGTTGTCAACTATTACAGTCTCATATAAAATTCCAATGCACTGTGCTGGTTTAATGTAGTTTTTAGTTGGAAAGTGAGAATCCCCAAATGCATTTTTGGTAGCCAGCTCTGTTGCAAATGATGCCACTGGATGTAGCATTAAGTAACTTAACTCTTAAACTTTGGGCATATTCAAGTGCATAGTACATCTGCCCTCAATCTTGGGAGTCTGTCGTAAAATGCAGTCACAGGGTATATGATATACCATTCTCCAGTATGTGGTGTATTTGCTGAATATCATGTATCAGAAGCTCAGAGAGAGAGAAAGAGAGAGGAGCAGACAATTTAGAAAGCCCAGCCTGCTCTGTGTCAAGGGCACTGCTCCAGAGTGAAATCTGCTTGTGAGCTACCAAACAGCATTTTTCTCATACTGAAAAAAACTATTCTTGTAATCTGCAGTTTGAATGACCTGTTCCTGTGTTTATTCATTACTTTAGATTTCCTTTCATCAAGTCAGTGGAAACTTTACACGACCTCTGACTGATGCTCTGCTGTTCCTAGTGGAATCATTGTCATAACTAGCATTTTGTTTGTGGGTTTGTACTTGAGTGTCCATTTTGGACCACTCATGATGTTAGGGGCTTATATCACATCTTTACTTTGCACATCAACTCTATGAGACAATCATTATCATTTTCATTTTAGAGGCGAGGAAACTGAGTCTTGAAGAGGTTAAGTTGCTTCAGGTCATGGCTGGTGAGTAATAGAGCTAGATTCAAAGCCAGGACTGCCTACCTCCAGAGCTCGTGCCCTTCCTTGTGCCATCTTAGAGTTCTTCCTATACAACTTCTCACTTGAACTTGGAGGCTCCTATTTCTTGAGCCACCCTGTGAGAGAGTTTGATGAGTTCATTTTAAATGTTCTCATTTGTGATTCGAGAGAACTGAAAATTCTCTGAATTTAGACTTCAAATTCCATTTATCTTAGCGTTCCTGCCTCCTCAGCTCCTGGCCTCGTCGTTGGTGGGCTAGTTCATTGGTGGCTGGTGGATGCTTGTGCCTTGACTCCTGTCTTGGCTGTGCTTCTAACACAGAGGGTAACCTGAGGAGGTCACTCAACCAGTTCATGTCTCTCATTCTCCAAATATAGTATTAAGAGGGCTTGCCAGGACTAGCCAATTAGGCACTGTACTGCATGTTGGAACTATGAAGGCTATTAATTCAGTCAATTAACATTTATTGAGTGCCTGCAGTGTGCAGAACCCTGGGGCAAGTGGAGGCATGGTATTCCTGACCTGTGGATGCACTATTCTATATATTTCATGTATTTTTGCACCTCTGTGTGACTCCACCCAACCCCTAAGAATACTCTTATCCCCACCTACATGTTTCTTTTCTTTTCTTTTCTTTTCTTTTTTTTTTTTGAGACAGAGTTTCACCTTGTTGCCCAGGCTGGATTGTAATGGCACGATCTCGGCTCACTGCAACCTCCGCCTCCCCAGTTCAAGCGATTCTCCTGCCTCAGCCTCCCAAGTAGCTGGGATTACAGGCATGCAACACCACACCTGGCTAATTTTGTATTTTTAGTAGAGACAGGGTTTCTCCATGTTGGTCAGGCTGGTCTCGAACTCCTGACCTCAGGTGATCCACCCGCCTCAGCCTCCCAAAGTGCTGGGATTACAGGGGTGAACCACAGTGTCCAGCCACATGTTTCTTTAATTTCTCTGTGTGCCAGGATTCACTCCTGAGTACTTTATTATCCTGGCCCACTCTGCTTTGCTTGCAGTGAAACAGCATGGTTTCCTCTTGGCCTTCAGGAAATCCTGTTATAATTCAACCAGTTTTGAAAATGACCTCTTTCTGCTCTACTAAGCTGGTAATGTTTCACTGGGTTAGAGTAGGCCAAGGTCATGTACAGTTCTATACTATTAGCTTAGAGGAGCATACTTTTAAATTTTGATTTCAAACATGTAACCTGACTTAACAGTGGGTCTTCCCACAGTGGGACCGTGATAGTGGCAATAGAACTTTCACGTGTTTGGGGCTCTCAGCCAATGCATCCATGTGCCTGAGATAGAGCATTCCTGTGATTCCCAGGTCTGCTCTTCCTTGGTCCTCTGTGCCAACCCATGAAAAAACTGCATGCTATGACCAAATTCAGGATCAAGTTTATCCTGTCTAGAGCCAGCTCTCCAAAGATGAAATTTTACCTTATTCCTTTGAATCTATTTTCTTGTATTTTTATTTTGGGATCTTTTAGTAACAAGGCAGCTTCCCGAGATTCTGTTGTGAGCAGTTCTGGAGTCGATGGGTATTTTTACATAGGTGTACATTTGCTTCTATTTGTGTGTGTTTGTGACCTACCAGAGGAAAGAGCCTCCATTTGCCTGGAAGCCTGGGATGATTTAATCTCTACTATTTGGGTTGCATTAATTAAGTGGAGTGGATGTTTCAAATACTTAGCTATCTTAGAGATACAAAGGGAAGGTCTTTGAAGAATCTGTACCATAGTGAAAGATACATAAATAGCGTGTGCTGAGAAGAACGAGCAGCCCTGTGGGCCAGGAGCAAAACTACTGAAAAGAATTGGTGAAGGATTCATCAGCTTTCTAGGAAAAGGGCAGCATGGGTCTTTATGCTTCACTTTGTCAAGTTTGAGTCATGCCCATTTCATAAAGTAGTTGGCCTGTGCTAAGTGTTGTTCAAAATGTGATATCCTTGTTTGATATCACAAGGTGACATGAAGTGGTGGATTAAAGGGAAGAAAACTACCATTTTAGAAAAACAACAGCAATTGAACACCTGAATGTACAAAAAAAAAATGAGATTACTATTCATCTCTGGAAACCAAGTTTCATCAGAAGTAAGAAAACGGAATACAATTTGAGACAAGTTCTTGGCTGTTGGGCTACTTTCAAGATTCCTTGACTATCAGAGCTCTATAGGGGATCCAAATGTGGCCTTAAGGGTTTTGTCTTGTCTGTTAAATTAATTCACCTGACGGCCGGGCCAGTGGCTCAGGCCTATGATCCCAGCACTTTGGGAGGCCAAGGCGGGTGGATCACCTGAGTCAGGAGTTTGAGACTAGCCTGGCCAACCAACATGGTGAGACCCTGTCTCTACTAAAAGTACAAAAATTAGCTGGGCGTGGTGGCACGCTTGTAATCCCAGCTACTCGGGAGGCTGAGGCAGGAGGATTGCTTGAATCCAGGAGGTGGAGGTTGCAGTGAGCTGAGATTGTGCCACTACACTCTAGCCTAGGCGACAGAGCAAGACCCTGTCTAAAAAAAAAAGCATGGTGGCTCATGCCTGTAATCCCAGCACTTTGGGAGGCCAAGGCAGGTGGATCACTGGAGGTCAGGAGTTCTAGACCAACCTGGCCAACATGGTGAGACCCCATCTCCATTAAAAATACAGAAGTTAGCCAGGCATGGTGGTGGGTGCCTGTAATCCCAGCTACTTGGGAGGCTGAGGCAGAAGAATCACTTGAAGCTGGGAGGTGGAGGTGGCAGTGAGCCGAGATTGTGGCACTGCACTCCAGCCTGGGTGACAGAGCAAGACTCTGTCTCAAAAAAAAAAAAAAAAAAAAATTAATTTACCTGGCAACATGTAGGTATGAAAGATCAAAGCCAGTTGGGAGGGCTATACAGGCAGGGGACCTATTCATGTTTTCTGAGAGTGGGATCACTTTTTTTTTTTTGAGACAGATTCTTGTTCTGTCACCCAGGCTGGAGTGCAGTGGCATGATCTTGGCTCACTGCAACCTCTGCCTCCTGGGTTCAAGCGATTCTCCTGCCTCAGCCTCCCAAGTAGCTGGGACTATAGGCACATGCCACCACGCACAGCTAATTTTTTGTATTTTTAGTAGAGACAGGGTTTCACCGTGTTAGCCGGGATGGTCTCGATCTTCTGACCTCGTGATCCGCCCGCCTCGGCCTCCCAAAGTGCTGAGATTACAGGCGTGAGCCACCGTGACCAGCCTGGGATCACTTTTTAAAAACAGCTTTTCATGGTGATGACTAACATGACAGAAAGTACGCTATCACAAACAATAATCCTAAACCAAGTTGTTGGATGAGGTTCATTAGCTTTACTTTTTTGACTGTGATTATCTGAGATGCAGCTGACTTTAAGAATGGCCACTACTGAAATTCATCCTGCACAGCAAGATTTTCTTTAGGTTTCCTTTAGAAACATCATGGCTCCCTACCTTTTATTTCTAGCATTAACTTTGGAGGCGCTTTTACTCCTCTAGGAGTGCAGCCAAGCTGACCTTCTCAACCCTGAATCCTGTTATTTATGGAATCAGTGATTCTATTCATTATTAATTCACAGTAGGTCTGGCTTCACACTAATTTTAGAAGCTCTTTCCTCTTGTTACCAGGCAAAACAACAAATGGCCTGGTTTGCCTTTTAGGAGGTAAGAAACCAAAAGTACTCAGATATGACCATTTAAGATTTGTGCTAATCTCGAAGGCTTGAGATCTTTCTTGGAAACATAGTGAAGAGGTCCATGATTGTTTTCTAAGATTATCACTCAATTGAACATATATTAAAACTCCCTGGAATCAGAAAAAAATACCATGACAAGTATCTTCAATATTGAGTCAAGAATGCTTTTTAGGGCCAAGGTGCTGCCATTTCCAGATGGCACCTTCAGAATTTCTTTCAATTTAGCATTACTAACATTTTGCTGCTTTGATTGAAGCAATGGTAAAGCAACTTGAAGAAATGGTAAAGCAATTCAATGTAAATAAATACAAATGCTGTTAAATGTTAATTTTTTGAAGTTGCTAGCTTTGTGCTCTTTGATTTAAAGGAAGGTTATGATCTCAAACCTGGATGAAATATCCTGTGTGAAGCCAGTTTTACCCATATACAATTACAAATATTAGGCCCTATAATTTTTTTTTCTCGAGATGGAGTCTTGCTCTGTCACCCAGGCTTGAGTGCAGTGGCGCGATCTTGGCTCACTGCAACCTCCGCCTCCTGAGTTCAAGCAATTCTCCTGCCTCAACCTCCCGAGTAGCTGGGATTACAGGCACTCACCACCAAACCCAGCTAATTTTTGTATTTTTAATAGAGACAGAGTTTCACCATGTTGGCCAGGCTGGTCTCAAATTCCTGATCTCCTGATCTGCCCACCTCAGCCTCCTAAAGTGTTGGGATTACAGGCATGAGCCACTGCTCCCAGCCTGGTCCCTGTAATTTAACCCCTTTACTGTATTAAAGCAAATAATTAAGGATGTATGCAAAGATTTAGTTACAAGTTGATACTGGCAAAAATGGGAAGTAAACTAAATGTTCAACTTTAGGAGAATAGTTAAACAAATAATGGCACATGCATACAATAAAATTCTTCTAGCTACTTGAAAAGATGTTGTAGAGGAATATTCAATGACATGATAAGATGACAAGATGTACCGACTAAAAAATGCAGTTTACAAAATAATATAGATAGCATTAGTTTTTAACCCTTTTTGGGTCACATACCTCTTCGAGAATCTGAATAAAAATGCGCATTTACCTTGGGCTTCCTAGCTCCCCATCTTCTCTTTCCTCTGGTTATTGTTTCAGCTTTAGATAGGAGCACATTACTACTATTTTACCTGTTGACCTTTTCCAAGCTTTGTTCTTGGCAGTTTACCTATAAAACTTGAGTTTCTCCCTCGTCTGCAATTGAGGTTAGATAAATCATGAAATACTGAACTTGAAACATTCCCCTAAATTTTATGTAAACAAAAAGGCTTCATGCATAACTTGTGTAAGATTACATCTACTATTCGTTCAGATACTTCTAATGTACTTAATGTTCATTTTTGTGGTCATTCATTCATTCTCGCTGGTAAAACACTCCACACAGAGCCTGGGATGTAGTAAACAAACATGTAAATGTTAGCTAGCTATTATTATTTTCACTCACATGCATTGATTTATCGGTTTACATCTTTATTGGACCGCCACCTTGAGCCTAGCTAGCCAGTGGTGAGTAAGATATAGTTCTGCTCTCCTATAGCTTCCTTATGTTTATTGGGGGAAGCAGACATCAATCAACCGCTAGAGAAAAAAATAAGGATAGCGCTACGAAGTAGAGATGGAATGTACTGGAAGAGCATATACTGGGGTGCCCAGCCTCTTCTGAGGTGTCAGGGAAGCTGAGACCCTAAGGGTGAAGTAAAATTAGATTGTAAGTTAAGAGTGGAGCGGGTGGGGAGGGAACAGCATCCAAGCAGAGGAAACAGCATGTGAGAAGAGCCCTAAGTCAACATTTGACCTGGATTCCTGTAGGTTTTCATAATTTAGAAAAGTTATACTCTTAGTCATTGGCAGTCAAGAGAGTTGAAAGTGTAAGTCCTCCAACACGGACTTAATTCTGTTTTCAAAGTTTGTCTTCCTTAACTCTGTTTAGAAACTGGAAGATTGGATGTCCGTTACAATTGTGGCGAGCTTCCCAACAGCTCCTAGGCAATATTGTCGGATGTATCGTGGGAAGTAAGCCAGCAAGGTTTCAACTGCAGATCTCAAATGTGAACACCTGGCTCTGAGTCCTAAATTGCCCTGGAAATTTTAACAACATTATCTCAAAATTGTATTTGAAAAAAATAAAAGCAAAAATGGTTCTCCTTGCCCCCATTGTGTGTACAGATGATCTGACTTGCTTCCTTCGAAGCCCGTTTGAACATACAAATAGACACAAGCTCACCAGGAATTACAGGTATGGTAGATAGCTTTGTAGGTGCATGTGATTGCAATGGACCCTCTTATCAAGTTTCAGTTATATCAAATTTTACAGCAGGCTGGAGTCTATGAAACCAGACTTTCTGGAAGCAAAAGTTCAGTGTAAGTTCAGAGGCAATGGATGTGGCAGAACCACTTTGCAAACGTGAAAGATCGAAAGAAAAATTATTTCCCTGTATTTAAGCATTACTAGCCTTTCAAAAATACTTTGCATTTTTCTCCCTCTTCCTACATAACATCATATAAGATAATATTGCAAACAAATGCCCAGACAGATGCTGAATTATTTATAAGAACAGGCTACTAATGTGGATTGGAGAAAAGAAATAACAAAGCAAGAAATAATAATGTCATTGAGACTATAGAGTAAAAGGACATAAGCAAATGTGAGTGAACAATGTTTCTAGAGATTTTTGCCCCCAGGAAAGTTGTGTGCTGTTACTTGATTCATGTAGATTCTTACTTGAGAATGGAATCAACACCTGAAGAATTAGCTGTACTGTACTATTTAACATTTTATTTATAACCTTTCAGCAATTTTCATAATCAGCATTATCCAGTCAGAGATGTCTTCCGAATCAGGTCCCAGGCTCTGACAGCCATGTTTTTTTTTAAGAGAGATGATTTGTAGTACCTCTCCAAATTGTTTCACAATTTGGAATCTTCCGGTCCTTGCCTATTCACTATTGTAATTTTACAGCAGACTACGTCAGCAATAGCAATTAGAAGACTTAGAAGCTCTATTCTAGCGCTGTTTCCAAAAGAAGTATCTAAAAGCTCTGTTTCTAAGGACTTTATTGTTCTGGGTTTTTTTCTGGGTATGCATGGCCAAGATAGTATTTAAATTTTGGCTATGAACCAACAGGAATCTCTATGGCTATCACTGGGATTGGGGTACAGGAAAGCCAAAACTCTTAAGAGGGATATTTCTCTTTTATAAAGTTATTCCATGATAGATATGTGCTTCTTAAGCCTTCCTGATGAACCACACCTAATAAGTTCTCTAAATTTTCAAGTATAAAAATCTAATTTCCTTATCATTTAGCAAACCATATTTAAATTAAATGATAGCTTAAAAATTAAAATGTAGACAATTTTTTTTGAGAAAGAAAACCTTTTGTGAATCTTAAATAAATGTTTTTCCAGTTTCTAGTCATTAAATTTCTTAGGAATGATTTTCAGCCAGGATGCTGTATTTCAATTAAAACAAACTGGGCTAAATGCAGTTAGATATCCTGGAACAGAAAGAGGACATTAGCGGAAAAACTAGTGATAACTAGTTTAGTTATTAGAAATGCACCCGTGTTAATTTCTTAGTTTTGACAAATGTACCAAGGTTAAGTAAGATGTTAATATTAAGAGAAACTGAGTGAAGGGTTTACAGGAACTCTCTGTACAAATTATTTTATAATTTTTCTATAAATTTAAAATTATTCCAAAGTAAAACATTCATTAAAATGTAAAGCAAATCGGGACATAGATTTCAGGCACCAGAATTGAACTAATTATTACAGTTGATCATTAAGTTTAGTGCCAATCTTAGAAATTAAGATAATGAAGGGTGTGAATAGATTGTATGGTTCTTGTAAGAAAAAATAAGATTCATTATCTTCACTTGAAGTTATAAAATTTTCCAGGTTAAAACTTTAGAAGGAATTTACTACATAGATGCTTATATACGAAATCACGTGTAACTTAAAGGGTGATATGTTCAATTACTATTTAATTAAAAAACAAATGTTTTTTTTAAAAAAACTTTTAAGTTCAGGGGTACATGTGCAAGATGTGCAGTTTTGTTACATAGGTAAACTTGCGTCATGGGGGTTTGTTGTACAGGTTATTTCATCACCCAGGTATTAAGCCTAGTATCCATTAGTTATTTTTCCTGATCCTCCCCTTCCTCCTACCGGCTACCCTCCAATAGGTTCCAGTGTGTGTTGTTCTCCTGTATGTGTCTATGTATTCTCATCATTTAGCTCCCAATTATAAGTGAGAACATGTGGTATTTAGTTTTCTGTTACTGTGTTAGTTTGCTAAGGATGATAGCCACCAGTTTCATCCATCTCCCTGCCAAGGATATGATCTCATTCTTTTTCATGGCTGCATAGTATTGCATGGTGTATATGTACCACATTTTCTTTATCCAGTCTATCATTGATGGGCATTTAAGTTGATTTCATATCTTTGCTATTGTGAATAGTGCTGCAGTGAACATATGTGTGCATGTGTCTTTATACTATGTAATAGACAATAGAACAATTTAATATACCTTTCAGTATATACTCAGTAATGGGATTGCTGAGTCAAATGGTATTTCTGTCCTTAGGTCTTTGAGGAATTGCCACACTGTCTTCCACAGTGGTTGAACTAATTTACAGTCCCACCAACAGTGTGTTCATTTTTCTCCACAACCTCACCAGTATCTGTTATTTTTTGACTTTTTAATGATAGTAATTCTAACTGGTGTGAGGTGGTATCTCATTGTGGTTTTGATTTGCATTCCTCTAATGATTAGTGATGTTGAGCTTTTTTAAATATGCTTGTTGGCTGCATGTATGTCTTTTTTTTGAGAAGTGTCTGTTCATGTCCTTTCCCACTTTTTAATGAGGTTGTTTTTTTCTTGTAAATTTGTTTAAGTTCCTTATAGATGCTGGATATTAGACCTTTGACAGATGCATAGTTTGCAAAAAATGTTCTCCCATTCTGTAGGTTGTCTGTTTACTCTGTTGATAGTTTCTTTTGCTGTGCAGAAGCTCTGTAGTTTAATTACATCCCATTTGTCAATGTTCGCTTTTGTTGAAATTGCTTTTGGCACCTTCATCATGAAATCTTTGCTCATGCCTGTGACCTGAATTGTATTGCCTAGGTTGTCTTCCAGTGTTCTTATAGTTTTAGGTTTTATATTTAAGTCTTTAATCCATCTTGAGTTAATTTTTGTATATGATGTAAGGAAGGGGTCCAGTTTCAATTTTCTGCATATGGCTAGCCTGTTATCCCAGCAGCATTTATTGAATGGGGAATCCTTTCCTCATTGGTTTTTTTTGAGTCAATTTTATTGAAAAATCAGATAGTTGTAGTTGTGTGGTCATATTTCTGGGTTCTGTATTCCGTTCTGTTGGTCTATGTGTCTGTTCTTCTACCAGTACCATGCTGTTTTGGTTACTGTAGCCCTGTAGTAGTTTGAAGTGGGTAGTGTGATGCTTCTAGCTTTGTTCTTTTTGCTTAGAATCACCTTGGCTATTCAGGCTCTTTTTTTGTTCCATATGAATTTTAAAAGTTTTTTCTACAGTTTAGAACAGTCTTAAAAAATGGTTCTGTGAAGAATGTCAATGGTAGTTTAAAAGAAATAGCATTGAATCTATAAATTGCTTTGGGCAGTATGGCCCTTTTAATGATATTGATTCTTCCTGTCCATGAGTATGGAAGGTTTTTCCATTTATTTGTGTCATCTCTAATTTCTTTGAGCAGTGGTTTGTAATTCTTGTGGAGATCTTTCAGTTCCCTTGTTAGCTGTATTCCTAGGTATTTTATTCCTTTTATGGCAATCATGATGAAAGTTTGTTTGTGATTTGGCTCTTGGCTTGACTGTTGTTGGTATATGGGAATGCTAGCAGTTTTTGCACATCGATTTTGTATCCTGAGACTTTGCTGAAGTTGCTTATGAGCTTAAGAAGCTTTTGGGCTGAGACGATGGGGTTTTCTAGATCTAGGATCATGTCATCTGCAAACAGGGATAGTTTGACTTCCTGTCTTCTTATTTGAATGCCTTTTTATTTCTTTCTTTTGCTTGATTGCTCTGGCCAGAACTTCCAATACTATGTTGAATAGGAGTGGTGATAGAGGGCATTCTTGTCTTGTGCCAGTTTTCAAGGGGAATGCTTCTGCCTTTTGCCCATTGAGTGTGATGTTGGCTGTGTGTTTGTTATATATGGCTCTTATTATTTTGAGATATGTTCCTTCAATACCTAGTTTATTGAGAGTTTTTAATATGAAGGGATGTTTTATTAAAAACCTTTCTGCATCTATTGAGATAATCGTGTGGTTTTTGTCTTTAGTTCTGTTTATGTGATGAATCACATTTGTTGATTTGCATATGTTGAACCAACCTTGCCTCCCAAGGATGAAGCCTACTTGATCGTAGTGGATAAGCTTTGAAAACAAATGATGTTAAATAGATTTTTAAAAAATTAATCTTCAAAATGTCAAGTACCTAACTTAAAAAAAACCTCACCCATTATTTTGGCAGAGGGGGTTGGGAGAACTAAGACAATATGCCCTAGGTATATTGCTTTTCAATTATCTTAGCTGAGAAGTTAGAAATATAGAAAGTTAGGATTATTGTTTGGAGAACCTAAATGAATGAAACTAATATATCCTTCAGGCTGTGTCTCTTAACTAAAAGGTATCACAGCTTAATCAGGGAGGGGTCATAAACTTAGTGTTGATTCAAGGGGCACTGATAAGCTTTAGGTTGGGCAATAAAACTGACAAAGATGTATTAATTTAGGAAACTTACAGGTGGTGGGTCATCCCTCTTCTACCCCAAGATAGGCTTCATGAGTCCTATTAAAATAACTTTATTTTTATCCCAAAATGAAGTTTTGAATCTGCTTAAATAATTGAAGCAAGCTAATGATTGTGAGTTCTGCACCAATTTGTATGTAATAGGTGATTTTGGCTGAGAAGTTTTTGTAACTATTGCCAGTCAACTACCCAGACCATGAACAAACAAACAAACAAATAAGCACTTAATGTGTTCTTGTAGAATAAGGACTAAACTTACATCCTGCAAAGGCTCAGTAACTCCTCTGTGGTGGAGAATGCTAGCTGTCTGCCAGAATCAGTGCTCCCATTTCCCAGGCTCCTTTGGAGTTTGGGAGGAATTGATTTGGGCAACTTTCATCCTATTTACTTAAGAGTCATCTCTGGCCCTAGACTGTCCTCTTTCCCTTTCTGGGTGGCTGGAATAGAGCAGCCCTGGGAGATGCATGTTGAAGATAGCAAGAGGCACTGTCTGCACCAGCTCTCAAAGGACTGTGTGGCTCAGAGCTGTCTGCCAACCCTGAGCCAGTCATCTAAGACCAAAACATGACAGAGGCAACCTTCTGCATTCTCTGAGTTAGTGGGTCTTCCATCACAGCTACTTAGCCCACTCTGTCTAATGTACCTTCAAAAAACAGGGATTCTGGCAAATTGTGCTGGGGAGTATGACTTGGACCTATGATCTCCCATCTTTGACCCTAAATCTCTGCTTTAGGACTCACAAAGTCCAGTGTGTCTTTGGGCACGTGCCTAACCCTACAGCACAGATTCCAACTAACCCAGCCACCTGCGTGGAGGCAAAGTCCATCTCACTCCCCAGGTCAGGGCTGAACAGGGCAGGGAGGAGAATGGTTGGCCTCCCCTTGTGAGAGGACCTTGCTGGTTTTGCTACTATATGGAAAAATGAAACACAGGGGTGGACAAGGAGAATTTGAACTAGATAGGCTGGAGCCTGTTCCTCCTATTATGAGACATGTAATCCACCATACATAAGAGTGGGGCTTAGTCAGTGTTAAGCTCTGGCCAACTGGTTCAGCCTTTCCTCCCTTGAGGAGCAACAGCAAGTAGTTAGGGAGAAAACATGGAGATTCCCTCTCCATCGTTCCCCAGAAGGGAGGACACAGAAGCTCTATAGAAAAGACCTGGTGTAGGGAAGTGTATATTGATTAGGGTGGGAGAAGGAGTAGAGAAAATCTTCCCCTTACTCAAACAAGTCAGCTATCAAATGTGCTTTCCGAGTTGATCTGTTGAATGAGCCTAATTGGTGGCATCCACATCAATATTAGAGAATGTTTGCCAAATATGAGAATTTTGGTTTCACTGTTTGGTAATCCTGGCCTTTTTGAGACACACCCTGTGGGAGAGGACACAGAAGCATTGGATAATAGATGCAAAGGTAATGAATCCCCAGGAAACAGAATCTCAGTCACACCCTGTTCTTTCCCATGTCCTGTGACAGGTTCCTGGGTGACTCACAGGCAGGCCCACCCTAACATTTGTGGGGTTTGAGAGAAAAGTATCAACAGAGTTATTCAAATGTTTTGAATCAAGATAACAAATTATAAAATATGTGCTATTCTTTGAACCATGAATTGGAATATTTTAAAAAAGCAAGAAAATTGCCTCTGAACACTACTGCAAAGCAATCTTTAATGCAATAGTCTATTCCATTCATGGTACCTGAGGAAAGGTTGGGCAAGTTGTCTTCTCTTGTGTTTTAGCCACTCAAACCCATAAAACCTCTGCAGCAGTGTCCATCTCTGAAGTCCATAGCAGCAAGATCCACATCTCTGATGGCATTTGGATGTGAGGCAAGAGATGTGGGGAACATTTCCCTGAAGCCTGAACAGAGAAGGTCAGGAGATCTGATGTTTAGGGTCAGGGTCTCAGTTGCAAGAGCTGAGGGACAAAGCTGTCCATGTGTTCTTTAACATTATGTCTTTTTTGTGTTTGTGACATGTGGAGTCCTCCAAAGCATGGTCCCCTCTTGCCTGGGCCTAAGGGCAGTATGTCTTGCACATTCTTCTTGGACGCTTACTTGGAAGATTTCTTGCAGCTGTGAATGGAGCCACTCCTGCTCTGCTGTCTGAGACTGTATCTGCTGCTCTGAGAGTGAGCTTTCTTCCTAAGGATTCTTTCATTAGCATCCTGAATGGAGGGCGTTGTCTTTTCTAGTTCCTGATAGCCCTCTTTCTAGGGAACAGGGGACAACAGCCCCAGAGTTAGCTCAGGGGCTATTTGGGCAGCATTATCCTTTGTATTATCTGGAAGCATCCTTCCACACCAACAGTCGGCCAGAGCACCCAGGCAGAATCTAGGCATCCAAGTTCTCGACCGCTTCCCCAACTTCCCTTCAGTCCCACATATTTCTTTTTCATTCTTTTCCTTCAGGGCTGACTGAGTCCTCCAGCAAATACACAGGGCTCCTACTCTCCACCCCAGTAGCCAAATGCCTGAACTGGGCATGCAGATTACCATGGCCCCTTCCCCATCCCCCATTTCCACAGTTTATGCTCAACTACATTGTCTCCAAATAATCAGACAACAGGTACAACTGCTTCATAAAGCTGTTGCAATTCCCTAGTGATAAACTCACATCAGCACCAGGGAAGATGCTTGTCTTTCTATTCCCAATGGCTGGAGGGCATCAATCTAACCCTCCCAAAGGTTATGGCAAATACCAAATGCTCCCCAATGGGGCTATGTCCTGATAAGTCTATTTAAGTTGAAAAAAAATTAAGTCAAAAATGCATTTAATGCACGGAACTTACTAAACATCATAGCTTAGCCTATCCTACATTAAAAGTGCTCAGAACACTTACATTAGCCTATTGTTGGGCAAAATCACTTAACACAAAGCCTATTTTATAATAGTGCTGAGTATCTCGTGAAATTTATTCAATATTGTACTGAAAATGAAAAACAGAATGGCTGTATGTGTTCTCAAAGTATGATTTCTACTGAACGCATATGGCTTTTTCACTATCCCAAATGCCAAAAAAAGGAAATTCCTGCAAGTTGGGGACTGTTTATAATTTACACAGATGTTTAAAAGAATGGGAGGGACTAACATAGGCTCTGCTTTACATCATTTAAAATCGGGATTTCCTTTTGTCAAAGGGTTATTTCTGCCTACTCTAGATTTGGGCAAGTACATTTACACAGGATTTATAGGATTAACAGCCGGAAATGTACACCATGATTATTCAGGTGTTTTTTGTTTTTGAACTCAAAGACTAACCTGCAGAAGACCTGCAGATACTGAGACAAAGATGACACTGTCCTTAACCACGACTTTCATGAAATGCAGTAGAACATGATCGTAAGGGCAACCCATCATCCTTGAGCCTAAATGTAGTATTTAATATCATTAGACTGGGGGTTTGTCCTTGAGTATGTTGAGAAGAAAGCTGATGTTCAATTTTGAGGGAAAAATAGAAGACTTCACTCGAAAATTGGTGAGTAGGATGACTCCTTTTTGGAGATGGGGTTGATTGTACTTCCGTTTTTTCCTGAGGAGTCCATACATATGTAATTAATTAGGATAGTTCAGCAAGGATTGAGATCGAATTAGAATGCTACCTTCCAATTTTGACCATCTCCTGGTTCATTTCTGTATGTATTTTGCTTTTAAAATAATAATTGAGCAAAATAATAATTGAACTTGATATGTTCCAGGCACTATAGTAGGCTCTTTCCCAATGTAATAACTTACTTATTCCTGACCAAAAAACTTCTGTAAGATAGGTTTAGTTGTGTTCATTTGACAGGTGATGGAGCTAAAGGTAGAAGAGGGTAGTCACCTGCCAAAAATCTCACAAGTAACAAATCTCAGAGCTGGAATTTGAGCTTGCAGCTCTATGGTCCCAGAACCTTTTGCACTAAGTCATACTGCCTTCTACAGTATTTGCAAATACACAGGTGCCTGGTCTAAACAACTCATGCTAAGGGAGTTCAGGTCTGGGGTGATCAACAGAAATTTCACTGCAAAGGTAAACTAGGAGGTGAGAGCTAGTCCTGATATTAGGTAACACAGATCCATTTGAATACAGGAAAACATTTGCTTCCCAGAAAGTCTAGCCTGGGTAGAAACTGCCCTGGACTGTGTCAGAATGCCAGGTCCTATGGCATGTTGGTTTCATGTTCATGGGTAAAGTTAGGCTGGAGTTTTGTTTTTAATTCAGGAATCCAAAAAACGTCTTTTTCTTTTTTTTTCTGTTTAGGTTTATATTTGCTTCTGGGGCAAAATACTGGAATGAATGTGATGCAGCTGAGAAAGAATAGCAGCTTTAATATAAGCCTGCTTTTTCCTCCCTGCCAGGCCAAAAGTTTCAGCAGAACACTCCAGTGCTCTGATTCCATTCAGTTACAGCTCCTCACCATTCAGAAGCCAAAACTCAAGAGACAAGAATTGGTGGGAGCAAAAGCAGGTTTATTTGGAGGGCCAGCAAACTGAGAAGAGGGTAGACTAGTATCCTAAAGCACCATCCTAAGTCAGTACAAATTTTAGGCTCTTTTTAAGTTAAGAACATGGGAAAAGGAGGGGGTCAGAATCAAGAGGTAACCAGTGATCACAGACATCTGCATGTCAGTGAGGGTCTGAGAAGGTTGGGAATTTCTTTGTCCTTGGTCAGATCACAACGCTTCTATAATGTTTAACAAAACATAGTTGTTTACATACTTCTCCTTTAATCCCAGAGTTAATTTAAAAAACTACATGATTGCTGTTTTTGCATATTATCTCAGTGTTCTAAAATTATCCTAGCCTACTTGCAGGAATGGGTAGAGGCCCCTTCAACAAAAATGGAGTTAGTTTTGTTAGTTCTTTTGCTGTTTCATTGTTACACATTTGCTTTGGGCACACAGCTTTGGTCCCCCTATCCCCTATTTCAACTCTCCTGGGGTTCTCCATGTAACAAAACACCTTACCTGTGAGTTTTATGTCAACAGGGAAATGTTTAGAGAATAGTATGTGTTCTACAACTTTTGGCAACATGAACCTTTGTGAGCAGGACATTAACATTTCCTTTTCCATCATTGTTGAACTAATTTTGTGGTGCAAAATAGAGGGGATGATGATGTCACCTTGGGGATGAGAAGTGGAACTGTGAAGCAAGTTCCTCAGGGCCTCCACACACCTGCCTAGCTCTCCACACAGGGCTCTGCATTCTTGGAAATGATCAGAACTTTCACTGCGGTTTTTTTTTTTTTTTTATGTTTCCTTATATCACCTCCTGATTTTATATGTATTCCATGTTTCTTTATAGCACATGAATTAATCTTATTGTAGAGAGAGGAGGTGCAATGTAACAGTTAAAAACAGGGACCATTGTGGAAGACAGTGTGGCGATTCCTCAAAGACCTAGAGGCAGAAATACCATTTGACCCAGAAATCCCATTACTGGGTACATACCTAAAGGAATATAAATCATTCTATTATAAAGATACGTGTATGCATATGTTTCTTGTAGCACTGTTCACAGTAGCAATGACATGGAGTCAACCTAAATGTCCATCAATGATAGACTGGATAAAGAAAATGTGGTACATATACACCATGGAATACTATGCAGCCATCAAAAGGAATGAGATCATGCCCTTTGCAGAGACATGGATGGAGCTGGAAGCTATTATCTTCAGCAAAAGAATGCAGGAACAGAAAACCAAATACTGGATGTTCTCACGTGTAAGTAGGAGTTGAATGATGAGAACACATGGACACAGGGAGGGGAGCAACAGACACTGGGCCCTGCCAGAGACTGAAGGAGGGAGAGCAACAGGAAGAATAGCTAATGCATGCTGGGCTTTACCTAGGTAGTTAGATGATCTGTGCAACAAACCACCATGGCACACATTTACTTATATAACAAACCTGCACATCCTACACATGTGCCCTTGAACTTAAAATAAAAGCTGGAAATTAGAAAAAAAAATATGCAGGGATTATGGAGGCAACCAGATCATTTCTGTCATTTTCTAGTTGTATGACCTTGGGTAAGTTACTCAATTTCTCTGTAAAATGTCTATAAAATGGGGAGGTAATTCCTCCCATCCAGGTTTGCTAAGAGGCTTAAATGTAAAACTGTATGCCAGCCCTTAGCAAAATGCGTACTACATTGTAAATGCTCAAAAAATGGTAGTGATTATTGTTATTGGTTTGTCTTTCATGTTTCTAGTTTGTTGGTGAGAGAGTCATGACTATTTTTTTTTCTTCAACAGCAAGATTGATGACAATGTCGGTGTCTACACCAGCATTTCCTAATTGCCGATATAGGCCATGGAAGCAAAATGTTCTTGCCTTTGGTTTTCCCCTCCCTGCCTTGTTTCTGGGTGGTCTTTCCCCCCTCCCACCTCATCTCTTCTTCCACTCCTTACCCTCCACCACCAGATTCAGGGTAGAGAATATGGGCATGCTGTTACCAGTGTTCAGCATAATTTTAATGGAAAAATGCTGTTCTTCATAATCCCACAATACTAGGCTGCTTCTGTTAACAAAAAACTATTTATTGTATAGACCAAAAAACATCTGGTGACTGAATTTTCTCTATTTTTTTTCAATCAGTCATGCAATATACACTTAATACAACTCTGAGACTCCTTGATAACAAACTAGCAAAAATGAGGATAAAACACTTTACAGACTAAAAATTCCATTTAAATCTTTGTTTTTGATCCAAGCACATACAGGGGTAGGAATGCTGAATGTTCAAAAGAGTTGTTTCTATCCCCAAGAGAAGTGGCCTGGAAGGGAGGGAGAGGTCATCATCAATGAGGTGTCGTTGGCAGTCACGCTGACATGGTCTCAGCCATACTTGCTGATTCCCTTGGAAGGGTGGCTCCACTCGGGGCACTGCTCAGGGTCTGGGTCAGCTCACCCCCACTCTCTATTCCTGCTGTGGCTGTCTGCACAGCCACGCCATCAGCCCGGCCATTCCTCTTCCCTTCCCAGAGAATTCATGCTTTCCTGGCACTTAGAAGCGGTGGTAGTTCTGGAAAAGGAAACCAAAGTGAGATAGAGAGGGTACAGCCCAGTGTGGGAGTCACTGCATGAGTAAGTCTGGGTTCAAGTCTGGGCTCTAATGCGTCCTGGCTGGGAGCTTCTGAGTAAATAATTTAGCTTCTTGAGCCCGATTATCTGTAAAACAGTGCTTCCTTTATTCATCGTTAGATATTGAGTGAGTACTTACTGCATGCCAGCACTGTTCTAGGTGCTCACTGGTGCTAGGGATGGGGGTTAGGGGCTATGGGTATAGAGAGTCCAGTTTTAAAATAAGTCAGAGAAGAATTCACTGAGAAGGTGACATCTGAGTAGACACTTGAATGAAGTGAGGGTCTCTGGGGGAAGAATGTTCTGCAAGAGGTAGCTAGTGCAAAGGCCCTGCGGTAGGAAGGAGCCTGATGTGCTAGAAGCCCAGTGAGGGGGCCAGTGTGGCTAGAGCAGTTGAGAGAAGCAGACAATAGCAGCAGATGGGTCAGCTCCCTAGCCAAGGTGTGTGAAGCCGTGTAGTCCTGGGAAGGATTGGGCTTTTACATTGAGATAGGATGGGAAGTCATTGGAGGGTTGTGAGCCAAGGACTTATGTTTTGCAAGGGTCACTCTGGTTGCTGTGTTGAGAATAGACCATAGGCAAGCCTACCCAGGAAGCAGGGAAACGGGTTAGGAGGCTATTGCCTCTGCGTGACAGGTGGTGGAGTGGACCAGGGTGTAGCTGTGGAGGTGGTGAGAAAAGGCTGAATTCTGGAGATAGCTTGAAGGAAGAATGAATAGCATTTCTGATGGAGTGGATGTGGGTGTGAGAGAAAGAAAATAGGAGAACTCAGAGGTTTTTGGCCTGAACAATTGGAAGAATTGTGTAGCTATTAACTGAGATGGGAAAGCCGGGGGAGGAAGGGATGGGAGATAGATGGAGAACTTGATGATAATAATAATTTTGCCCTGCCTCCCTCACAGGACTAAATGTGATGATTTATGTGTAATTTACCCCGCAAATATGCTCTGTGGTTACTGGTATTCAAAGGGCCCTCTCCTTCCTATGCAGAAGCAGTCTGTTCCCTGGACATGCTCCTCTCTCTCAGTCCTCAGGTGGTGCCAGTTGGTGGGGGAGAATGTTCCTGGCATGTGGACTTGAATCTGGCAGGTATCATCTGAGCTATGTTTAGGTGGATATTTTGGGATAGGTCCTCACAAATGTGACTCAAGTATGACTTAACAGTTAATATCTTTATTTCTCCCTAACAGAATATTGTTTCTAATTTTTCTTTTATATAGCAACTGATGTTGCCATGCAGATCCCTTGGTTGCTATGAGATGGTAACATCACTCTGCCCCACCATTGGCCAGTGCCTCCTCAGCTGCGGTGCCTCCCAGGCTGTGTGGTTCTCACGCGGGCCACTGACACAGAGCTGTTACTATGGTGAACTTTACAATTTCCTTTGATTGGTGGATTTCAGAAATAGGCCATCAGCAGAATTCATTATATTCAGCTAAGTAAAAATGAAAAATAAATACTATAACTTTCCCCTCATCACTAACATGAAGGAAACGTGACCCTTCATGACATAATAAATCGCTGTTCGGTAACTTAGGATCCTTCAGAGGACTGAAGCGGGATGATCCTCCTATGCCAAATTTGGGTGGGAAAGATATTCCCTGTAGCTTTGAGTCGACTCTTCAGAGTTAAGGGCAGTGGGCCAACCAGAGTTGGAACTTCAGAGTTGGGAGGAGGTGTGGGATGGGGCATGCATTGAAATGTAAACTCTATTGTCTCTGAAGTGATGGGTGATGCTGGGGGCCTGAGTGTGGAGGGCAGTTTTACATCTCAGGACAATGTTTTCTCAGATGCTCTTCCAGAAAGGAAAGCCAGGAGTACTCCTGGCTGGAGGCGGCATGCCTGAGGTCAGAGTCAGAGTAGGGTTTGTGCTGTCTGAATCCTTTCTCCCGCTCTCCCCAGCCTGGCTCAGCTTCTCAGCTTCTCAGGTGGATTGGTGAGTCCTGGCCAATTATGCTTCAGCTCATCTCTACTCTCGGCAAATAAGAAAAGGGAGTGAAGGACTGAGTTTTAACCCTTCTAATTTCGTAACCTGACTCTCTATAAGAAAAAGTAGGAGAAAGACTGAAGAACCCGAGAGAACAGGTGAATTATTTTAAGTGCATCAGATCTACCTTTCTAACAAGTCTTCTTTGGAGTGATGGGGGTGTGGGTGGGGGAGGGGAGGGGAAGACCCAGGCTAAAGGGAGGGAGAGAGTCAGGGAACCACAAAAACAAAGCAGGTAACAGATTGGAAGCCCTAGGGCTAGTGTTTGACACCCAGACTACATCAGTTTTAAAACCTCTTTGCTCTATATAATAAAGCTGTTTTTAGTAATAATCACAACATGAAATGAAAATAATGATGACCAGAAATGTTCTTTTATGAAATTTTGTGTCGTATCAATAAAAACTAAAAATACAGTAAATGCTACAATCCAAAAAAGGAAAGAAAGTTATAGTATAATATTTTTAGTTTCATTAGTGTATTTTTTGAATAAAGGGATGAAAACTTATACCTACATATTGGTCTTTCATGTCAGGCCTCTGAGCCCAAGCCAAGCCATCGCATCCCCTGTGACTTGCACGTATATACGCCCAGATGGCCTGAAGTAACTGAAGAATCACAAAAGAAGTGAATATGCCTTGCCCCACCTTGACTGATGACATTCCACCACAAAAGAAGTGTAAATGGCCGGTCCTTGCCTTAACTGATGACATTACCTTGTGAAAGTCCTTTTCCTGGCTCAAAAAGCACCCCCACTGAGCACCTTGTGACTCCCACTCCTGCCCACTGAGCACCTTGTGACCCCCACTCCTGTCCGCCAGAGAACAAACCCCCTTTGACTGTAATTTTCCTTTACCTACCCAAATCCTATAAAACGGCTCCACCCTTATCTCCTTTTGGTGACTCTCTTTTCGGACTCAGCCCGCCTGCACCCAGGTGATTAAAAGCTTTATTGCTCACACAAAGCCTGTTTAGTGGTCTCTTCACACCGATGCGCATGAAATTTGGTGCCGTGACTCGGATCGGGGGGCCTCCCTTGGGAGATCAATCCCCTGTCCTCCTGCTCTTTGCTCCGTGAGAAAGATCCACCTACGACCTCAGGTCCTCAGACCGACCAGCCCAAGAAACATCTCACCAATTTCAAATCCAGTAAGCAGCCTCTTTTTACTCTCTTCTCCAACGTCCCTCACTATCCCTCAACCTCTTTCTCCTTTCAATCTTGGTGCCACACTTCAATCTCTCCCTTCTCTTAATTTCAATTCCTTTCATTTTTCTGGTAGAGACAAAAGAGACATGTTTTATCCATGAACCCAAAACTCCGGCGCCGGTCACGGAAGGCAGCCTTCCCTTGGTGTTTAATCATTGCAGGGACGCCTCTCTGATTATACACTCACGTTTCAAGGGTGTCAGACCACACAGGGACGCCTGCCTTGGTCCTTCACCCTTAGCGGCAAGTCCTGCTTTCCTGGGGCAGGGGCAAGTACCCCTCAACCCCTTCTTCACCCTCAGCGGCAAGTCCCGCTTTCCTGGGGCAGGGGCAAGTACCCCTCAACCCCTTCTCCTTCACCCTCAGCGGCAAGTCCTGCTTTTCTGGGGCAGGGGCAAGTACCCCTCAACCCCTTCTCCTTCACCCTTAGCGGCAAGTCCCGCTTTCCTAGGGGGCAAGAACCCCCAACCGCTTATTTCTGCACCCCAACCTCTTATCTCTGTGCCCCAATTGCTTATTTCCGCACCCCAACCTCTTATCTCTGTGCCCCAATCCCTTATTTCCGTGCCCCAACCCCTTCTCTGCTTTTCTGGAGGGCAAGAACCCCCCACCCCTTCTCCGTGTCTCTACTCTTTTCTCTGGGCTTGCCTCCTTCACTATGGGTAAGCTTCCACCTTCCGTTCCTCCTCCTTCTCCCTTAGCCTGTGTTCTTAAAAACTTAAAACCTCTTCAACACACACCTGACCTATAAATGCCTTATTTTCTTCTGCAATGCCGCTTGACCCCAATACAAACTCGACAGTAGTTCCAAATAGCCAGAAAACGGCACTTTGAATTTTTCCATCCTGCAAAATCTAAATAATTCTTGTTATAAAATAGGCAAACGGTCTGAGGTGCCTGATGTCCAGGCATTCTTTTACACATCAGTCCCTTCTTAGTCTCTGTGACCAGTGCAACTCGTCCCAAATCTTCCTTCTTTCCCTCCCGCCTGTCCCGTCAGTACCAACCCCAAGCGTCGCTGAGTTTTTCTAATCTTCCTTTTCTACAGACCCATCTGACCTCTCCCTTCCTCCCCAGGTTGTTCCTCGCCAGGCCGAGCTAGGTCCCAACTCTTCCTCAGCCTCTGCTCCTCCACCCTATAATCTTTTTATCACCTCCCCTCCTCACACCTGGTCCGACTTACAGTTTCGTTCCATGACTAGCCCTCCCCCACCTGCCCAGCAATTTACTCTTAAAAAGGTGGCGGGAGCCAAAGGCATAGTCAAGGTTAATGCTCCTTTTTCTTTATCCCAAATCAAATAGTGTTTAGGCTCTTTTTCATCAAATATAAAAATCCAGCCCAGTTCATGACTTGTTTGGCAGCAACCCTGAGACACTTTACAGCCCTAGACCCTAAAAAGTCAAAAGGCCATCTTATTCTCAAAATACATTTTATTACCCAATCTTCTCCCGACATTAGAACTCCAAAAATTAAATTCCAGCCCTCAAACCCCACAACAGGATTTAATTAACCTCGCCTTCAAGGTGTACCATAATAGAAAAAAGTTGCAATTCCTTGCCTCCACTGTGAGACAAACCCCAGCCACATCTCCAGCACACAAGAACTTCCAAACGCCTGAACCGCAGCTGCCAGGGGTTCCTCCAGAACCTCCTCCCCCAGGAGCTTGCTACATGTGCCGGAAATCTGGCCACTGGGCCAAGGAATGCCTGCAGACCAGGATTCCTCCTAAGCCCTGTCCCATCTGTGCGGGACCCCATTAAAAACTGGACTGTTCAACTCACCTGGCAGCCACTCCCAGAGCCCCTGGAACTCTGGCCCAGGGCTCTCTGACTGACTCCTTCCCAGATCTTCTCGGCTTAGCGGCTGAAGACTGACACTGCCCGATCGCCTCGGAAGCCCCCTAGACCATCACGGACGCCGAGCTTCGGGTAACTTTCACAGTGGAAGGTAAGCCCGTCCCCTTCTTAATCAATACGGAGGCTACTCACTCCACATTACCCTCTTTTCAAGGGCCTCTTTCCCTTGCCTCCATAACTGTTGTGGGTATTGACGGCCAGGCTTCTAAACCTCTTAAAACTCCCCAACTCTGGTGCCAACTTAGACAATACTCTTTTAAGCACTCTTTTTTAGTTATCCCCACCTGCCCAGTTCCCTTATTAGGCTGAGACACTTTAACTAAATTATCTGCTTCCCTGACTATTCCTGGACTATAGCCGCATCTCATTGCCGCCCTTCTTCCCAATCCAAAGCCTCCTTTGCGTCCTCCTCTTCTATACCCCTACCTTAACCCACAAGTATAAGATACCTCTCTACTCCCTCCTTGGCAACCAATCATGCACCCCTTACTATCTCATTAAAACCTAATCACCCTTACCCCACTCAACGCCAATATCCCATCCCGCAGCACGCTTTAAAAAGATTAAAGCCTGTTATCACTCGCCTGCTACAGCATGGCCTTTTAAACCCTATAAACTCTCCTTAGAGTTCCCCCATTTTACCTGTCCTAAAACCAGACAAGCCTTACAAGTTAGTTCAGGATCTGCGCCTTATCAACCAAATTGTTTTGCCTATACACCCTGTGGTGCCAAACCCATATACTCTCCTATCCTCAATACCTGCCTCTACAACCCATTATTCTGTTCTAGATCTCAAACCTGCTTTCTTTACTATTGCTTTGCACCCTTAATCCCAGCCTCTCTTCGCTTTCACTTGGACTGACCCTGACACCCATCAAGCTCAGCAAATTACCTAGGCTGTACTGCCTGCCGCAAAGCTTCACAGACAGCCCCCATTACTTCAATCAAGCCCAAATTTCTTCCTCATCTGTTACCTATCTCGGCATAATTCTCATAAAAACACACGTGCTCTCCCTGCTGATCGTGTCCAACTGATCTCTCAAACCCAAGCACCTTCTACAAAACAACTCCTTTCCTTCCTAGGCATGCCTTTCTGTCCAAACAACTTGACCTTACTGTTTTAGCCTAGCCCTCATGTCTGTGTGCAGTGGCTGCCGCTGCTTTAATACTTTTAGAGGCCCTCAAAATAAGTAGAGGCCTTTCCTACAGGGTCTGAGAAGGTCACCGCAGTCATTTCTTCCGTTCTGTCAGACATAATTCCTCAGTTTAGCCTTCCCACCTCAGTACAGTCTGATAACAGACGAGCCTTTATTAGTCAAATCAGCCAAGCAGTTTTTCAGGCTCTTATTCAGTGAAACCTTTATATCCCTTATGGTCCTCCATCTTCAAGAAAGGTAGAATGGACTAAAGGTCTTTTAAAAACACACCTCACCAAGCTCAGCCACCAACTTAAAAAGGACTGGATAATACTTTTACCACTTTCCCTTCTCAGAATTCAGGCCTGTCCTCGGAATGCTACAGGGTACAGCCCATTTAAGGTCCTGTATAGACGCTCCTTTTTATTAGGCCCCAGTCTCATTCCAGACACCAGACCAACTTAGACTGTGCCTCAAAAAAAAAAAAAAAAAAAAAACTTGTCATCCCTACTATTTTCTGTCTAGTTCATACTCGTATTCACCGTTCTCAACTACTCATACATGCCCTGCTCTTGTTTACACTGCCAGTTTACACTGTTTCTCCAAGCCATCACAGCTGATGATATCTCCTGGTGCTATCCCCAAACTGCCACTCTTAACTCTTGAAGTAAATAAATAATCTTTGCTGGCAGGACTATGCCAAATCTCCTTAAGCACTCTCTAATCAGACATCCTGAGTTGTCCCAATTCTTAGACCTTTTATACCTGTTTTTCTCCTTCTGTTATTCCATTTAGTTTTTCAATTCATACAAAACCGTATCCAGGCCATCACCAATTATTCTATATGACAAATGTTTCTTCTAACATCCCCACAATATCACCCCTTCAAGACCCACCCCACAAGACCTCCCTTCAGCTTAATCTCTCCCACTCTATGTTCCCACGCCGCCCCTAATCCCGCTTGAAGCAGCCCTGAGAAACATCGCCCATTCTCTCTCCATACCACCCCCCAAAAAATTTTCGCCGCCCCAACACTTCAACACTATTTTGTTTTATTTTTCTTATTAATATAAGAAGGCAGGAATGTCAGGCCTCTGAGCACAAGCCAAGCCAAGCCATCACATCCCCTGTGACTTGCACGTATATACGCCCAGATGGCCTGAAGTAACTGAAGAATCACAAAAGAAGTGAATATGCCTTGCCCCACCTTGACTGATGACATTCCACCACAAAAGAAGTGTAAATTGCCGGTCCTTGCCTTAACTGAT
The DNA here is from genome assembly GCF_029281585.2 of Gorilla gorilla gorilla. NCBI lineage: Eukaryota > Metazoa > Chordata > Mammalia > Primates > Hominidae > Gorilla > Gorilla gorilla. Next base: position 75,512,233 of record NC_073236.2, on the reverse strand, counting down.
GACATTACCTTGTGAAAGTCCTTTTCCTGGCTCATCGTGGCTCAAAAAGCACCCCCACTGAGCACCTTGCGACCCCCACTCCTGCCCACTGAGCACCTTGCGACCCCCCACTCCTGTCCGCCAGAGAACAAACCCCCTTTGACTGTAATTTTCCTTTACCTACCCAAATCCTATAAAACGGCCCCACCCTTATCTCCCTTTGCTGACTCTCTTTTCGGACTCAGCCCGCCTGCACCCAGGTGATTAAAAGCTTTATTGCTCACACAAAACCTGTTTGGTGGTCTCTTCACACGGACGCGCATGAAATTTCACAGTCATGAATAGTGATTTTTTGGTTTCTGTTTTTGTGATTAACTTCTGCAAATTTGTCAATGACTTTGTCAGAGTTATTTTTCTTCCCATATTCATGAAGTTTCTATCTATCTTTGATCAAGGAACATTTTTCATTAATTTTAATTTTGAAAGCTTACTTTCACATGAAGGAACAGATTAAAAAAGTAAGAAAAAGCCTTAAACATAAGGATACATTTGGCAGAAATACGTAAAATCTCATTTCACAATAAATTCCAGAAAATTTAAACACAGTAAAAAACTCTGGCAGTCACATAGAATGACAGAATTGAAGTAACTCAAGTTCTGTTTGTCTTTACAATCGCTGAGCTATCATTGTTTATTTCAATCAATTGTTTGAAAACAGGAATATGTAGTACAGTACCAGGGAGGCTGAGACACGAATTGTGCCCAAAGCAAGCTTTGTTTTGTACTTACTCTCAAAATAAATGCATGGAGTTAATTCTCTGAATCAACTCCCATGTAGAATGCAATGTTTACTAAGGAAGGCACAATTTTAAAAAGTGCTGAGTTGAAGCATACATTTATATTCCTAAAATTCAACTGCAACTTCAGCGATTGTGTAGAACTTAGACCAACAAAACATTTTTTTTTGGTGGTGGGGAGAGCAGTTTATCACTGATATTGTTTAGAATTGCTTGCAGTGGTGATAATAAAAAGCACGCTGGCTTTCAGTGGGTTTTATTATTGTTTTTAAGTCCCTTCCAGGCCATGGACCCCTTGATTGCCTGCCCTGAGGGGTGGACCCATCTTCTTGCCCTGCCCTTGGGACCACACTGCAGTGGAATTAGCTTAAATCATTAGCTTAAATGCCTCCTTTGTCATAAAAACATTGGTGATTCCTGCAGTTTTGTGCACTATTTGTGCTAGCTCTTGTGTAGCCTAACATTTCCGCCTGAATGTTTGCCATTTTGTTCTATTCTGTAACATTGTTTTTGACCTCTAATTTCATTTTGCAATGATCTCAGCACTGGGTTTATCTTTACGAATGAAATGTGTGAGAAACGCTTTGCTGAATCTTCACAACGGGTTCAATCACATGGGACAGTGGAATCAGAGACATGAGGTTGCGGGAACCATTAGGGGGTTAGAATGGATAAGGGAAAGAGAAAGAAAAAATAGCAGAAGCCATGACTTGCTCTTGTGGGTTTGCTTTGTATGACACTCTTTTTTCTGTCACTGCATCAGACAGATATGTTTAGATACACCATGTATTAATAAATGGTTTCCTGGGTAGGGTTAAAAAGCTCCGGTGCCTGAAATTCTACCTGAAATTCTGGTATCTGAAGTTCTGTATATTCCTTTAGGTTAAATATTGTTTTCTATCCATGGGCCTTTGTAAAGTAACTACCTCTGGGAGAAGTAACACATCAAATCTTTAACACTTTAGTATAAATGAGCATATGAGATTGCTTCCTCTATTATCTGATCAGCAGGTTTGGAACCCTTGGTATGTAGTCATGGAGACACCTCTAAACTCAGCCTTGAATGTATATCTTTGCTTTAAGAAATTCCAACTCCTACTTGGAGGAAAACAACAGAAAAAGACCCCCTCTGTTGATGATAGGTCTGAAGGAACTTCTTATGTAAAGGATAGCCATATTTTAATTTTATTTCTTTCCCAAGAACAAGAACCTTCTCCTGACCTGCAACACAGCCCCTCACTTTGTCCGTAGAGTGCTGGAGGCTTCGTGCTATCATTTGTGTCTCGTTTTTATTCTATTCACATATGTCTAGGGAGCGGGTCCTTTGAGATTTCTTCTTGGCTCTGCTTCAGGCTCCATAATAGCAATGGATCCACACTTCTTAATACAGTGAGGGCAGGTGGCAGCAAGCCAAAGCTGCCTCCAGGGAGTGTGTGTGCAGGAGTGGTGTTTTCAGC